>NC_046157.1:86027385-86327385 GCF_011064425.1 Rattus rattus | reverse complement strand
GTAGGCAATGCCACCATGAATGAAGAACCTTGCATTTGTAATCTTAGGCTCCACAGTATAGTCCCTTAAAACAAAGAACCTAGGGGATTTGGGGGTTATTTTTTGTTTATTTTGTTTTTGTTTTTTGTTTTTGTTTTTGTTTTTGTTTAACCTGTAACAGAAGATCCCTAATCTCCTCGCCCTCCAAAAGCATCTCATAGGAACTTCCGTTTGCCTGAGACCTTCAGAGTCCAGGAGGTCCAGGGACACAAGGCATCAGTACGGTGGTTTGGAGGCTCAAACAAGAAGGCAAGCAGTGTGAAAGAGGGGACTGCTATTTTATCATAGAAAGCGATTTAACGGGATGTGGCTCCTCCTTGTCTACACTACAGAGGGGAAATGTGGGAGAGTCCAACGATTTACTGAAGGCCACAAAAAAGCCACAGGCAGCATCTGAATCCAAGTCCAGCGGATGTCACGGCCCAAATTGCACCTGTTTTGGCCTCCCGACTTTACAAAGACTAAAAGCTGGTGTGACCTTAAACACTCTATGGATTCTTCCAGACCCTAAAACCTGTCATTTATCCTTAAAAATAAAAAGATTGCCTCATGTTCCAGTATCTTCTCTCTTTTGTTGGTATACCCCCTAAAATTTCTAATATAACTAGAAGGAACAATATTTTAAGCCAGGGTATCTGATTCGTAATCACCCTTTGTGTTGGTTTCAATACGCTTGAGCTAGGGTGTGGTACCATTGGGAGGTGTGGCCTTGCTGGAGTAGGTGTGGCCTTGTTGGAGGAAGTGTGTCCTGTAGTGGTGGACTTTTAGACCATTCTCCTAAATATGTGGGAGCCAGTCGTCTCCTGTTTGCCTTTGGAACAAGATGTAGAACTCAGCTCCTCCTGCACCATGCCTGCCTGGATGCTGCCATGTTCCCACCTTGATGATAATGGACCGAACCTCTGAACCTGTAAGCCAGCCCCAATTAAATGTCCTTTATAAGACTTGCATTGGTCACGGTGTCTGTTCAAAGCAGTAAAACCCTAACTATGACACCCTTCATGCCCTCACCCAAGAAACAATTCACCTAAGCTTCTTAGAACAGTATGGTTTCTCATAAGGCAGACCACAGAAGGAAACAGGCCAGGCATACCCAGTTGTTCATCAATAGAGTTGTATGATAGTCAGACAAGGAAGCCAGAATCCACAGTTAAGAAAAATTGAAATCAAGTAGAATTATCGTATTCTGTCATGATTATATTACTGAGTATTAGAGAAATTTACATTTAGTTATGCATTTACGTGTTTGTTTCTTTGTGTGTTTACATAAGTGTATGAAGGTGGCTGTGTATGTCATGGTTTGAGTGCGGAAGCCAGAGGAACAGACAGCCAATGGGAGTCAGTTCTTTCTTTCTACTCTGTAGATTCTGGGGATTGAACTCAGGGAATCATGCTTGTTGACAAGCACCTACCTATACCCACAGAGACATCTCTCTAGCCTATTGTATTATAAACATTTTTAAATGGACAAAAATATAATAAAGCCTCCATTTCAACATATCACTTATTGATCCAAGCCTGCCCTTGGTTTCCTATCTCCTACCTCAACTGCTCACTGAATTGTCCAAAACCAGAAACAAAAACCATCTTTCTCTTCACTCCAAAGCTTCACCCTTACACTTAACTCAATTCTCTAAGGTCTCAGGCAGAGCCGGCTTTTTGACATTGTAACTTGACACCATCATTTACAAAGTGCACACTTTGAAACTGCACAGTCAAGTGACCAAAATAAACCTCATCGGGTTCTGGGTGAGTCTATGAGTTTGTGTTGGGTCACATCCATAGCTACACTGGGCTGTAGATTACACACATCTTCAACTATCTGCTTCACACCCTCCCATAGCCCTACCTCATTTCCATGGGTACCGTCTGTTCTGCTGGCTCCGAATCAGACTTCCACCAGTTCATTTAGGACAGAGAAACCTTAAGCTTGTCAGAAGTAAGGTATTGTAGGAGTTTTTGTAACAGCAGCACTAGATTGTGTGTGTGTGTGTGTGTGTGTGTGTGTGTGTGTGTGTGTGTGTTTCTCTTTGTGATGTTACAGGCACTCAGCATATTAATTCTGGCTTTGTGAATGGATTCTGTTCTAAAGCAAACACCGTATTTCAATAAGTTACAATGTGACAATGTGAGGACAATCAGTTTTCAAAAGCTTTGGTTTCCTTAACCCAAATGGTAACACTCACGGTGTTACTTTCAGATCCTTCATTTTTTTCTGCTGGAAAATGTATCTAGTAGTATTTTATTTGCTTTTAAAATACATGTCTAGAGATTCTGTGCGGAGTGTGTCAAGGCTAGGACTTCCGGTAAGAGGTTCTTCTTGGCATGAAGTGCTTTCTGATAGGGCCTGATGTGGATGTCTCCTGAGAGGCTCTGCCAGAGCCTTAATGATACAGATGAGGATGCCTGCAGCCAACCATTGGACTGAGCATGGGGACCCCAAAGGAGGAGTTAGGGAAAGGACTGAAAGAGCTGAAGGGGTTTGCAATCCCATAGGAAGAACAACAATATCAACCAGACCCCACCAGAGCTCCCAGGGACTACACCACCAACCAGTGAGTACACATGGAGGGACCTATGGCTGTGGCCACATATGTAGCAGAGGATTACAGCATATTGTACAGCATCAATAGGAGGAGAAGCCCTTGGTCCTGTGAAGGCTCGTTTTCCCAGTGTAGGGGAATGCCAGGGCGTTGAGGTGGGAGTGGGTGGGAAGGCATGGGAGCATCTTCATAGAAGCAGGAGGAGGGGGAAGGGTGGGTGGGAGGGGGGAAAGGGGATAATATTTGAAATGTAAGTACATAAAATATCCAATAAAATTAAAAATTAAAAAAGCAAAAAAAAAAAAAGAGAAAGTCTTTCTTTGGTTTTGCATATTCTCCACCAGGGGGCGCGCACATCCTAGTAAATTAAATACTACTCGGCTTTTTCACAGGCTTCAGGGAAACCAGTAGTATGGCTATGACAGTGCTGTCAGTATGGTGGAACCTAGAGTCCCCTTGAGGACAATCCTCTCCCCTCGCTTTGGGGGATTACTTTGACTAGGTTAGCTGATGTGGAAAACTCCAGCTTAGCTGTAAGAAATACCGGTCCCGGGGTTGGGGATTTAGCTCAGGGGTAGGGTGCTTGCCTAGGAAGCGCAAGGCCCGGGGTTCGATCCCCAGCTCCGAAAAAAAGAACCAAAAAAAAAAAAAAAGAAAAAGAAATACCGGTCCCTGGATGGAGATCCTGGGCTATGCGGAGTGGGAGAAGCCAGCTGGGCACTGCGCAACATTCATTCCTCTCACCTCTGACACAGAAGTCATGTGATCAGTTATTTGACGAACCCGCGGCCTCGACTTGTTTGAGGTGATGTACTGTACCTGACCTGTGAACTAAATGAACTTTTCCTTCCTTTAGTAGTTTTGGTTAGGCCGTTTACCACAGCAACAACAAAAGAGACTACAGTATAACGGTGGGCACAGATTATAAGAAACTGAAACACCAAGAAGATAATTTTTACTAAAAAGTGATTTGAATTTTCAAAAAAAAAAATAGTTTATCTCTGCAAGTGGGGTGAGCTTGTGATTTTTCTCACAGTACCAAAATGATAAAATATGCAATTAACTTTGTGGTTCCGCCAGAAATCTCCTAGTTCCTTTATTTACCAACATCCCGCTTAATAGCGGTGTTTCCTTATTACAACTGTGTGGTCCACAATACTATAAAAGAAACACTTTGAAACACTGCCAAAATTCAAGTGTGCAATCACAAGCCACAGGCCTTACTTTACCTATTTGCTTGGTTTCTGAGAGACGGCCTCATGACAAAGTCTTAGCTGGATTGGAATTTCTTAAGTAGACCAGGCTGGCTTTGAACTCATAGAGATATTAACGCCGCCTCTGACTCTGGAGTGCTGGGATTAAAAGCATATGCGACCACATGCAGCTATTTTTTTTTTACATTATTTCTAAACTAATGTGCAGAGCATCAGATTTCTTTGTGGTATTTTCAAATGAAGAGTGTTTTCATGCACTGTCCCTCCAACCCTTCCCCCAACCTCTCTGTTACTCTTAGTCCCTCCCCGCCCCCATGTATTCTCCCCCAGTCTCTTCCTTCAGGTCCAGGAATGCAACTCAGGTCCAGATGCTGCACAGAGGGCACCTTTCTCCCGAGACATCTTCCCAGACCCGGAGTCAAAACTTTTAACAGCGGCCGTGATAGGAATGAAACATCAGAGCAAACCGCACTTTGGATTCGTGTAAGTTCAAAAAGCCCACGACAAATGCACACTTCTACTATAAAATTAAGGAGATGCTTATACATGCACTGTGTTATTAAACAAAATTAATGTTGCAAATATTTCTATATCTGTATGCAACCATATGATATTGTTTTTAACAACAACAAATTTAAAAATACATTAACAAATGTATTTTTGGGGGAAAGAACTCTCTTTTGTTTAGAAATTCTGAATTTCCTTTTTTTCTTTTTCTTTTTCCATTTTTATTAAATTGGGTATTTCTTATTTACATTTCAATTGTTATTCCCTTTCTCGGTTTCCATGCCAACATCCCCCTAACACCTCCCCCTTCCATTCTATATAGGTGTTCCCCTCCCAAACTTCCCCCCATTACTGCCCTCCCCACAAGAATCCAGTTCACTGGGAGTCCAGCCTCAGCAGGACCAAGGGCTTCCCCTTCCACTGGTGCTCTTACTAGGCTATTCATTGCTACCTATGAGGTTGGAGCCCAGGGTCAGTCCATGTACAGTCTTTGGGTAGTGGCTTAGTCCCTGGAAGCTCTGGTTGCTTGGCATTGTTGTTCATATATGGGGTCTCAGCCCTTTAAGCTCTTCCGTCCTTTCTCTGATTCCTTCAACGGGGGTCCGTTCTCAGTTCAGTGGTTTGCTGCTGGCATTCGCCTATGTATTTGCCCTTTTCTGGCTGTGTCTCTCAGGAGAGATCTACATCTGGTTCCTGTCTGCCTGCACTTCTTTGCTTCATCCATCTTATCGAGTTTGGTGGCTGTATATGTATGGGCCACATGTGGGGCAGGCTCTGAATGGGCGTTCCTTCTGCCTCTGTTCTAAACTTTGCCTCCCTATTCCCTACCAAGGGTATTCTTGTTCCCCTCTTAAAGAAGGAGTGAAGCATCCACATTTTGGTCATCCTTCTTGATTTTCATGTGTTCTGTGCATCTAGGGCAATTCGAGCATTTGGGCTAATATCCACTTATCAATGAGTGCATACCATGTGTGTTTTTCTGTGATTGGGTTAGCTCACTCAGGATGATATTTTCCAGTTCCAACCATTTGCCTACGAATTTCATAAAGTCATTGTTTTTGATAGCTGAGTAATATTCCATTGTGTAGATGTACCACATTTTCTGTATCCATTCCTCTGTTTAAAGGCATCTGGGTTCTTTCCAGCTTCTGGCTATTATAAATAAGGCTGCTATGAACATAGTGGAGCATGTGTCTTTGTTATATGTTGGAGTATCTTTTGGGTATATGCCCAAGAGAGGTATAGCTGGGTCCTCAGGTAGTGCAATGTCCAATTTTCTGAGGAACCTCCAGATTGATTTCCAGAATGGTTGTACCAGTCTGCAATCCCACCAAAAATGGAGGAGTGTTCCTCTTTCTCCACATCCTCGCCAGCATCTGCTGTTGCCAGAGTTTTTGATCTTAGCCATTCTGACTGGTGTGAGGCAGAATCTCAGCTTGTTTTGATTTGCATTTCCCTTATGACTAAAGATGTTGAACATTTCTTTAAGTGCTTCTCAGCCATTCAGCATTCCTCAGCTGTGAATTATTTGTTTAGCTCTGAACCCCATTTTTAATAGTGTTATTTGTCTCCCTGCAGTCTAACTTCATGAGTTCTTTATATATTTTGGATATAAGCCCTCTATCAGTTGTAGGATTGGTAAAGATCTTTTCCCAATCTGTTGGTTGCCGTTTTGTCCTAACAACAGTGTCCTTTGCCTTACAGAAGCTTTGTAGTTTTGTGAGATCCCATTTGTCGATTCTTGATCTTGATTCTTCCCCACTTTTTCTTCTATTAGTTTGAGTGTATCTGGTTTGATATGGAGGTCCTTGATCCACTTGGACTTAAGCTTTGTACAGGGTGATAAGAATGGATTGATTGATCTGCATTCTTCTACATGCTGACCTCCAGTTGAACCAGCACCATTTGCTGAAAATGCTATCTTTTTTTCCCATTGGATGGTTTTGGCTCCTTTGTAAAAAATCAAGTGACCATAGGTGTGTGCGTTCATTTCTGGGTCTTCAATTCTATTCCACTGGTCTATCTGCCTGTCTCTGTACCATACAGTTTTTTATCACTATTGCTCTGTAATACTGCTTGATTTCAGGGATAGTGATTCCACCGGAAGTCCTTTTATTGTTGAGGACAGTTTTAACTATCCTGGGTTTTTTGTTATTCCAGATGAATTTGCAAATTGTTCTATCTAACTCTATGAAGAATTGGATGGAATTTTAATGGGGATTGCATTGAATCTGTAGATCGCTTTTGGTAAAATGGCCATTTTTACTATATTAATCCTGCCAATACATGAGTATGGGAGATCTTTCCATCTTCTGAGGTCTTCTTCAATTTCTTTCTTCAGTGTCTTGAAGTTCTTATTGTACAGATCCTTCACTTGCTTGGTTAAAGTCACACCGAGGTACTTTATATTATTTGGGACTATTATGAAGGGTGTTGTTTCCCTAATTTCTTTCTCGGCTTGTTTCTCTTTTGTGTAGAGGAAGGCTACTGATTTATTTGAGTTAATTGTATACCCAGCCACTTTGCTGAAGGTGTTTATCAGGTTTAGTAGTTCTCTGGTGGAACTTTTGGGATCACTTAAATATACTATCATATCATCTGCAAATAGTGATATTTTGACGTCTTCCTTTCCAATCTGTATCCCCTTGATCTCCTTTTGTTGTCTGATTGCTCTGGCTAGGACGTCGAGAACTATACTGAATAAGTGGGGAGAGAGTGGGCAGCCTTGTCTAGTCCCTGATTTTAGTGGGATTGCTTCAAGTTTCTCTCCATTTAGTTTAATGTTAGTGACTGGTTTGCTGTATATGGCTTTTACTATGTTTAGGTATGGGCCTTGAATTCCTGTTCTTTCCAGGACTTTTATCATGAAGGGGTGTTGAATTTTGTCAAATGCTTTCTCAGCATCTAATGAAATAATCATGTGGTTTTTTCTTTCAGTTTGTTTATATAATGGATTACATTGATGGTTCTCTGTATATGAAACCATCCCTGCATCCCTGGGATGAAACCTACTTGATCATGATGGATGATTGTTTTGGTGTGTTCTTGGATTCAGTTTGCAAGAATTTTATTGAGTATTTTTGCATCGACATTCATAAGGGAAATTGGTCTGAAGTTCTCTTTCTTTGTTGGGTCTTTGTGTGGTTTAGGTATAAGAATAATTGTAGCTTCATAGAAGGAATTCGGTAGCACTCCGTCTGTTTCAATTCTGTGGAATAGTTTGGATAGTATTGGTATGAAGATCTTCTATGAAGGTCTGATAGAATTATGCACTAAACCCATCTGGTTCTGGGCTCTTTTTGGTTGAGAGGTTTTTAATGACTGCTTCTATTTCTTTAGGAGTTATGGGGTTATTTAAATGGTTTATCCATTCCTGATTTAAATTCGTTACCTGGTATCTGTCTAGGAAATTGTCCATTTTCTCCAGATTTTCCAGCATTGTTGAATAGAGGCTTTTGTAGTAGTATCTGATGATTTTTTGAATTTCCTCTGATCCTGTTGTTATGTCTCCCTTTTCATTTCTGATTTTGTTAATTTGGACACACTCTCTGTGTCCTCTCGTTAGTCTGGCTAAGGGTTTATCTATCTTATTGATTTTCTCAAAGAACCAGCTTTTGGTTCTGTTGATTCTTTGTACAATCCTTTTTGTTTCTACTTGGTTAATTTCAGCTCTGAGTTTGGTTATTTCCTGCCTTCTACTCCTCCTGGGTGTATTTGCTTCTTTTTGTTCAGAGCTTTTAGATGTGCTGTCAAGCTGCTGACATATGCTCTCTCCTGTTTCTTTCTGCAGGCACTTAGAGCTATGAGTTTTTCTCTTAGCACAGCTTTCATTGTGTCCCATAAGTTTGGGTATATTGTACCTTCTTTTTCATTAAATTCTAAGCAGTCTGTAATTTCTTCCTTGACCAGGTTTTCATTGAGTAGAGCATTGTTCAACTTCCATGTGTATGTGGGCGCTCTTTCCTTATTGTTATTGAAGACCAGCTTTAGCCTGTGGTGGTCTGATAGGATACATGGGATTATTTCTTTCTTTCTGTATCTGTTGAGGCCTGTTTTGAGCCCAATTGTATGGTCAATTTTGGAGAAAGTACCATGAAGTGGTGAGAAGAAGGTATATCCTTTTGTTTTACGATAGAATATTCTATAAATATCGGTTAAGTCCATTTGGTCCATGACTTCTGTTAATCTTTCTATGTCTCTGTTTAATTTCTGTTTCCATGATCTGTCCACTGATGAGAGTCGGGTGTCGAAATCTCCTACTATTACTGTGTGAGGTGCAATGTGTGCTTTGAGCTTTAGTAAGGTTTCTTTTATGTATGTAGGTGCCCTTGTATTTGGAGCATAAATATTTAGGATTGAGAATTCATCTTGGCGGATTTTTCCTTTGATGAATATAAAGTGTTCTTCCTTATCTTTTTGATGACTTTTGGTTGAAAATCAATTTTATTCGATATTAGAATAGCTACTCTAGCTTGCTTCTTCAGACCATTTGCTTGGAAAGCTGTTTTCCAGCCTTTTACTCTGAGGTAGTGCCTGTCTTTGTCTCTGAGGTGTGTTTCCTATAGGCAGCAAAATGCTGGGTCCTCATTACGTATCCAGATTGTTAATCTGTGTCTTTTTATTGGGGAATTGAGTCCATTGATGTTGAGAGATATTAAGGAATAGTGACTGTTGCTTCCTGTTATATTAGTGTTTGGATGTGAGATTATGTTTGTGTGCTTTTCTTCTCTTTGTTTTGTTGCAAAACGATTAGTTTCTTGCTTTTTTAGGGTGTAGCTTGCCTCTTTGTGTTGGGCTTTACCCTTTATTATCCTTTGTAGGGCTGGATTTGTAGAAAGGTATTGTGTAAATTTGGTTTTGTCATGGAATATCTTGGTTTCTCCATCTATGTTAATTGAGAGTTTTGCTGGATACAGTAACCTGGGCTGGCATTTGTGTTCTCTTAGGGTCTGTATGACATCTGTCTAGGATCTTCTGCCTTTCATAGTCTCTGGTGAGAAGTCTGGTGTAATTCTGATAAGTCTGCCTGTATATGTTACTTGATCTTTTCTCCTTACTGCTTTTAATATTATTTCTTTGTTTTGTGCATTTGGTGTTTTGACTATTATGTGATGGGAGGAGTTTGTTTTCTGGTCCAATTTATTTGGAGTTAGTTCTGTAGGCTTCTTGTATGTTTATGGGCATCTCTTTCTTTAGGTTAGGGAAGTTTTCTTCCATGATTTTGTTGAAGATATTTACTGGTCCTTTGAGCTGGGAGTCTTCACTCTCTTCTATACCTATTATCCTTAGATTCTCTCTTCTATCTCTTGTATTCTGTTGGTGATGCTTGTATCTATGGCTCTTTGCTTCTTCCTTTGGTTTTCTATATCCAAGTTGTCTCCCTTTGTGCTTTCTTTATTGTTTCTATTTCCATTTTCAACTCCTTCACCTGTTTGATTGTGTTTTCCTGTAATTCTTTCAGGGACTTTTGTGTTTTCTCTCTAAAGGCTTCTACTTGTTTATTTGTGTTTTCCTGCATTTCTCTAAAGGAGTTCTTTATGTCTTTCTTAAAATGCTCCATCATCATGATCAAATATGATTTTAAATCTAGATCTTGCTTTTCTGGTGTGTTTGGATATTCAGTGTTTGCTTTGGTGGGAGAATTGGGCTCCGATGATGCCATGTAGTATTGGTTTCTGTTGCTTGGGCTCTTGTGCTTGCCTCTCGCCATCAGGTTGTCTCTAGTGTTACTTTGTTCTGCTATTTCTAGCAGTGGCTCGACAGTCCTATAGGCCTGTGTGTCAGGAGTGCTGTAGACCTGTTTTCCTGTTTTCTTTCAGCCAGTTATGGGGACAGAGTGTTCTGCTTTCAGGCGTGTAGTCATTCCTTTCATGGCTTTCAGCTGTTCCTGTGGGCATGTGTCCTGAGTCCACCAGGCGGGTCACTTGGAGCAGAAAAATTGGTCTTACCTCTGGTCTCGGGCCTTAAGTTGCTCCTCAGGGCTAGGTTTCAGCTCTCTGTGAGGGCAGCAACCAGAAGGGCCTGCCCCTACTTCCGGGTCCCTGTGCGCAGGGGGCCTTGGTGGCACTAGGTGTTTTCCTCTATAGTCAGATATGTGGACAGAGAGTAATCTCCTCTGGTTTTCTAGGCGTGTCTGCCCCTCTGAAGGTCTAGTTCTCCCTCCCATGGAATTTGAGTGCATGGAGCTGTTTGACCAGGTCCTTTCAGATCCAAGTGCAGTCTGGACCGCAGGGCTCCTGCAGCTTGAGTGCCCCTATCTTCCTGTTCCCAGAGGCCCTATACAGTTTCCTCTTGGGCCAGGGATGTGGGCAAAGGTGGGCAGAAGTGGAGGTCTCTCCTGCCCTGCAGTCTCAGGAGTGCCCACATGTCTGGGTGATGAGTTCTCTCTCCCACAGGGTTTGGGAGCAGGGAGCTGTGGGCCAGGATCAGCAAGGTTCAGGCACCAGGTAGAAACCGGAAGTGTCCAGTCCCAGAGGAATTTTGCCTTTGTGTGCCCTGAGTCCACCAGGCAGATCACTTGGAGCAGAAAAGTTGGTTTTACCTCTGATCTTGGGCCTGAAGTCACTCCTCAGGGCTGGGTTTCAGCTCTCCATGGGTTGCAGCAACCAGAAGGGCCTGCCCCTACTTCTGGGTCCCTCAGAACTTTCCTTTTTATTGGCGTTGAAATATCCCTTTCTCTCAGAAATGGTGGCCTTTTGTTATTGTTATTGTTAGCAAAATGAGTAGTTTGACAACTCTGTGGACTCTCTGGGAATTTGCATGAAAGTTAAGTCTGGGAAACACTAACCTAAGAATGCAATCATTCCAAATTCTATGTATATAGAAGGAAGGAAGGAAGGAAGGAAGGAAGGAAGAGAAAATGAAAGGAAAGGAAAGGAAAGGAAAGGAAAGGAAAGGAAAGGAAAGGAAAGGAAAGAAGAGAGGCTAAGCAAGCCATGGGGAGCAAGTCAGTAAGCAGCACTCCTCCATGGCCTCTGTATCAGCTCCTGCCTCCAGGTTTCTGCCCTGCTTGAGTTGCTGTGCTCACTGCTTTAGATGATGAATTGTTAGGTGAAGTCCTGTGTGAAATGAACCCTTTCCTTCCTAAGTTGCTTTTGATAATGGTTTTCATCTCATTTTGGGGGAGTAAATAAGCAATTTTAGGGAAAGGCTCTTAAAGGTGACCCCAGTGTTGGTAGGAAGCATGGGTTTCCAATATAGGTTTGCATCACCTAGAGAAAATAGGTGTTGCTGAGTTCCAGTCTCTTGGAGTTTTAACATGAGATGGTAATATCTCTCAATGACACTGAGAAGTGTCAACTGTCCGTACAAAGCTGCACGTGGTAAGTTCTTCAGGAACATCATAGTTAATATTGCTATTATTATTATTGCAATCCTCCTGCCCTTGATAATATTGTCACTCTCACTGTCTTCCCGCCCTCACTAACACTGCTGTCACCAATATTCTCTCACCACAATCAGCAATCACCCTGCTGTTAGCTCTCCTGCCCTTCTCCTCTCCATCATCACTTGGATCTGTTTTCATTCTAAGGCAGGTGACTCATTCGATGAGAGGGTGGCACTAGATGCTTGTGTGTTTTCTTATGCATGGCTACTAAATTTTAAACATAGCTTTTGTAAAGTTTAGCATGTGTGTGCCCAGTGACCAAGCCAGTCTATTCCCATGTGTTTACCAGAGAGAAAGGAAAACACATAAATAAAAGGATAATGGGCAGTCATGTAGTTTTGGCTACAATGGTCTCAAAAGGAAAGCAACCCAAATATCCATCAAATGGTGAATCCTTCACCTCTGCTTTGTGTATGACATACATATATGTCAAGTAGAACCCAATAGCACTCCCGTTCTCTGAAAAAACCAAACAAATAAACCCATAATGTTTAACTATCCACAGAGACTTTACAAGTTGAAGGCAGGGTACTAAGATATAATTCAGGGCAGCATGCAAAAAAGATGGCTTCCCTGGCAAACAGACAGGATCAACTGGATGGGAGGTAAAGCAAGAAGAACTTTCCAGAAGGGTAGGAACATCATAGCTATTCAGAAAAGTCACAGACTAGCCAGGGCCACCAGAAACAAAGGCTTCTCTTTATAAAACTGACTTGTCATCAAACACAGTCGAGGGCCATGAATGGGCTGACATAAGATGTCCTGAACATCTGTCTACTCATCCTACAGCTGGGCCCTCGGTCTCCTTCTGTGGAATACTGTTCTCTAGGCATGGCGTGACCATTGTCCTGTTGAGCTATGTGTATGTTTGTACATATATGCATAGCTACATATACACAAATATACATAGCTTTGAGTACTATGATTAGCAGGACACCACCATCAGATTGCGACTGTTAGCTTTCTATCATGGAGAATGCATACAGTTAAAGGTGATGAAAGAGAGATTGTTTTCCTCAGTGGGGTAGCTGCTCTTCAGTTGCCCATGCTCCTAATAGCAATCTTTTGTTCACCAACACTTTGATAACTAATTCTACTTAAATGCTTGTTTCCCTAAGATAGACTTGCATGGAACCAGTCCTTTGGTTTGTCACTCATAGTCTTTCTATGGTGAATAGACATTTGTTCATATTTCCTCAGGAAGAATTGACCCATTCCCCTCTAAAGTACACTCATCAGTCTTGTATAGTTCCACTCCAGCCAAAGAAGCCTGTGTCACAGTAATATGGAAGGATTGTAGTGGTCGCCCAGTTGGAAAAGTATTTGTCACACAAATATGAGAATTGAGAATTGAGTTCAATTCCCTGCACCCACATAAAGAAGCCAGCATGGTAACACTTGCTTGTAATTTCAGTGCAGAAGAAGTAAAGGCAGGAGAATCCTTGAGGCTCACTGACCAGCCTAGCCTGCTTGGTGAACTCCTGGCAAATGAGAGACAAAACCAAACCAAACAACAGAAAACAAAAAACACAAGGTGGGTGGCATCTAAGCCCCAAGTCAGAATTGATCTCTCTCTCTCTCTCTCTCTCTCTCTCTCTCTCTCTCTCTCTCTCTCTCTCTCTCTCACACACACACACACACACACACACACACACACACTCAAAAGGCCCAAAAGTAGGAATAATTTCCCTACCTAGAGTCACAGTACTTATCTAATGTGGTGTGGGTGTGGGTGTACTGTGTAGAGCAGAACATGGAGAAGCTCCAGCTACCCAATAGCTCTCACAGTTTCTGGACCAGGCCTGGTGGTTAGTATGGTGTGAAATGACATAGTTGTCTCTGTCACTTCACTGTCACAGTCAAAACCCCAGAGAGTGTTGGGGAGATGACTCTGTAGGCCAAGTGCTTACCATACAAACAAGAGGACTTTAATTTGACTCCCAGAAGTTACCTGAAAGGCAGGTGTGGTGGCAAAAACTTACAATCTCAGTGCCAATGAGGCAGAGACAGGTGAATCCCAGGGTTTGCTCCAGAGCCAGCCTTGCTGAATTAGCACCTTTGGGGTTCAGTGAGAGATCCTGACTCATTAAACAGGGTAGATAAGGACTAAGGACATCACTTGAGGCGGACTTCTGAATTTTACGTGCATACATGGATGGGCATCTGCACATATATGTGAACTGCACACATATTTATGCCACATACACATGAACACATACAAACTCCTTGAACATTCATTCTTTCTTCAAGAGGCCGCCTCTGTTATATGACTTCTTTAGGGAAGAGTTCTGCAAAACTTGCAGTCTTCCCTTTCCTTTTTCTACCTTCCCTTCTCTCCCCTCCCCCCTCCCTCTCCTCCTCCATCTCCTTCACTCTCACCTTCTCCCTCCCTCCCTCTCCTCTCCCCTAGCCCTTCTCTCATTTTTACTTCGGCATGGTCTCCTGTATTCTAGGCTGGTGCTGGACTGCAACACAGTAGATAATGATCTTGAGTCCATGATGCTCCTGACTTCAGCTCCCAAGTGTTAGGCTTCCAGTGGTCTATTTCCATACCTGGCTGTTCTTTACTGCATTGACTGCACAGCATCTAACCTGCCCTGGGCAGTGAGACTGCATCACTCACTATGGGACACATCTCCAGACATATCCATGCCTGGTACATAACACCTGCTGAATGTGTATTGCTAAGTGGCTTATTGAAAAAAAGAGCAATGGAGATAATATTATTATCCATTCATCTACTCATTTGCCTGGAATAAGCAGAAATGGCGGTTCCATAGAAACAGAGAGCACACAAGAATGTGGAGTGACTACGTGTTGTTGTAAAATGAAATTAGGGGCTGTCTTTTACCCCGCTAGGTCCGGCACTGCAGTGCCCCAAGATATCTGGTAGATATCTTGCCAGAGGCACACATCCCAATTCCGTGGCAGCTTAGTGACCCAGCCGCCACATACTCTTAAACTTAATTCACCGCAAGAAAGAACACACAACCCAATAACCTGTGATCCGATTGAAAAGGTAAAATTGCCCACCTAAACATACACAGCCCTGTACACACCCAACCCTTAAGAACATTCATAACAACCTGTAAAGGTAGAGTGGAATCTTAACATCAGCCTCTGCGTTCTCTCTCTGCAGCGGCTTCTCCGCCTTCCTCTACTCTCCCATCCTTTCCCGTCTCCTCCTCTTCCCTCAAACTTTTCTCCCACAGGATCCTTCCTTCTTGTCCAATGACAGGCCTCGTTCTATCTTGTACCTTCCTACACCTGCGTGATGACATCATCCCACAACTACTAACAAACAGATGGCGTCTCTAGAGTGATGGAAATGTTCTAAAGCTAGATAGTACAACATTTGCACTATTACGTATGTTTATTATATTAATTGTATACAATAAGACCATGCTATGGCATGTCAGATAGACCTCAATGAAGCAACAAAACTGATATCAAGGAAGAACCCCAGATTCCACAGAGCTTAACGTCTAACATTCCTGGAGACCACAAAACTCACTGTTTCATGTGCAATTTCTTTCTTTCTTTTTTTTTTTTCTTTTTTCTTTTTTTCGGGGCTGGGGACCGAACCCAGGACCTTGTGCTTCCTAGGCAAGCGCTCTACCACTGAGCCAAATCCCCAACCCCTCATGTGCAATTTCTTTGTGGAAGGTAATTTGCCATGTCAGTTTCTTCAGTGGCAATTGATAAAAAGGTCCCCTAACTGTGTGGTTCCCCATAATAAATGTTAAAAAAGAAAAAGAAAACAGTCCGTGGCTCAGTATGCTTGTACCTTAGCATGGTATGTAAACAAGTTAGACAGGATCAGAGAAGTGCCCCAGTGTCACCAGCCAGGGATAAGAACCAATGTAGCGAATAGAAGGTATTGTCTCGTTATAAAGTTACAATGTTGCCCAACAGCCACATGATTCCCAGTGGGTAAGTGGTTTCTGATTTCTCTTTTACAAATGTGGCATGATTGTGTACTCTCTCAGCTCCAGTATGGGACCACGTTTAAGAGCACACTGGCTTTTTTAATCATGTCCCTAGAAGGGAACCTTTTTGTCTGGTCTTGTCAAATAAAATGGGGGAGAAAATGGCATGCTGGGAGGGATGCTAACGTCCCTGTGACGTTCGTACTTACCACCCCCAAGTCACCAAATGGAACATAGCAGTGTTTTATGGAGAAATCCCCTTTCCTCTATGAGCATCTGATGACCCATCCATAAACTTAGATTTGGATCAGAGTTTAAAGATCCTGTTACTCTAGTAGCAAGAACGGTTACAGCTATAATTGGGTTGGTTGAAGCACTTGCTCTGCCAGTGTGAGGACCCAAGTTTGAGCCCCAGAATCCAAGTTTTAAAAAAAACTGGGGAGACAGAGACAGCTAGATCTCTGAAGGTTACTAGCCCCCCATCCTAGATGAGTTAGCAAGCTCCAAGATAGTGAAATCACCTGTTTAAACAAACAAACAAACAAGCAAACAAACAAAAACCTAAGGTAGAGATGTCCCAGAGGCTAACTCAATATTTGTTCATTGTAAGTATGGCATCTTGAAAGAGTTTCCTTGTTATTTTGTTTTTGTTACCGTTAGCCTGATACAAGTTAGAGTTGTGAGATAAGAGGGAATCTCAATTGAGAAAATACTTCTATCATATTGGCCTGTGGATAACCCTGTTGGAAATTTTCTTGATTAATAATTGTTGTGTGAAGGTCTAGATCATTGTGGGTGGTACTCTTAGGCTTGTGGTCTTGGGTCCTATAAGAAAGCAGGCTAAGCAAGCCATGATGAGAAAGCCAGTAAAGTCACTCCTCTGCGATCTTTGCCTCCAAATTCCTGCCTCGAGTTCCTGTCTTGACTTCTCAGTGCTGGGATGTGGCCTGAGAGTTGTAAGATAAACTAAACCTTCAGAGAGTAAATTAATTGGGTTCTGTCTCCTATGTCAGCCTTGGTTTGTGCATGTGTTTCAGTGTGTATTTTTGTAATAACCACTTGTTTAAGAAACCAGTGCCTTTGATCCAAGTTGACAACCTCAAGTTTCTTCTGTCTGTGGTTTGTTTTGTGTGTCCCGTACTGAATTGGTAGGGAAAGGTGTAGTGTTGAGTTTGGGCTATGCCACTTTGTGCTCCCAGTGGATAGCACACTTCCAGCCACCCACTCAGGAACTCTTTGAATTCATAAATGGAAAACACACAACACACACACACACACACACACACACACACACACACACACACACTCTTCAGCTATTTTTAAAATGCCTTGGCTACCTCAAAGGGTGGGTACTCCCAAACCTTCCCATATTACCCATGACCCAATTTGGAAAGTGGCCAATGGCCACTTCCTTCCTGCAGCTCCTGCATCCATCCATCTACAACTTCATAGAGATCTCTGTCTCCTCCCGCTTGCATCCTAGCCTGTGCAACTCTAAGGGACCCTGTGTCCTTTTACCCAGCCATTGGCCTCTGGCACTTATTGATTGATCAAAAACCCATCGGGGACTAGGACCTTGACCATTTGGACATGCAGATTCCCAATTGAATCAAAGCATTAGAAGAAATCTCCAACAGAAAGAATGCTCCTTTTGGGTAAGTGAGTGATCTTTGGATGATATGGGATTATGAATGAAGGCTCAAGGTGACTCTTAAGACCCAAGTCATATGACCCTCAACTCCTGTGAGTCTACATTCAAAGGCTGAATACCCTAAAACTCAATGGTGGCAGGCAGTGACTATGAATGTTGTGGGAGGCCAGCTTTGACACATCAGGCACTAAGGGGGATGTGTGGAGTTGGTGATTAATCATTCAGCAGACTTTTCCCTGAGGGAGCAAAACTTAATTCTCTGGAGCCTGCAAAAATGGTGAGGGAGCAAAACTTAATTCTCTGAGGCTGGGAAAAAGAGGGACACACACACACACACACACACACACACACACACCTCACAAACACTCTGCAGGAAGAACTGCAGTGGGCAAGTGCGGGCAAGTGAGCGTCCTGGAGACTGTACACTGTTTTGCATGGCTGTGATGGGTGAACCCTGGAGAGGCATGACCCCAGGGCTTCATAACAGGGTTGCTTCTTGCTGCTGCTGTGCCTTTTATGTTTGTCATTGCTTTATGACATGGTGTGATTGGGCAAAGAGAGACCCTTTCTACCTGTAGTCTGTTATGATAAATTCCTTGGTATTAGCCCACCCCATATTTCCTTCTGATCCACATGAAGATTAACTCTTCTAATACTGTTTAGATGTATTGATGATTTTACAGAATTCTTCATTTAAATAGTTTTAGGAAGTTAGAGTAATTGATAGAAAGTTTAAGGAGATGGTTTAAGTTGTTTTGCCAGAAAGACACAATAAAGTTAGACTCAAGAATATAATGTCTCCCTCCTCATAGGCTAGCATGTCAAGGCTGCATAGGTTGGAAGAGGAATACAGTGAGCTTTACTGTGGTACAAGTATGTAACTTGCACTAGGAAGGAAAATGGGCAGAACAAATTCATGATCAAGGAAAACATTCATTTTAGGGTAGGTCCAGAAATGAGACCACAGGTGTGCAACTGTGGTCATGAATAAGGGGTGGGTAATTACTGTGAGTGTAAGAACAGAAAATAGATGATTAGCTTGACCTCAAAACTAAGATGTAAGATAGATGACCTATTTCCTGATTTAAAAAAAACAAAGCAAAAAACTTTGTTAACCTGTGACATAAAAAATTATTGCTTTGCGCTTATAATGCACATATGGAATAAAAGGTAAATAAAACTACTGCTTTGAACTTATAGTAAACCTGTAGAATAAAAGATAGATAAAAAAAATGTCTAGTTAAGTATAAGTTTAATAGAACAATATGTAATCAATAATCCTGCTATAACTCCCTCTTCTGTAATGATTTTATCTCTTTTTTTTTTTTTTTTTTTTTTTTTTG
This sequence comes from Rattus rattus, assembly GCF_011064425.1. NCBI lineage: Eukaryota > Metazoa > Chordata > Mammalia > Rodentia > Muridae > Rattus > Rattus rattus. The sequence continues at coordinate 86,308,772 of NC_046157.1, read as the reverse complement.
GAGCTGGGGACCCGAACCCAGGGCCTTGCGCTTGCTAGGCAAGCGCTCTACCGCTGAGCTAAATCCCCAACCCCATTTTATCTCTTTTGAATGAATTAATTCTTTCGTAGAGAACTTTGAGGAAATATAAAAAAGGCTAAGAGCAAAAAATAAAGTTGTTATGTGGGCTTGTCTGTCTTTTCTCTATTCACCACCAACAGTGTATGTGTATATGACATATGTATTTTCTTTTCAAAGAGTTAAAGAGTTTAGAATTTTCACTGCATAGTTAAAAATATGCATATATGTGTACACATATGTGTGAATGTGTATGTGTCTGTCTGTCTGTCTGCCTGTCTGTCTGAATGGAAGCATGGTGATAGGAATGACCTCACATCTTCAATCACAAGCAGGAAGCAGAGAGAGTGCACTGGGTATAGCATAAGCTTTTTAATTCTCAAAGCCTGCCCTCAGTGATGTACCTTCTCTAGCAAGGCCACATCTCCCATGTCTTGCCAAACAGTACCACTAAGAGGACTGAGTATTCAAATGCCTGAAGTTATGATGGATATTCACAAACTACCACAACACTGAAGCTAAATATTTTCCCCCATAGTTTCAAAGGTACACATTCATGGTATCACCACCACTTCTGAGGGTTACTTGATGGTTATTCTTCATTGTCAACTTGATGGGATTTAGAATCACCAAGAAGATGCACCCTTTTGCATGTCTGTGGGGGTGTTTCCAGAGATGTTTAACTTAGGGAGGCTCACTCTGAATGTGTGTGGCAGCATTTAGTTGACTGTACTTCTAGGCCAAACTAAAAGGAGAAAACAATGAATAGAGGTTCTCTGAATGCCTCCTTCTAAAGATAGGGATTATTAAACGAAAGATTCCTTGCCAGATAAAGACTAGTTTCCTTTGAGTTTTTAGTCAGGAAGGCCCACTGGCCCCTGACACAACACAGGCTATTGTCTTTGCTCTTGATTGTCCATCATAGCTATATGGTAAGACCCCATTGCTGAGGACATAAGATGTATAGAAATTAGGCTAGAACTAACTTGGAACTTCCTTCCTATTGGCTAACTTTAGAGCCAACCGGAGCTATATTAGCTGCTGGGAGGAGAAAAGTCATCAATGGACTTACCCAATGGTTGTAATGCTAATGTACTGACTTGCCAGACACTGGTGCAATAGTGACATGATTGTTATAGGAAGCGCACACCAACTGCTTTCTGATTTGATTTGAGGCTTGCTCCAAAGGAAAAAATTCTTACCTAGGACTATAAACCTGCTTGAAAGCCCATAGCTAAGCTGGTCATAGGCCCAAGGGGCAACCTGCTACTGTTGTTTTGCTAAATGAACATGTTGTTCTCAACTTTGATTAGAGAAGCACACAATGGACAGCCATCAACACAGAAACTCATAATGGCTCAAGGTGGTGAAAAGACATAACTTTTAAGTGCTGAGCCCTAAAAGAGATGTTTATATCAATACACACACACACACACACACACACACACACACACACACACACACACACACACACACACACACACACAATGTGACACGTCCATATGCTTCCCAAAAATAATCAATGTGATAAAAGCACTCACCCTACAAGATCTTCTCACACTTAAAAGGAAATAAAAATAAAAAGTAGAAAGAGAAAGTGTTAAAATTTTAATAGTATATTTTACATAGCACTAAAACATCTGTCATATTTCAGCAAATCAATATTAAAAGCAGCGAATAAGGCACTTAGCATTTTCCTGTACAGCCTTCAAAGCTTCAAAATATGTTTTTAATGTCTCAATTTAGATGCTATATTTTCTTGGAATATCTGATCTAACTTTTGTAAAATCTACCATTGAAAAACTAGACTAACAAGCCCACAATTCACCATTTTCTGCTGATACTCATCGATATGTGGAGCAGGTTCCCTTCCAGATAGGCTTTGTTGTCTCTCATTGTGTGGAAGCCTCGCCCAGACCATTGCTCCTATCTGGATGATCATGGGTATAGTCCTCAATGCTGGTACTATGGACTCCCACAAAGAAAAAAAAAGTTCTATTTATAGATTGAAACCATCATGTTGGGAAGTCTTTCGATTTTTGTTTTTGTTTAGCTTCCTATTTTTGCCCCAGTCTAATTAACTTAATTAGAAGAGCTCTTTGATCTTGAACGGCCTGTAACTAGGTGTGTTGAGTGAGGGGCAGGCCATGCTAACACAGCAAGCCACAGAAACAAAATGCAAGCAGCTCTGAGTCTCGCTCTGGGTCACGCATCTGGGCATCCAGTTTAAGCAAGGAGACATCAGCTCCTACAAAGAATACTCTGGCAAGACTTTCAGACTGAATGACTGGCTGGGACTTTCTGTAGAACCATGGGGATGGGTGGCTGAGTAAAATCCTGTGAAGACATCTGAGTATTAGGTCTGGCTCCAGTCTGGGTCCTGGGGCTCTACATTCTCATATCCTCCAGGCCTTGGAATGGTTGACCCTGGTGGAGCCTCTGATTCTCTTCTTCTTTTTGTTGGTGTTTTGATCCAGAACTGGAAGGGACAGCTCTAGCTCCTTTTTCTTGAGGTCCCAATCTGGATCCCGCTCATCAACCAACAGCCCTCTCTGGCGGTGGTCCCTGCATTCTGGTTCTGCCCTGCAAAGGGAACAGCCCGTGAGGGTGGAGGGAGGAGCCTGGCCAGCATTGGCCTGGACCTCTCTTCCCAAGGGATACACACAGCACAGGACATTCAAGGTTTGATTGAGAAGGAAGGAAACAAGTTCACACATGTCCGACAGCACACCTTACATTCTAGAACTTCTAAAGTTTAGAAGGTCTCAGATACCGGAGAAACTATCTGAAGACAGGAAAAGCTATTACATGGCCTGGGTGTGACTAATCTCAGACTCAAAGGCAGCAGGAAGGAGGCGCTGCCCAGTCTTAAAATGCTCAAATTTCCAGAACAATCTTCATGTTATCAGGAAGCTGTTGTGTTTCTTTCTATTCTCCTGTTTAGAAAAGCCACACGTATTCACTGTTTAACATTTTTAAAGTATAGCGAGGTGCATGTGCAGTTTCAGCACCCAGGAGAGAGAGGCAGGAGGATTGCTGCAGTTTCAAAGCCAGCCTTTGATGTGCAGTGAGTTCCAGGCCAGCCTGGGCTACAGAGTGAAACCCTATCTCAATCAATCGATGAATTGAGTGAATTTAAAGTGCTGAAACATGAGGAAGAAAATAGGAATTGCATGCATTGTATGCATAAATAAATCATGTCAGTATCACCTAGGAGTTCACTTCCTCACAATGTTCCTTTGCCTATAGTCACAAAACCTCTAACCCCACCACTGACACCCATGGCTACATCCTGTATCTTGTGAGCAACTTTACTAGCCTGCCTGATTCAGCTCATCCATCCTATTATGAGTTCAGATTGATTTTTTTGCCCTACTAACTATACCCCACCCACCCACTCACTTTAGCCTGTGAGTCTCCTGGCTGTGATCACACAATTGGCCAGGGCCATCATGCTTCCACACTCTCTCCACCTTTTCTCTCCAACACCTGCCCTATGCACATTTCCAACATGGTAGCTATACTCACATCAACAGATTTCTCTCTTCCTTCTGCCTGGTCTTTGCTATCTTCGCATGACCACACTAATTACATCTTTCTTCATAATTCATTCCTCTCAATTCCCTAATATCAGAAGGGAAGTAAGTTCCTGGTGGGAAGTGATAAGTAGTTGTGAATTCACATGTGATGCAGCTGCTTTTGTCTGCTTAGCATTGCCTGCTCACTTTCCCTGAGAGTATCCACTCCACTTTAGCTATACTCAGGTCAAATGTCATGTGCCTAGCTGAGGAGGGACTGAGATTGCTGGGCAGCAGGGGTTGGATCAATAGAGAGCCAAGGGCAAGACTCGGGAATTCCAGCATTTGAAAGGCACGTGCACACACACACACACACACACACACACACACACACACACACACACACGAGACAGAGACAGAGAGACAGAGAGAGACACAGAGACAGACAGAGACACAGAGAGACAGAGACAGACACGCAGCCGCACAGATAGACACACAGGCACACAGACAGGCACACAGGCACAGAGACAGGCACACAGACAGGCACACAGACAGACTCATAGACAGGCACACAAGGAAGGAAAGAAAGGGAAGAAAGGAGGGAGGGCAGGGAGGATGAAAGAAAGAAAAGAGGGAGGAGGAGAAAGGGAAAGAAGAGGAATACTTATAGATTAAATGACCTTGAATAGAGAAGGGAGCATTGTGTTAGCAACAGGAAGTTTGATTGTTTGTAGGAGAATTGAGTCAGTGCAAAGATGGAGAAGGCCTCCGAAAAGTGAGCCGGAGACGAGGAAGCAGAAACAATTCTGTAGGTTATCTCTTGAGTAGCCTAGGGGGAGAGAGAGAGAGAGAGAGAGAGAGAGAGAGAGGAGAGAGAGAGAGAGAGAGAGTGTGTGTGTGTGTGTGTGTCGAGTGTGCACATGCATGCATTCTCTACCTCTTTGTTCATTTCCTTAATAAGATCTATTTGAGCATGCTCACAGATCAAGAAAGAAGCGGGAAGAAAGAACAGAAACAACCAGTAATACAGGAGGAAGTGAAGACCAAGCGAAGGACATGGGGTGGCTTTCTTGTGGAAGACATGAAAGTCCTAGATGGAGGAACACCATGACACACAAAGGAAGGGAAGGGGAGGGTGAACTGATGTGGGGGTTGGAAGGACCTGAAAGTATGGGCGTTGAGAAGTGTGTCCATCCCTTCCTGACTTCAAGTAGAAAGGAAGACTTTAGCCACTCTGGGATCTTAGCTAGAAGTAGACATCGCTTGTTTCCAGACAATTCATCTGCTTATTTCTGGAGTTTTCTTTAGCCAATCAAGCCCAGGAATAGAGAGTGCAGAGATGTCAGGTCCAGAGGAAACCCAGGACAGATGGTAGACTGTGGTGCCCAGTCACATGCCAACACACATGCTGGCCTCCAGGTTCTCTCAGCACTGCAGACACCTGTTACAGGGTCCACGCTGGCATTCTGCCTAGTGTCCTCTCTCCTTACCCACCCCATACCCCAACTTCCCCTGCTCAAGGGTATCCTTTCCCCAGCTCGTTCCTGTAAAACGCTGCCACTCTGACCATGTACGCTCTTGGCTCACGCTTGGCTCTTGGTCTTCCTGGCCCTCTCCCCTCTTTGCTCTCTCTTCTCTTTCTCTCTTCCTCTTATTTCATGGCCCACACTGTTCTACTGGTCATGTTTAACTCCTCAGCCATACCTTGAAGCAGTCATGATACCATCTCTAAAATAGGGTCTCTTGAGTTACTTCTATAGAGAGCCAATCACATCCTAGGCAGTGGTTTTACTAGTTTAACTTTGTGGGGGGATGGCAGTGCCAAAGATTGAACCCAGGGCCTCACATGGGCTAAGTATGTATTTCACCCCTCAACCACATTCCCCTGTCTCATTTTTTGGTTGTAGGGTTTTGGGTTTTGGGTTTATTTTTTGTTTTGTTTTGTTTTGTTTGTTTGTTTGTGACAAGGTCTCTCTGTATAACACTGGCTGTCTTAGAACTCACTCTGTAGACCAGGCTGGCCTGGAACTCGGAGATCCACCTGAGTGCTGGAATTAAAGGTGTGCATCACCACTGCCTGTCCAATTTCATTTTATTGTTTCTTTGAGACAGTCTCACTAATTTGCCCAGGCTGGCCTTGAACTCACTCTATAGCCTAGATGGACCTGGTCTTGCACTTACCCTCTATCTGGGTCAGCCTCCTAAGCAGCTGGTATTGTAGGACTAAGCCACAATCCTGGTCGAGTCGAACATTCTGACAATAAGTGGGTTTTGAAGTTCATACAAGTCAGCCCACTGTGTCTGTCCTCTACCATAAGCTGGAATTGCTTTGAGGTTTTCTGGCTGTCTCATCTTCCTTTCTGAACAACAAAATTCAGACCATGCCATTCAACTTTTTCTTGTATGAATTGCTTGTTGACTCAACCAAATTATGGATTCATAAATTTTATTTCCATTCTTCGCAAGGTTATAACTGTATAGAGCAGAATTTATACTTAATTATATTCAACTGCTTGATTTAGGTAATAAATAAATGAATATTTGATAAGTCCTAGTTGGGCTAGAAGAATGTAGATGGGTCTTAAAGAACAGAAGACTACAATGGGCCAGGGTCTGTACCCAGGGGCACCTCCCCCTTCTCAGAGGAGAAGGGTAGCAGGATATGAGGAGGAGCGACTCAGGAAGGGAGTACTAGGAGGAGACAGGAGTGGGCTGCAATTGGATGGTAAAGTGAATAAATGAATGAATGGAAAAAGGAAAATACAAAAATTAAAAATTAAATCTTCATAAAATAAAAAAGAACAGAAGTCTAATTCATCTGCCTCATGTTGTCTATGTATGTTTGTGCATGCATGTGTGTGTGCTATGTGTATGTGCTTCTGTGCTAAGGAGCACATGTGGACACGTGTACATGTACATGTGGAGGCAGTATAGTGTATCTTGCTCTCTTTTTTAAATATAAGATTTATTTATTTATTATATATAAGTAGCTGTCTTCGGACACACCGGAAGAGAGCATCAGATCTCAGTACAGATGGGTGTGAGCCACCATGTGGTTCCTGGGATTTGAACTCAGGACCTCTGGAAGAGCAGCCATCTCTCCAGCCCTATCTTCCTCTTTATATTTGGAGATAGGATCTCTCACTGAATTTACAGCTTGCAGTTCTGTCTGCATTGGCTGCCCCGCAAGCCCCTGGAATCCTCCTGTCTCTGAATGGTACCTTGGTTCTTTTACACAGGCGCTGAGATCCAAACTCGGGCCTTCTTGTTTGTGTGGTAAGCACCTCGCTGACTGAACCATCTCCGCAGCTCAGTAGGTATGAGGAAACTGAGGGTCCGGGAGCTAGTTTTAACTTGTACAACAACGTCACACAGCTAGCTCAAGCACTTTCCGGAACCCGAGGGTGGCCATGAAGCTTAGGCCAAGTTTCAGCCTCAAACTTAGCGTCCAGTATTATCTGAGATAATTCTTGTAGGTTCTAACACCAAAGAGCAGCGCACTTTGCACCCCTAACTTGTCATTTTGATCGAAAAGAAGAAAAATTAAAATCAACTTAAAAGACATTACAGGGGCTAGAAAGATGGCTCCGGCGTTAAGAGCACGGGCTGTTTTTCTGCAGAGGTCACGGAGTTTTGTTTCTGGCGCTCACAGGGCTATTTATAGCAGTTGATAGCTCCAGTTCCAGTGGCCCCTGGCGCCCTCTCCTGGCCTCAGAGTGTAATACCTACAAGAAAGTAAAACCATTGTATGTGTGAAGTAAAAATCTACTAAAAACAAACAAGCAATCATGAAACCAATCAAATGGTACAGTAGTTCTCAGCCTGTGGGCCACACCCCCTTTGGAGTTGCATATCAGATGTCAGCATTATGATTCAAAACGATGGTAAAGTTACAGTTGTGAAGTAGCCATGGAATAATGGTTGGGAGTTCACCACAATACGAGAAACTGTATTATAGGGTCATAGTGCCAGTTGCGGTGGTGCATGCCCGTAGGATTTGCTGAAGGAAGCAGAAGCAGGAGGATCACGAGTTTGAGGCCAGCCTAAGCTACACATTGGGTTGCAGAAATGGCTCAGCGGTTAAGAGCACTGACTGCTCTTCCAGAGGTCCTGAGTTCAAATCTCAGCAACCACATGGTGGCTCACAACCATCTGTGATGGGATCTGATGCCCTCTTCTGGTGTCTGAAGACAGCGACAGTGTACTCACATAAAATCAATAAATCAATAAAAAAGAAAACATAGGGTCCCAGCATTAGGGAGGTTGGGAGCCATGGGGTTAGATCTTTTTGTTTCACTTTCATTTACCTGAGATTGGTCAATTGACAAGACCCCTAGTTGCAGGTTCCTTGCTGTAGCTGGGACAGCACAGTACTTACGTGTTCAGGAAGTCCACACAGTCTTTCTGACCATAGATCTGTGCGATCCTCTTGGGCGTGTCTCCAAAGAAGTCGGCCGCATCGATGGCAGCGTGCAGCGCATGCAGAGCTTTGAGTACATTCAGATGGCCTGACTCAGCTGCAAAGTGAGCTGCAGTCCAGCCCACATCAGTTACCAAGCAGGGTCTGGCTCCGTATTGTATCAGGAGATGGATCACCTCCATTTGCCCTTAGATACACCATGGGGAAAGAAGACAAAGGTAAGATTAAAATGTCTCAAAAGTGTGGAAGCAGGAGGAAACTAGCTTTTGAGGTACCTCTGCCTCGTTAAGTTTCAAAGATTGGCTTTGAACGTATTCTGTTTCCTAAACAGTTCCTGAACTTTCTACCCTACTCAAAATAACCAGAAGTTGGAAACAAACTAGATGTCCCTTAAGAGAAAAAAAATGGATGACGACTGCATAGTGGAATATTACTCAGCTGTTAAAAATGGCATCATGAAATTTGCAGACAAGTGGATGGAACTAAAAACATCATCCTGAGTGAGATATTCCAGACTCACAAAGGTAAATATACTATGTACTCACTTATATGTGGGTATTAGCTGTGAAATCAGTGATACCTAATCATACATAAAACCACAGAGATTAGCTATCAAGTAACAACATACTAGAGAGCACAGACAGATCTCATTAGGAAAGGGAAATAGAACAGATAGTTATGGATAATGTAGGGGGCTGAACTGGGAGGAACGAGTGGGGGGTGTTGAGGAAGAAGGGTTGTGAAAGGGAATACAGGGAGAGACAGATAAAATTAAGGGGCATTTTGAGGTGTAGCATAGAAACATAACAGAGTAGAAATGTATACACACACACACACACACACACACACAATCTAAATGAAATTGCCAAATACCAGGGGAGTCAGAGACCCAACTGGCCATTTCTCACTACCAAACAAAACTTCCAGTACCAGGATTAGATTAATTGCATTGAATTATTGGTCAAAGGGGTCCCATGAGAGTCCCCAAACAACCCAGGCTGTTGCCAGTAGCGTAGGTTGCTCTGCACAACCTGCCATCAAGGCCCCGTTGCTGAAGACAACACTTGCACAACTCCTTGAGAATGGAGGTGATGGACCAGTGCCTACCCAGAGCCTGCAACCCTGTGCTTTGGCATCTTTGGTATAGGAAGTTACTCTTCACATTCTCAAAAGAGAAATGGGAACACCACGCCAGCCACAAACCCTTTATCCACAGCAGTGTCCTGTCCTTAGGACATGCTAGACAACAGCATCACTGAGCTTGTGGGAAAACCAACCAATAACTGACTTGACTTCAGACCCACACCATGAGATGGAACCCATGCCGAACACTGCTTGGGTGACCAAGAACCTGAGACTAGATAGCGCTATGGACCTAGGGTAAAACCAGTTACTACTGGTCTGAAAAAGGAAAGAAAAATGTACTGATGAAGACTCCTAATGGTATTCTGCTATACTCATAGATGAGTGGCTTGATCAGCCATCATCAGAGAAGCTTCCTCCTGGAGCAGATGGGAATGCTGACTGCTAGCTGGGCTATCACCATCAAATCCCTTCCCTAATAGATCAGGAAACCCTGCAGAATAGGGGGCAGAAAGAGTGTAAGAGGCAAAAGGGACAGAGGACACAAGGCTCTCTACATCAGGATGACAAAAGTTCATATGAACTCACAGAGTTCAAAGCAGTCCATAAGTCTGCATGGGTCTTCACTGAGTCCCCTGTGTGCACGTTATGACTTTTAGTTTAGTGGATTCTTGAGTGCACAAACAAGTGACTCTTGTGCCTTCTCATGGCTCTTTTCCTTCTGTTAGTTTGTCTTGTCCAACCTCAATGTGATAGTTTTGTTTTATTATATTTTATTGTGTTCTATTTTTTAAAATGAATGAATAGCTGAATGAATGAATGAATGAATGAATGAATGAATGAAAGAAAACCTAGCCACTAGGGTAAAGGTTAACAACTGAACTGTCTTTATACCTGCTGGGAAGGGAAAATCAGTTTTCTTCAGTAGGACACTGGGTATATCAACCACACCAGGATAGGCCTCATGTTCAGGAGTAGTTCACCAACTATATAAGGGACTCTATAGGACTTGTTGTTTGGTTTGGTTTGGAGTTTTTTGTTTTGTTTTTGTTTTGTTTTGTTTGTTTGTTTTGCCTCTCTCTCTCTCTCTCTCTCTCTCTCTCTCTGTCTCTGTGTGTGTGTGTGTGTGTGTGTGTGTGTGTGTGTGTGCGCGCGCGCGCGCGCACGCACTTTTATTTGGCTACAGTTTGGTGGTTTGTTTTTATTTTTAGGTGTGGTTTTATTTGTTTTCTTGATTTGAGTGGTGGCTGTTTTTGTATTGATTTTTCTCTTTTTTGAGAAAAAACTTGACTTTGGGTGGTAAGGAGATGGAGAGGCTCTGAAAGAACTTGAGGGAAGGAAAGAATATGATCAAAATGTTTTAAAAATATTTTTTAGATTTATCTATTTATTATGTGTTAGTACACTGTAGCTGTCTTCAGACACACCAGAAGAGGGCATCAGATCCCATTCCAAATGGTTGTGAGCTACAATGTGGTTGCTGGGATTTGAACTCAAGAACTCTGGAAGAGCAGTCAATGTTCTTAACCACTGAGCCATCTCTCCAGCCCCTAAATGTTTTTAAATTTAAAAGTGTTTTACAGTAGAAGAGAACCAACTCCTGAAAGTTGTCCTCTGACTTTCATATGTACACCATGGCGTGCACATGCCTGGGCAAGTGTTGGTGATGTCTAACCTTAGTCTCAGTACTCAGGGGGCACAGACAAGTGGATCTCTGAGTTCATGGCCAGCCTGGTCTATGGAGCAAGTGTCCAGACAGCCAGGGCTACACAGAGAAATCCTCTCTCAAAAAGAAGAAGAAGAAAAGGAGGAGGAGGAGGAGGAGGAGGAAAAAAAGGACAGAAAACAAATGCCTTATGCGCAATGCCCTTGTTCCTCTTTGTAAACTAAGGCGGTTACCACTAGTCTCATCAAATCCTTGAGGAGTATGGATGAATTCCCAGACATGAAGCACCCAACACCATGCGAAAAATACAGCACACATTCCTGAAGATGTCATCTGATATAGCTACCAATGCTCCTTACTTAGATTTCTGCAAAAATGTCCCAAGCTAAGTCTTCTGTAGCTGGTCTTACTTTCTGCCTGGTCCTTCTCCCCACAAGAGAGAAGACAAATATGGAGAGCAAAGTTGACCATAATATTGCTTTACTTAACTGGTTTTGGTAGTATTTATTACTAAACATGTTTTTAGTGTGTGTGTGTGTGTGTGTGTGTGTGTGTGTGTGTGTGTGTGTGTGTGTATGTGTGTGTGTGTAGGTGCTTTGTCTTAGGGTTTTACTGCTGTGAGCAGACACCATGACCAATGCAAGTCTTATAAAGGATAACATTTAATAGAGGCTGGCTTACAGGTTCAGAGGTTTAGTCCATTATCATCAAGGTAGGAGCATGGCAGTATCCAGGCAGGCATGGTACAGATAGGGCTGAGAATTCTACCTCTTTATCTGAAGGCTGCTAGCATAATACTGACTTCCAGGCAGCTAAGTTGAGGGTCTTAAAGCCCATGCCCACAGAGACACACCTATTCCAGCAAGGCCACACCTCCAAATAGTGCCACTGCCTAAGCCAAGCATACTCAAACCATGACAGTGCTCACCCACATGAATAATGCACACATGTGCAGGTGCCTCAGAAGCAGAAGATGTTGATTCTACTGAAGCTGGAGTTAGAGGTGGATGTGGATGCTGGGAACCAAACTCCGATCCTCACAGGAGCAGCAATCACTCCTAACTGCTGGAGCTATCTCTCTAGTGTCAATATCCAAAGACTTTGTTGCTAATTTCCTGTTGTATAACTGGGATGTGCTGGGAGGGGGCGAGGATCATCTTCATCTACTCCAGTTATGAAGTCAAGATGGCAGAGGACTGAGAGGAGCATGTTTATAGTCTCATCTTTGTATACATTATCAAACTCCTTTTCAAAAAACTCCAGTGTAGCATTACTGCTTCCATTAGATAGAAGAATTAAAGGGAGGGCAAATCATTAAATAATATGGTCCAGATGTTACCACTGGTAAAGTGTAATGCCAGGGTTGAAATGTTCCATCTAGTTCTAAAGAAATGTCCATCCCACTCTCTGACACTGGCTGAGGCTCTCAAGAACGTGGATTAGGGATGAGTTCACACAGACATTGTCCGCTCACCTCTGATTGCAGCCCAGTGAAGTGGGGTCCTGTCGTTCCAGTCTACATCCTTGTAGTTTGGGTCACAGAGACCTTTCTTCAAAATCTTCTTCACTGAATTGTAGTCCCCTGCAGCCACAGCCTGGTGGAGCTTGGTCATGTCTGATAGTTTTGACAACTCCATGACAGAATCTGCTGGAGGGGATACAGGCTACTTATAACTTTTCATACCTAGCAAGGGCTCCCTAGTTTTCTGCATCAGTGACTAGCTTTCTTCTCTTGTGGATTTGTATTTAAAGTTGCAGTGTGTGTGTGTGTGTGTGTGTGTGTGTGTGTGTGTGTGTGTGTGTGTGTGTGTGTGTTCTGCTGTGTGCCTCTGTTAGCTCCCAGCAAATATGAAGAGTACTCACTGTTCTCTAACCCAAAATCTACTGATGTCCCCTACTTTACCCAGAATTATCTCTAAAGTCAAAGATTGACACTTTATGGTGTGTCCTACATTCATCTTTCAGTGTGACTTTCTACTCCTTCTTCAGAGTTCCCTTTGTTCTATGCTACCTTAATTTGACTGTGAAATTCTGCATCTTGCCTTTCTAATGTGTGGAAGCATTCAGAGATGCTGTGGGGACAGCAGCAATTTGCACATTCAGTTTGGACTGGATGACTGGATCCAGCATCAACGCTCTATGGAAATTAAAAGCTACTGCCTTACCTCATGAGGAGCACAGCTTGCTGACACACAAACAAAACTACTGGACATTGTTATTAAGGATATGTCATGAGGGGTCTGGAGAGATGGCATGTCAGTGAAGTGCTTTTTTTTCCTCAAGCATGAGAACCTAAGTTCAGATCCCTAGAACCCATGTTAAACTGGGTGTGGTGGCTCACGGTTGTAATCTCAGTATTGGAAATAGAAACGAATGATTCCTGAGGTTCTCTAGCTCTCTGGTCTGATGTTCCAGGCCATTGAAACACCCTATCTCAAACAAAGGGTGGGAAGGAGGCTCTGAGAATGAACCAACGCCTAAAGTTGTCATCTGAACTATACACACAGACACACACACACAGACACACACACACACACACACACACACACCTACACACATGCACAGCCCTTCTCCCACAGGCTCCCACATATGCACACATACACAAAATCCTATGTTATAAGTAATCAGCTCTCATACTATAATCTACCAACCCTTAGGGGTCTCTGATTTTTTATTTGGGGGATTTACAAAGGAAGAAGTGTTTCATTGTAGTATTAAAAAAATGTCACAGGCCTTGTTCCTTTTCTTCTCATTTACCCCGTGGTTTAAAAGAAACAGGAGAGAAAACTGCTGGTGACTGGACATAAAAAAAAAAGATTCCTTCAGCAAACTGTTATTTATACACTTACAGGAGAGCACAGCTTCATGAGAACACACTTCATATTACAATAAAGTACTTTTATTGAATCCTCTACTCTTGAATATACAGCTTAGTAAACCTGATTGAACAATAAAGTCATGCCAACATGAGGACATCTCCATCACCCATGGACCAACCTCTCCATATGACAAGCACAGGATGCTGCAAGATGGAGCACAAGTAAAGAGAGTCCTGGAGGTAGACCAGTTGGTTCAAATGGAGTGCAGCTGGTCAATGGACATCATTTCAGATGCTCCCTCACAACAAATCTTTGGGACATCAGCATATAGTGGGCAGTTCTGATGTAGATCCAGAGAAGAAAACTCACGATGACTCAAAAATACTTCTCCATATCCAACTGCACAAATGTCTGAAACCACTATTGCTTTATATACTCCTATCAAAACATGACCGTGAAATCCAAAGGTGCCGTGAGGATTCAGTGACTCCAATTAAGTTAGCTGTTAAAGAGAGTCAGGGAATAGACAGAGCAAGCCAACAACCATTCTTCACATTCTTTGTTGTTGTGGAGAACACAATTACTTTTCATTAAAATATTTCATAGTGTGCCCTTAATCTGACTTAATCCTATGGGAAGTTCAATTCATGAAACTTCCTTCATACATTTTAAAATATACTATTTCTGTCAACGTGGCACAAAAAGAAGGAACTGCCTTCATCAGACTGTTTGAGGGCCGAAGAAATGGGTGGGTGGTTAAGAGCACATGCTGTACTTCCAGGGGACTAGAGTTCTACTCTCTGAACCTGTAGTAGACAGCCCATAGCCACCTATAATTTCATCTCCAGTTGATCAAATGTCTCTAGCATTTGACTATAACCCACAGACTCCTCCAAAGGATTAAAAATAAAAGAAATCTTTAAGAATGGAAGACGTTCCTTTAACTGTTTGTGGTGGTAGCATCAGTGGACCTAATCTGAATAAATAAAAGCTCTCTGGATGATGTTTAAGAGTGTAAACGATCCTGAGATCTAAAATCTTAAGAAATGCAGATGTGGACACGGGAGGAGACAAGGTAGGAAATTGGAGGAGGCAGTTGCTTCAACTGAACCCACTAGAGATGCCCTAGATCTCAAGATTCAACATGAGACCTGGAGAAGGAGCCAGAACCCGCCTTACAAACTGTCATTGCCAGCATCAAGGGAGGTTCATTAGAAATGCAAATTATTGGGCTCACTATCCTCTTACTGAACCTGAAACTCTGGGACAGGGGCCAAGGATTCCTGACACGGTATCTGCTGCTTAATCAAATATGAGAGTAGCCCTAGAGCCAGCGAATGGGAGAATTAAACGTAATTAAAATGCAATGCCCAGGGACAGGAAGAAATAGCTGATCCATAAGGCTAGGAAGTGAATGGAGCTGTACTGTCAAAACCCTGGGTTTGGTCCTAAAGGGATGAGTAAGAGTCATCTTGGTGATGGACAGTGACTGATCTGGTGACTGGGAGGCAGATGCTGAGAAGTGCAAGAGCTTCCTACACAAATACGTAGACCAGGGCCTGACAACTTTGTGTCTGCAAAGCATCACCCACAAATCACTTTCAGGCCGAGGGACCAAGTGAAAGCAATTTCCTAGGCAACTCAAAAGCAACTCATATAACAAGAGGGCAGATTCTGTTTCCACCTATTTCTGCATTTGCCTGGGGTAGATGTGCTTGGTATCCAGCACCTACCAGCAACAGGCATTCTTGAGACAAACAAGACAAACCTGAGCAAGAAGCATGCGGCCAGTGAGAGCAAAGGGTTCCCCCTCAGTCCCATGCCAAGAGGAAACCTCACTCCTCCCAGAGTTCAGCAACCCCCACTTAACAGCTGACCAGTGTTGAACTAGTTGCGCTGTGTGTTGTACGCTGTTGGCCCATGTAAGGGTGTAACATTAAAATTCAGCTGCTGCTGCTGCTCATGCCACCGGCATGCAGAAACTCCTGCCCTTTTCCGGATACCTCCAAACTCCCCACTGAGATGCTGTCTGCAAGTCCTTAGCTAACAGATTTTTCAGATGTCTGGATCTCTCATCAGAGGCAGTGGTTGCATCAATGGTGGACACACATCCTGCTCTTCATCCCTTCTCTGCCTCCTGCTTATGAGTCAGAGAGAGCCTGGCTACTGGCATGTGACCTGAAACCTCCTTCATCTTCAGAACTGTACAAGAAAAAGCCCCTACTTCTGTCACATGACTCTGATTCTTCTTCAGAGACTTCACTGTGCTGTCTGTCTCATGCTGGGGCCTGACCTCAAATCTTGCCACACTGTTTACTACCTGTCCACCATCCACGGCAATAATAATTCTCTTCTAATAAAATACTCCTCAACAATCTAACTAGGGGTCCCCCTTAAGTCCCCATCTAAGACCTTCAAGGCTGTGACAGAGTTTAGTATCTGGTCCAAAAGGAACTGCATTCCTCCCCAAAAAGGGACAGTTCACTGACTTGACCCAAAACAGAGTCTAGACTCAGCTGGAGTATAAAAGGATTAAAAATAAAAGGAACCTTGAAAAATGGAAAGCATTCCTATAACTTTGCATGGTGGTAGTTTCAATGGACCTAATTTAAATAAAGAAAAGCTCATTGGATGATGCTTAAGAGTATAAACAATCCTGAGATCCAATAGGAACTTCTGATGGTTAGATAAAAGGTAGTACTTCCGTGGAACTTGTGAAATTATTTCTTATTTGCCAAAAAGAGAAGAACCCTTGCCTTTGGCAGGAAAGACATAGGACTCTCCTTTGACATGTATGTGTATTTGTCTATCAGTGTCTATGCTGACCTTCAGGTTCCTTTGGGCCCTTTTGCTATATATCTCCCATTTGCTATATATCTCAAAGCCCAGCTAGATTTCTTGCCTTTCTTGCCTCTGCCCCAAGGCTGCTACATACCATGACACAGGCCTAGACACAGACACAGACATACATGTACAGGTGTGCACACATGCATGCTCTCTTTATAGTGCCAAGGGTTTTCACTCTATCCAGCTAATCTTTCTATTCTCTCACTCTTGCTATTCTCTACGATTCCTACTTCCTTAGTCCTGGCCCTGACAGTCAGCTTCCTTTCCCCTCCACTCAGGACTCTCCAAGATGCCTTTGAATGTTTTTTTTTTCTTTTATCCCCCAATAAAAACCTTCTCCCTCATCATGGAGTGACTGGTTTCTTTACTGCACCCCTCCCATACACTTAGGAACTTTCACAATGTCATCAGCAGGGCCTGAAGTAGTAGAGACCAAGCATAGTGGGGGATGGGCAAGCAGGTGATTAGGGTCAAAAGATCAATATAGGTGTCCAAAGATATCAAAGCTTGCCCTCAAAGTCTCCTAGAACCAATCTAGGAAGGCCCAATAGCTTAGGGTGAGTACAAGCCTTCAAAACAGGTATGGGATTTGACCTAGTTACCACAAATTGACAACCTCTATCTGCACATATCACTTAGGGAAATTGTTTAATTGTGCTTCTGGTTCGTGAGGAATTATTAGATAAGACCCAAGATTCTGTATTTGGAATCAGTTCCCACCACAGACATAGTCACATAGACTGGCTAGCAGCTTCTCTCTGAAAGGAAAGCAGGGAGCAGAGAGCAAACCAAAAACAAAAGCAAACGAACAAAAACCAACAACATCAGAATAAGCAAAAAAAAAAAAAACTTAAAAGAAACAGGATGAGAGTTCGCTGACTTCTGACTTCAGTATATACTTCAGATAGCTCAGTGGTAAACCAGGAGTCTGAGACAACCAAATACCCATAGGTAAATTTTCTTATTCTGTTTTAAAGTTTTGATCTTGCATTTGCATGTTTGATCCTTTGTGAACATAAACATTCATTTATCTTTACATTATAGAGTCTCATATATAAACAACTGTGTAAAACAATGAACACGAGCATATGGCCTTCTCTCCAGGCTTTCTCTCCTATTCTCTTCTTGTGCTAGTATCCCATGAACTTGATTGCTATGCTTTCCTAGTGAGTCTTTAAATGGAGTATCAACCAACAAGAAGAAAAAGAATGTCTATGAAAATTTGGACATGAGCCAAGCAGTGGTGACACACACCTGTCATCCCAGCCCTCGGAAGGTAGAAGCAGGAGGATCTCTGTGAGTTCAAGGCCAGCCTGATGTACAGAGTGACTGGTCTTCCAGGACAACTAGGTTCTGCATAGAGGAACCATGCCTTGAAAAAACAGAAAAGAAAAAAAGATTTGGACATGATTCTTCATGAAGCACTAGTCATAATGGGCAAAAAATGGGAATGTCCTAGGTATGAGTCAATAGATAACAGAACAAAAACGCAATATTCAGGTAGTAGAATATTACCTGGCACTAGGAAAGAATGACGTAGGACTGGAGAGATAGCTCCGTTGGCCAAGTGTTTGTCATCTAAGTGTGAACACCTCAGTCCCATGCCCAGTATATATGGTGAGGGTAGTAATTTCTGATTTCTAATTCTGATTTCTAATTCTGATTTCTAATTCTGCCTGGGGACCAGGAGACAGGCAGTTCTCTGTGGTTCACTGGCCAGTCACGGGCCAGTGAGAGACTCTTGTATCAAAAAACAGGGTACCTGGCTCCTGAGGCACAAGACACAAGGTTGGCCTCTGTGACACACACATGTTCACACATGACACTGTTAGGTTTCAAAACTGGGACAAACGGCTGAGAGGCCTATTCAACATAGCAAAGTGGACCAGTCACCATGTTTTCCCTCCATCCCTCAGCCCCTGCCTGTTAAAAAATATGGCTGGCATACCCTGCCCCCTTTTCTGATTCTCCAGCCCAGGGGGCTGGTCTGCTTTTTCCTGTATAACCCAAGCATTTTGTTTATCTGTTCTTTGTACCTTTGGGTCTTCTGGCTGCTGCACCTGGTTCCCTTCTCTCCCCTTTTCCTTCCAACCCCTCCTCCCCGCTATCCCACATGGCCTAGCTCAGGGTCGTGTACATGCTGAGCTTTCTCAGAGGTTACTGGCTCTGGCTGTACTTTCCCATGTGTCTATAATAAACTTTCTCCTCCATTATACATAGTGGTCATGTTTTCTTTCTCCTCTTTTCTCTCTCTCTCTCTCTCTCTCTCTCTCTCTCTCTCTCTCTCTCTCTCTCTCACACACACACACACACACACACACACACACACATAACATACACAAAAATAAATGAAGAGTAATAGTTGTTTTATGGATGGATCATGAAACATGCTATGTAAACAAGGTCAGATGTGGAAGGTCACATATTACATGCTTCCATTCCATGTATGTGACATGCACAGTGCAGGCAAACTTGCGGGGTCAAATGTAGATTAACAGTTGCTTAGCATAGGTTGGGGTTGGGTGTGGGGCAAAATATGCTGACTCTTAACAACCACCCTGTGGTGTCAATGACTCTCAAAGTCTAAAATTCTAAAACCTGCTGAATTGGACACATTAAACATATCTAATTTATGCGAACAGACCAGAATTCACTAGCCTATCAAAAACTACTGAACTTTAGCGAGCTTCCCTTTGCCTGAATCTTGGTGAATCTGAACGAGTGTATCTGAACTCTGATATTTCAGGGAGATAAGCCTCGGTTTAAAAAGTAGCCAGTAGTGCATGGTCAAATTGCGAATGATTTCTCTAATAAAAAAGAGCTAGGATTAAAACACTTACTGTCTGCAAGGAACTCTGTGCTGCAGGCCATCATCGCTGGTCGGAGTGTTAGCGTGTTGACGCCATGGAAACTGGCCCCTCCTCCTCCCCAGGAAAGTAGACAGCAGCCCCAGCTTCCTGGTCTCCGGGAGTCTGGTGGTGCAGCCTTGCCTCTCTGTTTCTCATCCAAACGCTTCAGGAATTCCCTCTTCTACTTTAGTTTAATGGTGATGGTCCTCACAAGGCTCTTTAGAGCGCCTGACAAACAAAATGAAATGGAAAGCAGCTGATGACTGGCAAGCACGAGATATCGGAAAGCAGGCTCGCCGTTTAGTAGCCAACTAGGATTGGAGGAGTATCCGCCTGCCACGGAGTATTCGGAGTGTGCGGGACAGCCTCCGCTCCCCACCACCGACCCTCAGAGCCCACGTGTGAATGAGAACCTGAGCAAATTCCTTAACTTCCGAGTTTCCTGTATCTCACCACTCAAAGTGGACGTTTTAAACTTTGTCCCTCTGGCTATTAAATACAATTGTCTGGTGTGATTTATAAAACATTTGATGTGAGAGAGACATTTAAATAGTAACAACTCCCATATGCTTTCTCCTGGCCTTCCTTCCCTGTCTGCCCTGTCTACAGCGCTGCCTATCTTGAATTCCTCTGTCCCTTCCTCTCTGCCATCCTCCCTTGGACCCTTACGGAAGAGTTGGGAGATGGATCGAAAGCTCTGAAGGGGATGGGAACCCCACAGGGAGACCAATAGCGTCAACAAACCTGGGAGCTCTCAGAGACTGAACCACCAACCAAAGAGCATACACCGGCTGGATGGAGGCCCCAGCACATATGTAGCCGAGGGAGGGATGCCTCATCCTCAGTGGGAGAGGATGTGTCTAATCCTGTAGAGACTTGAAGGGCCA
Organism: Rattus rattus; assembly: GCF_011064425.1. NCBI lineage: Eukaryota > Metazoa > Chordata > Mammalia > Rodentia > Muridae > Rattus > Rattus rattus. The sequence continues at coordinate 86,288,626 of NC_046157.1, read as the reverse complement.
GGGTGGGAGGAGACCCTAGAGGAGGCCCTACCCTCTCAGAGGTGAAAGGAGGGGGCATAAGGGGAATAGGACTTTGTGAGGAGGAGACCAGGAGGGGGGACATTTGGGAGGTTAATTAATTAATTAATTAATAATTAAAGATCTTAGAAAATGGCTGGATTATGATGGCTGTTAGAGAATCTGTAGATGATTCATTGTGTGTGTGTGTGTGTGTGTATGCGCACACGTGCTTCTGTGTGTGTCTGTGGTATGTGTGTCTGTTCCTTATGTCTGTGTGTCTGTTCCTTATGTCTCTGCCTTATCCCTTTGAGATGAGGTCTCTTACTAAATCTGAAGCCTGCCAATTCAGGCCTGGAAGCCTCCAGTATCTTTGTTCCTGCCACGCCAAGCACGCACGAGTGCCAGCGATCAAACCGAATCTCTCCTCCTTTTTTTTTTTTTTTTTTCTTTTTTTTTTTTTTTTGGAGCTGGGGACCGAACAGGGCCTTGTGCTTGCTAGGCAAGCGCTCTACCACTGAGCTAAATCCCCAACCCCTGAATCTCTCCTCCTTGTAGAGCACCTATTTTACTGAATCATCTTTCGAGGCCCTGCATCCAGGCTTTGATCGCATTATTGGAAGATGGCAGAAAGGCGTCCGTGTAGCCTGCTTGGGGTAAAAAAAAAATCACGAGGAACAAAATGTACCTTTCTTGACCCCAACATCTTTCCTTGTTGTCTCTGCTGCCAGACAGCGCAAAGGTTAGCGGCTTTGCACCAACCACACTTTCTGTTCCAACCTCTTACTAGCCTATGCTAGGCTTCACCAAAGGCTCTCCTAACAAGGATGCAGCTGACCATCGCTGAAAGCGCTGCAAGAAACCCAGAACAGATATTTCCTCCTTAAAGTTGCTCTCCTCAAGCATTTTGTCTGAGCAATGAAAGCCTGACTGATAAAAACCGCGTCTGCTGGGGTTGGGGATTTAGCTCAGTGGTAGAGCGCTTGCCTAGCAAGCGCAAGGCCCTGGGTTCGGTCCCCAGCTCCGAAAAAAAGAAAAAAGAAAAAAAAAAGAACCGTGTCTGCTGTTTCACTGAGAGCAACTCCAGAGAGCATGTGGGTCAGCAAAAAGAAAGGGTAAGCCTATCACCAAGTAGGGAGTTATCAAATAAATAGGCTAGAGTCTGAGAGGGACTGAAAAGCCGGAGGGAGGCCCACACACGTCACACCTGTGTCTAGTGCATGCACTGTCAGCCTCTCTGTGAGCACATACATTGGTTTTATATCTACCATAACTGCAGGGCATCTGTCTCCAGATTCACCCGCATTTGAAGACAGACTCACACCGATGACTCTCCAGAGGATTTCCAAGCCTTCAACCTTCAATCAGAACTGCATCGCTGTCCCTCTTGTCCAGAAGCGTCCAGGATCTTGGACTGAACCCCAGCTCTGCAGCCATTGCAGAACTGCTTCGTTTCTGACCATAGGCGCCAGCTGATGAACCCCTCCCGCACTGCGTCAATTCTGAGCCTCCAAAGGGCCTTGTACAACAGACATGCGAGACTTGGCAAACACAAGAACTAAGGCGGCGGAGGAGCTGAAGGGACTGGTCCAGACTGAGGACATGGCTCGGCTGTGTAAAACCGAAAGAGGAAGAAGACACGGCTGTTTGTGGAGCATGGAGTGAGCGGAGGCAGAGAGGAGGTGGATGCTCAATGTGTTCTGGGACCTCGAGATCTGAATCCTTTTCTTTTAACCCCTGATACAAAGAGAAGCCACTGAAAGGTCTTCACATACTGGGTGAGACGAGATGGCTCAACCTGTGTTCCTTCAAAGATAACTTTAGCTGCTCACTGGAGAATGGAGGCAATGGAGATGAGACAGCAAGCACAAGCACTGGAGACATCCGCCGCTGCAGAAGTCTAGACAAAAAAAGGGCGGGGAGCTGGTGAACGAGGGTCACAGGGGTCACCGAGAATGAAGTACTGAAATTAGACTTATGTAGAACGGTTATGACATGAGCTGTCGGTGGCTCAGACATGAGTAGTCAGGGGAAGGGAGAATTGAGGCTGACTTAGGCGATGACATGGTGGTCTGGGGATGACTACAGCAGGGCCAGCTTGGGATGAACGAAGAACACAGATTAAGCGTTAGGTTTTGATTTAAGGTTGAGGAGCCTGCATACAGTGTTAAATATGGAGGCGCAGTTCAAAGTCCTGTGACTCTGGGAGATCAAGTTGCATAGTCGAAATCACAAACATGTGGGTTATATATAAGGATATAAGGAACACATAAGATAAACTAAGACTGATCACTGTCCAGGGGAGACTGTAGCACCCAGCCTGAGGGTCTCCATTCTTGGAAGACTGATAGCAAAGAGAGATAAGTAAACCATTGCCAGGGAGAGTATAACTTCACAAAAACCAAGGGAGAAGAGCACAGTTGGAAAGAATAGGATCGGCTAGGTCAAAGACAGCAGTGTTTAATGGGTGTCAATTACAAGCTGGAAATGTGTTTGAGGGGCTGGTTTTCAACCTCTAGTGCCCCCACTCTTTCCTACTGCTCCAGTTCAGCTTAAGTTCTCTGAACAAACACTTACTGAGGGCCATTCTGCAGTTCACAGGGTTCAAGGGCCGAGGTTCCCCTGATAAGGTACAGAGGAACTATGATAAGAGCTCAGCAGCGGAAGGACTGAGTGGGATCTTCCATCAGCAGACTGCAAACTTCTGAGGCCCTGTCACCTCCTACATGTTTATTTCCCCTGATAAAAACATTTCTAATGTCAAACCTCTCCCCAGTCATCAGCTGGCCGGAGGGCAAGGTCAACAAAAGGGAGAGGCCCCGGGATCTCTCAGTAGTGAGCTTCTTACACTACATTAGAAAACGACCCCCGGAAGCTTCAACGCAATGTCATATATTGTTGAAATAACAAGATGAAAAAATCGACATAAATAATTCACAAGGTCACAGAGACATAAAATAAAATCAATCGTGATAATGTAAAATATTTGTTTGTTACAAATAGCAGAATATGCTGGGGATAAACAGATTCTGTGATGGATGTCTTCCAGGGATCAGCTATATGAATGCCAAAGACCTATACCCCGGAGCTGGGGATGCAATTCAGCTGAAAAGAGTGCTTGCATAGCATGCTTGCAGCTCTGGGCTCTATCGACGGCATGGCATAAGACCTTAAATGGCAGTGCATCCTGGAGGTAGAGGCAAGGGGAGCAGGATCATCCTTGGCTTCATTGTCAGATTAAGGTAGGGGATACAGAAGGCTGTGTCTAAAAAAAAAAGGAAAGATGGGTAGTGTAGACCACACGGTAACCACTGCTGCTTGACAGACTTCCAGCACGTCGACATCACAGATCACAATTCTCCAGCGCCCTTGTAACCTCCATCCCTGGTGACTTTTCACTAGGCATTGTGGGAGTTTCTTTATGTTCTTTCCTTTGGGAAATTTTGTAGAAAATGTGAATGTGTACCATGGTAGTCCCACTGAACGAAATAATTCTCGGGGAAAAAAATCTCTGCCACTGTGGAACCAGATAGGTTGAAAATTCTGTCTGCTCCTACAGGAGAAGCCCCATTGTGCACCCCTGTTTGCACCAAAAATAGAGAAGTTAAAGGTTTATGGTTTCAGAAATTCTTAGGCACTTACACCTGGCTTCAATTTGCCAGACTCTAGGTCTCCAGAGTCTGGGGGCCTTCATAGTTGAGGGCAATAGCTCAGTTAATAAGTATAGAATAGTGCCCACGATTGATGTTCTGGGTATGTGACTTACAGGATTAACAGCAAGATCTGGTATGCCCCACAAGAAGCAGCTTCTATTAAGAAGCTAGATTGGCTTGATCTCCCTCTGCCATATACTGGAACGTACACTGAAGGAGTTAGGATGGTATGGTATGGTGTATTGGAAAAAGAGTAAGCTATCAGGGCCTTCCCTTTGGGGAGTGTATGAGAACAGGCCCATATGGTAAGGCTGAGGCACATAGGGACACAATTAGGAAACAGCTCAGTGCGCGTTACGCTACGTGGATCAAACACCGCATAACGCCCCTTGGGGAGTAAAAGTCGCTCTTATAGCTTTGCTGCTCAGGACTCAATGTCTGGCGCCTCTGACTCAGGTTGAGAGCTTGCAGGAGGCGTTGTAAGGGGTACCTGGTGGGGTTGCTGAGCTTAGAGAACAATAGAGACTTAGATGCTTGCTGAACTTACTGCCTTTGCTTCAAAGAAAAAGACCGCGATAAAGTCCATTCCCTGAGGCACAGAATAAGAAAGCCCTTGTTGGTATGTAGGAAGCTCTGTTGATTTTGCCTGTGGTATCCATGCATTGCCTCTTGAAGAAACTAAAGTCATATAACTGCGGGCTTTTTCACCCACACTCCAGTTCCTAGGCCACAAGCTTGGGCTTGTTCCCCGACTAGCTTATAACTTAACCCCATTTATTCTATTCTATGAGGGCCACGTGGCTGTTTTCTTCATCTCAGTTTCACGTCTGTCTCCTCAGGGTATGGGGTGAATCTCTATCCCAGAGTTCTCTCTCCCTACCGGAACTCCCACCCCCCTACTTCCTGCCTCAGCTCATTGGCCAATCAGTTTTTATTGATAGATGATGCTTCCACACAGAGATTCTCTCTTCAAACTCACATGGAAAAGTTATGAAAGGACAACATAAACCCCATTTGTCTAGAGACATTTAAGGACCAGCTCCCGGGGAACAGACCATAAAACCAGAACAAGATCATAAAACCTCTTTGCAAAGAACAGCCTGGTGATAACCACAATAGTGGGGAAATATCTTATCTCAGAATGACACAACTGTGCTGGGCAGCTTTATCTTATCCTATGGTTAAACATTCATAACATAGGAATGCAGACCACAGACCACTGTGACCCCCTAGCACCCACCAATGAAATTTTAGATTACCTAATCCTTCTAGAGAGTTCCCTCAGTTCCCTATAAGAAGGCCTGCACATCTTTGTCTTGGGTTGCCATTTCAAAAAATGGTTGACCCCCACATGCTGGTTGTTTCTGCAGAATAAACACTCTTTGTTTTTTCATACCGAGTCTGGGATATTGGTGACCCTTACAGGTATCGAAGCTGAGGCTTTCTGCCTAGAAAATGATAGTTCTGACTTCAAACCGAGCTTCTTCTTTGAAAAGTGATTTGCGTAGTAGGAGGTACAAATCAGTGAGACAGACTGCCCTTAGAGCTCCACAAAGGGAATGGAATGGGGGGGGGGACTCCATTATTCAAAAGATGCCTTCATGTATTAGACATCTTTTATTTTTTTTTCCTAAAGATTGCTTCATTACCCTTGGCCCCAAATCTGAAACACAGGGAGTTTGCACACAAAGAATTTGAGGCCTAGAGGGCTCAGGCACATCCAGGTCACCTCTCTCTCCATGGCCTCTTCACAATACTCAGACAGCAGACTACACTCAGAGCTTGGCAGCATCATTGTCAGAACCCTGATCTCAAGGAGCCTCCAAGGTTCCCACATCTTAAGCCAACAAGCTGAAACTCAGCTGCCCTTTGCAGTCCCTAAAGCTTTTGTGCCTGCCTATATCTATCCTTCAGGAACCTTTGCAAAGCCTTCTGGGTAGTAGGACCTTGGTTCCCTTAGACTTGAGAAGGGCCCATGCTGGAGCTAGGATTTCAGCCTTGTGCCTGTCAGCTCAAGCAGGATCTGCATGCTCCGACACCTTGCTCAAGCAAGTTAGGAGGTCCATGGGGTCACAGTTCTTAAATTCAGACTGTATTTTCTAGGAGGGACCATCTGGAGAGATACAATCGGGGTTCTCCCTTGACCTAGACTGGATGCCGTGTAACAGCCTGCTTACAGAGGGTTGTGGATAACTGTCTTGGTTATCTCATACTTCTGCTTGCCTGGATTGAGGCATTCTATTGCCTGTATTGCCTGTGTTTTCTGACGTGTCTTCTGGATCAATCGAAGGCCTTAGTCTGTGCATGTGTGTGCCTACATACGATTGTGCATGCGTTTGTGAGCATGCGTGCGTGCGTGTCTGTCTGTCTGTCTTATGTCTGTGTCTACTTCAGCTGTGGTTCTTCAGATACCTCTTCTCTGACCTTGTGTTTTAAGACAGCATCTCTCACTGGCCCAGAGCTATGCAGACTGTGCTGACTCAGCAGCAAACCCTAGGGATTCACCTGTCTCTGTCTCCCTAGAGTCGGAATCCCCTCCCATCACCATGGCTGTATTTGTTTCTTTGATTTGTTGTTGTTGTTGTTGTTGTTGTTACGTGGGTCCTAGGAGATTGAACTCAGATTCTCAGGCTTGTAAAACAAGCACTTCACCAGCTGAGGCATCACCCTAGCCCTAGGAAGTCCCTTTGAGAGAAACTGACAACAAAGATTTCTGACCTCTCATAGTGCGTGTGAAGAAAGTCTGATGGGGGTATTAATATCTTTGACAAAGTGAGACATTGCAAAAAAAAAAAAAAAAAAAGTAATCCTGACTGTGTTAAATGGCCTGAGAATAACACAAGTGCTTTGAGACCTGCATTTTGGAACCAGTTGGAAGTCTCATTTAAGCCACCCCCACTCCCCACTCCCAAGCATTCTGTCCCATAAAGGCCAACCTAGCTGGATACCATCCATGATGGACTCTTATGCCAGCGACGTCTAGCTGGATTGGGAAGGGAGATGAAGAATGGGGTTAGAAAACTTACTCCCTAGGGAGGCCTGCCAGCCTGGCTGTGAAGGTCACAGCCCTGTCAGGAGGTTTTCTCCGTAGAGCAACGCTGGCCAAGTCCAAGCCACTGCTTTCTGCACTTGCTCCTTCAGGCACAGCATAACTGATTGGGGCTCTCAGTGCTGCTTGGTGAAGAGCAATGTACCATGCTCCGTTGGGTTGTGCTCCCTGAATTCTGTTTCTCCTTTTGTCAACAGCTCTTTTATTAACACTCACCAGCTAATCCACGTGGCTTCCAGCCAGGGTCTGAATAACAACAGAAAAGCCAACTCCTACCAGCAAAGGAGATGCCAGTGGCATGAAATCCAGAGGGGCTGAATGTAAACTGAGCTGACATGGGAGGCTGCCAGGGGAAGGTGAATGGGGCCAGATGCTGCAAGGACATGACTGCCTCATCAGCATGACTAGACTGTATTTCCCCCAGTGTGTAGTAGGAAAAGTTGAGAGTTTCAGAATGAGGAAGTTGAATCTTTATAGATCTCTCAGTACATTCTTTTTTGTAGAAGTAACTTTTCCACAGTAACCAAGTCTATTCTGGGTTCAATCAGGACACCCAGGGATGAGAGAGAATTAGAAGAAAATAACCCACATGTTCTGTCTCATAAGATTCATTCCTGGGTATGCACAAGGAAGAAAGAACTATAAATATGCACGAAAATTCGGCTGCAAGGTTGTTCACTGAAGTGCCATTTCAAATTGTATCATAAACAACCCAAGTTTTCACTAACAAGAGAGAGCTCTATTGCCTTTAAAACTGTTATTGTAGATGTGGCTACACTGGCTTGGAAGGAAAACAGAGTCACACTGCTAAATGAAAACCGTACCCAATGAATGCAATAAACAGCTTTAATGTTTATGATAATACTCATTCACATGCGTAGAGTAAAAAGAAAATCTTACTCTGCATTCACTTAGCAATAAATACCATTTTCCCATGAGCATGTGTACAATAAGTATTTTGAGAATACGAAGGGTGTAGCTTTCGAGCTCTTAATTAGCGTGACGGAGTGAATGAATGATATCCTGAATGTACAATCAAATAAGTCACAACTAGACAATCAAATGACTCAAGAAGATAATCAGATACCTCACAACCAGGCGAAGGAGGCAGGTGACTCAGTCACAATAACCCTGAGACGCCCAGGAGCCTTGGACTTGACAGGATACTTGACAGAAAACACCTGTGTGAATAGGCAGGGGTGTTCTCAAAGTTCCAGCCCAGAGGACAGTTCTGCAGTCTTTGCACACAGCCCCCTACAGGAAGCATACGAGTGGGCTTGACACTCCCAGCTCTGGATCCCCTAAGTGAATGGAGAAAATGAAACCTGCGAAAGGCATTGAGTTACCTTCAGTAAGATACAAAAGCCAATGCTGGCACTGGATAACCAACCTTGGACCAGGAGATTCCTCGTCGTTATTTTAGAAATTCAGAGGAGTTACCATTCTGGACTTCTCGTCCCCTGGAATTGCTTCACCTTTCAACTCATGGACCTCAGGTTCCCTTCTCTTATGTGTTGTTCTATTAACTGCTTCTGTCATTCTGTCCCGGTGAGTGTTCTCCTAATCCACCTACGACATCAGAACCTCTCATTCACCTCTCAAGGAATTAGCTCTCCTATATACTTCCTGGATACGCATACCTTACAGATGTCTAAGTAGCTAACGTCTATCGAGCACTCACTTTGCTTGCCAAACACTTTTCAAAACATTTATATACATCATTCTGTTTATCTCTGTATTTATTTGTTTACTGAGGCAGAGTCTCAGTCACATGACTCAGACCTCTCCGTCACATGACCCAGACGGGCCTTGCCTTGTATCCAAAGTTGGTCTCGAACCCTTGACCCTTCTCTATCCACACTCCAACTGCTGGGATTAGTTGTTCACATTCACCATTGACTGGATCATCCCTTTTAAGTCTCATGGAAATCATCTCATGCAGGAGCTTCTATTGTATTCAGTTCATAGGTTAGGTAAGTGGGGGTTCAAAGACTGTCTGACATGCCCAGGGCCTCAGAGGTAAACTCCATGCACTGAATGCAAGCCCACGCTTATCTGTTCTGTCTCTGTGTGTTTGTTTGTTTTCAAGACATGGTTTCTCTGTGTAGCCCTGGCTGTCCTGAAACTAACTCTATAGACCAGGCTGACCTAGGACTCACAGAGATCCTCCTGCCTCTGCTTCCTGAGTGCTGGGATTAAAGGTGTGTGCCACCACCACCCAGCTGCTCTGTGCTTTAAAAAAAAAACCTACATTTATGTGGAAAAAATATTGCACTGAATTGTTAGATATTTGTCTGATGAAATTGGGCTTGTAAAAGGGACCTAGATCTTAGCATAACTGCAAGATGGAAATATTATTTGGGCTATAAAATCAGCATGTAGACAACACCACCAGTCAAAACAAAAACAAAGACCTAATCCATCAGCCGTAGTTCTGGGAAAACCTCTAAAAGCACTAACCTCGCTTCTTGGCTTCTGTAGTTCCGCTCTGGCTGACTGTTCTTGTTAACTGAAGTGTGTCAACCCAGAATATGGTTTTTGTGCTTAAAGGCTTGGCCTGAGAAAAGGTTCAGCGCTACACTGGGGTTCTGAATACCCAGTGTAGTTACCAGCTGGCTAATAAAGACGTTTGTATTGTTTTAAATCCAAGCAGCCTTCTTTGGTGGATCGCCTACAACATTTCTGGAGGTTCCACTAAGATCCCAGAGACCAGACCTTGAGACACTGGGGGTGGGGAAAGTGTCTCTGAGTTCCTTGGAGCAAGGAAAAGTATGGTGGTCAGGGGACTCCTAGGAGATGTGCAGGGAACAATTGCTCCGTAATGCTTCAGAGGAACCTGACACCTCCACATCAGAAGGAAACAAATTAGAAAGTTGCCTTGGCTGTCACCTCCAGAGGTAAGCTGGGTTAAGGATCCTTCTGTTTAGACACATAGGAGAAGTCAGACATGATTCAGTGTCTGGGAACCATGTAAGACAACACTGGATTCTCCCTACATGTGCAGGTGTGTGAGGGTGTGTGAGGTGTGGTGGCCATCCCTGGTTCTCTCTCTCTCTCTCTCTCTCTCTCTCTCTCTCTCTCTCTCTCTCTCTCTCTCTCTCTGTGTGTGTGTGTGTGTGTGTGGGTGTATGTTTGTGTCTTCTATGTGTTTCTGTCAGTTCTTTTTCCCTGTATTGGCAAGTGTTTTCCTCTGGTATGAGAACCTTCTGGCTTAAGGCCTGTGGCCCCTCTTGTTGGGGACCTGTGAAAAAGTGGAGGCTTTTCCTCTTGTCCTTAACCTCCCAGAATAACGACTCTGAGACTCAAATTATATTTATGAATATCCTTGCTCACAAGCTTTGGCTGTTCCCTGACCTGCTCATACATTAATCATCCTGTTACTCTATTTAGGTTTCCTCTGTTCGGCTCCTAAGCTTCTGTACTTCTCCATGTTCCCAGGTGAATCACCTTCCAAACCCTGCTCTGAACCAGCATCCTGGCTCCTACTGGTCAGTCAGCTTTACTTGACAGGTGAAGCTTCCAAACAGACGTAAGAGATTCCTTCTACAGTCCGGAATCCTTTTTTCTCTGCCAACTTGCCCAGAGAAAACACACACACACACACACACACACACACACACACACACCACTACCTCTTCCAGGAGTGCTTGCTTGTTTTGTTGTTTGACTCCTACTCACAGCCTTGGTCCCTGTGTGAGGGCGGAGAAGGGCTGGACCTCTCATCCAGAACCCATACCATCTAAGTGGAATGCACACACACACACACACACACACACACACACACACACACACAGAATAGTTCCCCCAAGTGAGTATTCCATCCACTCCTGGGCTGCTCTAAGTAGCCCAGAAAGGGGGGAAATTTCCTTGGGCTGAGCCCCCAAAAAGTAGAAAGTCCCATCCCTTCATTTTCCATGATGTATGTCTCTCTTTTAACCAGTGATCTACAGAGTTGGAAAACTAAGAGCCACCATTCTCTGAAAAAAGTAAAATATAACAACAACACAATAATAATAATAATAATAATTATTATTATTCCTGGGCTGGGCAGGAGTTTCCTGCCAAACAGCACAGACTCAACAGAACATATTTTCCCTTCTGTCCAACACTGACCAAGGAGACTTTAAACAATTTTTTGCTAGGTCCTTTTTAGTAGAATTAAATTCTGCTGCTAAAATGATTTCCTTCATCACCCAATTGGCCTCAGATATTAGGGAAAAGCTATAAAAAGTCAGAAAAGTTTAAAGGTATTAAGTAGATCCCAGTTGTTGGAGGTAGATCAAAAGGTGCTCAATATCAAAAAAAAATCAGCCGAGAGACAAGATCTTTTGCATAAACGGAAGAGCACTGTCACATTTTTTGATGATCACAGTGAGATTTACAGTACCCGGCAACATGTTGGGGTCTTACCATCTGTCAGAAGACTGTCTTCTAGATGAACGTTCCATCTCCAATCAAAGATCCAGTGGGACTGTCTCTCAGACTGACAACAAAGAGTCCTGGGGTATGGGCAGTAGTCAACTCCCCACCCCCTAGGACTGGCCCCACCCCAAGTTCCTATTCATCAGTTAAGCTACTCCCAACCAGATTAAATTATACCCAATGACTCTGGAAACAAAAGAGGGAAATTGCAGTTCATATTGCCTGGCTTAGAGAGACAGGCACCCTGGTAGCTTGCCAGCTACCCTGAAATACACCTCTCCTGCCTGTGAAGAAACCTGGGGCTTCTGATTTCCATAAATCTGATTCTTCCAGAGAAATAGGCACATGCTGTCCTGAACCTGAAAGATGCTGAAGACAATCTCCCATTGGCAGTAGTGAGCCAACTCATGTTTGCTTGGAAACAGACAAGCTCAGAGGGAGGTTACAACAGTCAACTGACGTGGGCCAGCTTGTCCCAGAGATTTAAAAATTCTCCAATCCTATTTGATTAGACAGTAAATGCTGATAGCCTTCTCCTCTGTGACAGGTTTTTCTAGAGAATATATTATAAGAGGGCCATGGAGGGACTTCTGGCAGAGGTATAGATCTTGGGCTGCAAAATGTCAGGGAAGAAAGCCCAACTTGATACATCAGAGGCTACCTATCTTGGCTCCCAGCTGAGGGGAGGCAAAAGTATCCTATCTCCATGTGGAACTGTTGCCAGCATCCTTCAGTGGCAACTGGAAAGGCTAAGAGACAGGCTCATGAGGTACAGAGGTATTGCTGCCTCTGGAAACCAGAGTTTGCCTCTACACACACACAAAGTGAGCACTGAGCCCCAGTATGGACTGAGACTAAGCCAAAGGCATCCGAGGCTTTAAAAACAGCTCCAACTTCAGCTCTAGCCCTAGCAGCTACAGAAGTAGTGAAAGGGAAGGTTAGTAGAGCAGAGGAGGCTGCAGACCTGTTTAGAAATAGTTCTTTGGAGCATTTTTACTCTGCATTATCAGGATATCAGCAGTTCGGTTCACAGGAATCAGCAGGGCAACTCGATCCCTTCGCAAACATCACTCACGAATCATCAACGGCAGGTCGAGCCCGAAGAAACCAAGAGGCTCTGCCAAAAGTCAGCGGAAGGGGTAAGAAGCCGTCAGAACACCACCAGAAGGTTTTTTGTTTTGTTTTGTTTTGTTTTTGTGCATTTCTATGGAGTCACCACAAATGATCAACAGCAAAGAATAGTAAGGCATACCAAGACCATACATACATACATACATACATACATACATACATACATACATGCAATGCAATGCAATGCAATGCAATGCAATGCAATACAATACAATACAATACAATACAATACAATACAAATCAAGGCTCTGTCCACTGTCTGTTGGGTTATATCTATGCCCTCCCCAACCATCACATGTTCTCTCAAGCGTCCACTCTAGCAAACCATCACACACCCTTTTCCACTCTACGTCCAGAAAAACACACCACGTCTGTTCTCAACAAAACGTCCTCCCACACGTCTGCTTAAACAAAAGCATCCTCTCAGAAGACAGTTTCCGGAAAACATCACAGGACACAACTGAGTCTCCAAAGAAACCAGAAATTTCCACTTCATATTCATCTGGGGTCTACAAAGCTTTCTGAGCTGCTCAGGTCAAGGTATGTTATACCTAGACTGGATAGCCTAGTATGAATGTCTTAGCCAGATGCCAGGTTTGTGCTCGAATGAATCCAAAACAGAGAATACTTAGCCAGGAATGGGGTACAAAGGAAAGGTCAACTTGATCTGGCAAACTCTGGGAAAACTGATTTCACTGAGATCTAGTCAGCCAGGAGAAGATAAAAATGCATAATAATTTTTATAGATAGCTTTTCTGGGTAGACAGAAGCGTTCCTCACATGGATTGAAACTACTAGAACACTCCTCCAGGAGCTGATTCCCTGGTTAAGTTTCTTCCTGGAAATGGGGGTCTGACAAAGGCCCGGCTTTCTTAACTAAACATCTCAATTAATAGCTAAAGTGTCAGGTATAGACTTAAAACTTGGAATTCTGAAACTAAGCCTTCCTTGAAAATTCCTTAAAAAATACTCTGGCCTTTGGGAAGCAGGAAAAACCTGGGGAGTCAGACTCTATGCCACAGAAAGGGACCCTGAGGCTAGATTTACCAGAAGTTGTCCCACCCAGGTCTCCAGACCTTGGTTCCTAAACCCACCCAGGTCCAGAGTCCAGGAAGCTAAGGATCTCCATCCCTATTTTCCATTCCTGACAGGGTCTATCTCTTAGTTTCTTCCCAGAAATCGGCCGGGACTACTGGTTATGCTTACACACTCCCCATCCATTGTGGTGCATAGAACTAGGAACTAACAGACCCCAGACCATCAGCCCATTGACTAACAAAACTCATTGTGATTGGGGGCAGTCAAATTAACATGAGAGGACTTACAAAGCGCTGCTGAAACTTGTCTAATATCCAAAGCCTTTAACCTGTACACTTCCCCTTATTCTCATGCCTGCTGCTCTGCCTTAGAGGCTATTTCATCTGGATAATAGAAATATTACCGACCTCCTGAGACTACTTTCTGGGCATATACTAATGGTTTGACTTAATGTACCTCCTCTGATGCTGTCCAAACCAAGTAGACAGGCTGACAAGAACCTAAATGTATCAAAACAAGTTAGAATCCCTTGTAGGATTGGTCCTACAAAATTAGAGATATTTAGACATACTTGTCATGAGATAAAGGAAACTACGTCTGGTTTGGGGGGGATGTTGTTTCTATGCTAATTGATCAGGATTAATTTAAAAAATCTTTTCATGGTTGAGGGGGAAAAAGACTCAAAAAGCCAGAGAGAGACAAAGACATTAACAAGATAATACCACTTTCTGTTCTCTTGTCACCAGGGCTAACTACTCTGCTATCAGTTTTGGCTGGGTCTTTAATTCTCATTTCGGGTCAATTACTGGTGGACCCCTGAACCTTAAACTATGGGCCAATTGTGTATCTGTTTAGTAGAATTAATGGTCCTTAGAAATAATCACACCTCTTTAAAGTAGGATGAGTCCGTGGTTTAACTCCGTCACAAGACCAGTGGGGAATGTAATAGGGCTCCAGCTGTTAGTAAAACTAAGACCACGGAGGAAGGACCATTCAGGCCTTAAAATCAGCGTGTGGACGGCTGATAATTCAGGGAAAGTCTCTAAATGTACTAAACTTACTTTTGGCTTCAGTAGTTCTGCCTCACTGGTTTTTTCTGAACTGAAGTACGTCAACCCAGAACATGGGTTTTGTGCTTAAAAGCTCACCCTGAGAAAGGTTCAGGACTTCATTGGAATCCTGAACTCCCAAGCGTAGTTGACGTCCGGCTATTAAGAACTCTCTATTGGCTTAAACCCATGTCCCGGCAGTCTTTTCGGGTGGGTGCCCCACAACAAGCTTATGAAAGAATATCCACTTCTGACTTTTATTCTTCTACTTTGATTAAATTTGGGGGAAATGGGTATGACGTCATTTTTTAAAAAACGATTTATTCTTAGCCTTTTTGTAACTCCTCCCAGATCCACATCCCCTTCCCTACCTAGAGGCTCTGCATTTCCCCGCCCCCATGGGTGAAGGTCATTTGTGCTGCCCATGTATTCACAGGCGTGTGAACTTTCACTGGAGCACGGTCAACCTACCAGCGCACAACATTGTGCTGTCTGTCAGAAGCTACCAATTGCCCATAGCTCCTTATCTAGGGGTGGGACTTGCTGTCTATCCCGCCTCTCCATTCTGAGATTTGGTCAGGTTTGAGCTTTCAGAGAGCTTGCATGCTCTGTCAACCGCTCTGGTTTAATGTGCGCAGTTGCCCTGTTGTGGCCAGGGCTGTGACACTGCCTCTTCTTCATCTCCCTCCCAGTTTCTAAGCACAGGTGACCTTCCTCTTTTTCATCCCCTCACTGGAGATGCCACTAGGAAAGGCACCACACCACATGGCCTGACTCCGCCACTATGAAGGGAGTTTAACTATCACTGGATCGATGTGGGACTCAGAAAGCGTCTCACGGATCCAGGAAGATTCCCATATTACTTCCGGGTTCTTACCCTCTTCATTTGCTCCCATTTGAGCTACAGCCATATCTTAACCTTGTTTGTTTCTTTCGTTTGGGTTTCGTTTAAACCCCACGTATGTTATTTTGTGATACCGACGGGTGAACCTAGGACTGTTAATCCCAAAGACGGGAGGAGAAAGAACAAGGGCCCAAATCATCATGGCCAAATTCAATAAAGCAAGCTTTTTTTTTTTTTTTTTTTTTTAAGTTCATGTATAGGGGCTGCCTCCTCCTAAGGTGGGGTTGCAGAGGTCGGACTTGGAAGTGGGAAAGACAAGGCTTTTTAAAGGTCAAAGGCAAGGAGTTTCCAAATAGGGAATTTTGGTGGGCAAGATAGTTACTGGAGCAGAACAGAAGCACAACAAGTTGGTCCCTCCTGAAACAAAGACAGGGTTGCAAGGTGGACACAAGAAGGTAGTCATTGTTAGGTGAACCCCTGTTCCATCCCACCCCCTTACCTCCCTGTCCCCCACAAGCCAGGAAACCCTGTGTGCACTCCTTCCCTCACCCCCTCCCTCATGGGGAAAACTGTCTAACATAGCATCCTCCCTCCTCTCCCATTTCTGGCGACCCACACAATAGTGACCACCCTGGGGCTCAGCTTTTGACCATGAACAGGCACCACCCCAGCTCCTAGCCGACACATCATCACTCCTCACCTAAGCTCTATGAAGCCCCTTTGCTTTAACCCAGGTTTTCAACTCCTCTGAATGTCTCCTGTGAGATCAGGGAGCCAGCCTGGGAGCTGCCTCTCAATAACCCTGCTTTTATAGTCTTGATTCACCTCCGACTGGCATATTGAGTCGGCAGAGAAACCTATTAGTCATAACAACAGGCAGTCATAACAAGGCTGTTGTAGGTGGTCACATAAGCTTTTGAAACATAGGTAAGGTTGCCTGATGGTTATAAGTAAACAACTTTTTGAAACAAAGGCATGGTTCATTTCTGGAGCAGGCATTACAGAAGCATCTGTAGTTAAAGTTACACTAGACCCGATAGGTGGGGTGGGGTGGGGTCGGGTGGGGTAGGGTGGGGAGCAATTCCACGATGTTCTGATTAAGCAAACTTTATTTAGACTGGCCAGTCAGTGGCTTCTCCCCAAACCGGGATTTCAGAGAGCAGACACTCACCAGCCTTTGAAGCCCCTATTCTGGGGATAGTTAGATATTAGTACCTAGATGGAAGGGCAGGGGACTCAGGGCTCAAGGGTTTCTGTGGGGTAAAATGTGATTAAAAAAAAAAAACAAAAAACCAGCTGCCAGGATAATAGGCTGTTAAAAAGAAGGCAATAAAAAGAACTGCAAGAATCTATCAAGTGGAAGGAGTCACCGGAGTATCTAGGAAGGCATATTTTCTAAGGCAAAAGGGCAATCATATGCCACAGGTTCAGGAGTTTAGCAAGGCAAAGGAATGAACATACATCCTGGGGTTACAAGTTCAGTGTAGACAGAGAAACATGGTTTGCAGGATACATTGGGCATAGGAACAGACACTTCTGGTAGGAAGTGGGGACTTAATAACAATGTATAACAATGTAGTTCCTGTTCCGGCTTCACAGGTACAGGTGGAGCATAGCCCAGGCTTTGAGAAACAGATTTAATCGTAACAGGAATGAACCTAGTCTGTCTTCACTACCAGAAGACTTTTAAGCCTAAAATGGAGGCAGGCTGGTTTTTTAGGACCTCACACATACTAGTAAGTGCCCTACCACTGAACAGTATCTGCAGGACCCCATAAATACCCTACAAGTAGTTCTCACTTATTATGTTTGTATCTGAAGGGGCTCTGGTAGATTTAAATATGGCAACCATGTCTCTGGTAGCCCTTGCCCTTCTCTCCCATCCCCTCTGCCTGGCTGAACTCTCAGATTACATTTCTAAAGCTGGCCACCTAGGTCCATTTCCTTATTTGGCTGTTTCTTCCTCTCAAGGATGACTACCAAGCTTCAGCTATCAAAGTACTGAAGTCCAGCAATCAAAAGCCTCCGTTTGGCTCAACTAATTAACGTGCCTATTAAAATTATACACCTCATCCTAACATGGGGGTTTCTCTTTTCCCTTTATAAACTGCCATTTTTCTATGGTCCATACCTGTCTCTTTATCTAGAGGCAGTCCTTTGTCCCTCTGAGACAAATATACCTTCCCATTCTCCCTTGCTCCTTTTCTCCTCTCTTCCTTATTTATCTTCCCTTCTCCCTTGTCCTCTGTGTGTGTGTGTGTGTGAGATATATATATATATATATATATATATATATATATGACTTAGGGAGAACTAAACCTAACCAAAAATAATCAGAACTATAATACTGTAATACAACATATAAATTTCAACCTAATTTCCCTAAAGTTTCTAAATAGCTTTAGCTGAAGGTGCTTAAAAATTATTGGAAGACGGGTTTGAGGAGAAAACAGGGCTGTGTGAAACCCTTTGTGGGGAAATACAAGACACGTGTTAATGCACCCCAGAAGAGGAACTCAGACTGACCCATAGAACAATTTCCCCAGTGTCTAACTTGGTGAACCAGTGAGTTCATATTGGGGCTCCTAATAGAAGTATGGGTGACGGGTTACTCGTAGGGGCAGGAAGGAGCAACTACACCCTTGCCACACAACACCACAACACCACAACACCGTGGGTGAGAGCGATGACTCATTAAAGCTGCAACCCTGGAGCTCTCCGCATATTTGCATGCACCCTAGCAAGCAAATCTCTCTTGGTTGTTTTTCAGTACTTAGAGTCCCCAATCCCCTCCCCCACCCGGCTGTTTATACTTTTTATATCTCTGGGAAGGAGCCCTCAAGAATCTTCCAAATTTCTGCTCCTCTATTAAACTTTTTACACCTCCACAACCACGCCCTTGCAGGGAATGTTCGCATTTGCATAGAGATGCTTTTACAACAAGCATTAATAACCCAGTCAGACTGAGCTATAAGATGAACTACTCTTCAATTACTATATTCCTCAAAATCAGCAAAGTAAGAGAGCTGGGTAGGGGCACGCCTTCTAGTCTGGAGCATAGTCTCCTCATGGAGTGAAGCGGGATTCTGAGCACAAAGTATCAAAATAAGAGCTACGCAGAACTTTTTAGATGCTAGAAGGCTGTTCAGTGATTCAGGGAACTGCAGATTTGGAGACCAGGATGGCACTGGAAAGATGGGCTTGGGGGTGGGTCCAGCTCGTCGCGAACCTGGTGAGAATCGGGTGTCAGACTTGGAAACCAGGAGCCCATCACCGCACCAAACACAGTCAGGATTGACTCATACGCGCTTGAGGAGGTCCAAGTAGTGGCTGGCACCGGAGCTAGTGCGCGTGAGCCTGAGCGCTGTCAGGAGGCCGGGCCACACGCTCCTCCCCTGTCCCTCCTGCACCGCAACCCGAGGAAGGGAGGGTCGAGCCTAAAGGTAGTTTTTAAGAGGCCGTAT
This sequence comes from Rattus rattus, assembly GCF_011064425.1. Lineage (NCBI taxonomy): Eukaryota > Metazoa > Chordata > Mammalia > Rodentia > Muridae > Rattus > Rattus rattus. Next base: position 86,269,979 of record NC_046157.1, on the reverse strand, counting down.
GCTCAACCCACCTCTGAGATACCCTACTCCCGGGGTAAAACGACTCTCCGGAAGCCTTTGCTGGGAGTTGGCTCACGCTGGTGGCATTGGTGCACCCAGGGCTCAGGGTACCCAGGAGTCAGCGGAGTGAACAGGTAAGGAGCTCCAAGACAGGGAACGGCTTGAGCCGTGGGCTTGTGGCGCGGTCACTGGGCTGCTGCTGGGACGTGGGAGCGTGGTCCGCAGGGAGGGTGGGCTGGAACCTGTTAGGTTCAGGACTCACCTCTGAAGTCCCCAGAAACAGGGCTCGCGCAAACACTTTCGCGGAGGTGACGGGTTGCTTCGAGAAAGCCACCCTAAGAATTCAGTAGCGAGGGAGAGAGGATGGCAGGTAAACCCAGTGCAGCAAGGACATGTGTTGTTCTTAGCGGGCATCCCGGGACGCGCGTGCGCACACACTTCCTTAGAAGGACTATCCCAGATCCTCAAAAGTTTGCGAACAGTATTATAAAAATAAAGCAATGCCGCTCTTTGTTGGGGCATCCGGCTGCGGGCCAGATGAAATGATGGATTTTTACAAAGCCAAAACAAACAAACAAACAAACAAACAAACACCACCCCCCCCCAAAAAAACCCAAAAAGCAAAAAACCAAAATATCAACAACAAAAACAACTAGAACATGGTCCTCTTGAGGGTTCCATTCTATCCCATGGGTATCACTGCCAGGTCGTGGGAAGGAAGGGAGGGAGGGAGGGAGGGAGGGAGGGAGGGAGGTAGGAAGGAAGGAAGGACGGAAGACAGACAGGAAGACAGGCAGGCTCTTACTCGTACAGAGCCGTCACCTCCAAAGGGCACGCAATTTGATTTGGGCGGCACACGTTGCCAAATTACACGTGCACAAATTACATTTGACCCAAATTACATTTGACCCAAATGAGATTGCTGAGCTGGGAGATTGGTATATGAGGAGGAGTGTGTGTGTGTGTGTGTGTGTGTGTGTGTGTGTGTGTGTGTGTGTGTTCCCTGAGGCAAGGAGGCTGGCGAGCAAATTTTGGAGTCACACTGAACTCCTGGATCAGGAGTCAAAACAAAGAGAAGGTCTGGACGATGCTGGAGAAGTGCCAGCAGTCAGGCAGATTGTTCTTACTGAGGGGACCCTCATAAAAGAGACAGCTTACTGACTTAGTGTCCTGGGAATGCCCCTTCAGCTCCTTGCCACGGGGAATTGAGACTTATTTTCCTTTCCTAGGCATTTGTACAAACCTGTCCCTCACCATGTACTAACACCATCCTTGAACTGGTTCCATAGACTGTCATCCCAAGCTGGCACTGACCTCAGTGACCCTGAGACTGAAGGTTCGGACATACTGAGCCTCTGGGAGCTTGTGAGGAGGGAATTTGAGGAGTCTCAGCCACTCCTTAAGCAACTGAGGATTCCCCTGTGAGGTGTGAAGGACTGGCAGCTGGCCTTTCATTTCCTCTCCATGTGCTGCTAGTCGTGAAGAATACCTAGGGCTCTAACACGCCCCCATGCACCCCATTGGTAAACAAACAACTCTTTGAGATGGCCTCGGCTTAGAGCATTAAGCAAAGGGCCAGTGGGATACTTGGAATGGGGGTCTTTGGAAAGGACTTCTTCAAGGGGGACCTTCTTGTTCTTCTGTGGAAAGTCACATGTAGCCCAGGCTGGTTTTGCTGTATAGCTGAGAATAACTTTGAGCTGCTGGCTTTGGTTTCTTATCTCCTGGATTGTGGGATCCCAGACCTGAGGAACTCTACCTGCTCTGTGAGGATGAACCCTGATATGCTAGGCCAACTAAACTAAGGCATATCCCAGTCGTTCATATAATATACATACATATACATACATATACATATACATATACATATACATATACATATACATACATACATATATATATATATATATATATATATATATATATATATATATATATATGCCTGTACGTCTGTGTACTATGTGTCTGGTCCTTGAGAGGGCAGAAGAGATGTTGGTGCTGGGAATCGAACTTAGGCCCTCTAGAAGAACATCCAGTGCTCTTAATCATAGAGCCATCTCTCAAGCAGCCCCGTCCCCAGCACTATAACTTAAGCGGGCCAGTTTTTCATGATTCACCATTACAAGCCTGACTGACCCACTGGCCCTAAAAAGCACAGAGCTATTTCCATCAAGTAAAGCCGGGGTGAGGAAGTATTGGATAAAAAGAAGTTGAATGAGGGAACATGTGGTTCTAAATTACGTTGCTCCAGAGTTTTGAGGAAGCTCTGTGGTCTGCTGGCATGGGAAGGAGGAAGGTTCCTACTTCGTTTGCTCAATCAAGTGTCAGCCACCCGTGGTCTGCAATCCCCACTACTGTGATAAATTTTATGAAAACACATAACATCATAATATATTATATAATATATAATTATAACATATATCACATCAACTATATTATATGCTATTATATAATGTATAATACTATGATTATAAATATATTATGTATAAATCAATATATGCAATATATCTTATATAATATATACTTATATTAAATATAATTAAATATAATAAGTAAACACATAATGTATTCTATATATATTATTTATCATAATCACACATTAGCTATTATCATATCATATATCATATGTTATATGCTATACATCATGTATTATATATATCATATTTTGTATTTGTATATTATGTATTATATATTATATATTGTATATTATATCATGATTTATAGTAACAGAACAGATTCACGTAGACTTGTAGAGCTTTTGTTTTTAAGTGAACTTAGTAGCTGAGGAGAGAAGTTACTATAAGAATACTCATTGAATTAATTTATAGCTGATTCTTAGCAAAAGCAGTGTTCATTTATTCCTTCATTCATCCATGTCAAAAACTTTGTTGCCAGATGTGGTGGTTCAGGCCTTTATTTGCAGTGTTGGGGAGACTGAAAAAGGGAGATCTCACCTGTTCAAGGGCAGCTTGGGCTATATAGTGAGTTTAAAGCTGACTTGAATTATGCAAAAAGGTCATGTCTCAATAGAAATAAACAAGGACTAAGATATGGCTCAGTGGTAGAGAACTTGAGCAATTTGTGCAAAAAAAAAAAAAAGCCTTGTTCGATCCTGAACTCTGAAACAGATAATAGGTAGATAGTATAAATAGGTGGATAGATAGATAATAAATAGATAGATAAATGATAGATAGATAGATAGATGATAGATAGATAGATAGATGATAGATAGATAGATGATAGATGATAGATAGATAGATGATAGATAGATAGTAGATAGATGATTGATAGATAGATAGTAAATAGATGATTGATAGATAGATGATAGATAGATAATAGTAGATAGATGATTGATAGATAGATAGTAAATAGATGATTGATAGATAGATGATAGATAGATAGATAGATAGATAATAGTAGATAGATGATTGATAGATAGTAGATAGATGATTATAGATAGATAGTAGATAGATGACTGATAGATAGTAGATAGATGATTGATAGATAGATGATAGATAGATAGATAGTAGATAGATGATAGATAGATAGATGATAGATAGATAGATGATAGATAGATGATAGATAGATAGATAGATAGATAGATAGATAGATAGATAGATAGATGATAGATAGATGCTGTCCACCAGGGCATGAACGTAGAGTAGTAAGTTAGATATACTCTCTAGTGTCAAAGAATTCTGGAGTCACGAGATAAGCAAAAAAACAAGGACTGATCAGGACGAGTCAGCCAGTAATAAACGTTTTGAAGACAAGCCAAGAGCTGTGGTGTAGTGCTATGAAATTAGGCTTAAATGTGTAGACAGGTCTCGGGCAACTATCAGGAGCCCAACTTCTTAGACTCACCCCTCCATTTTTAGATTTATTTATTTCTATTGTGTATAAATATGTGCCTGCATGCATGTATGTGCATCTCATGTGTGCCTGATACTCTTGAAGGTCCCCTAGAATCAGACTTAGTGATGGGTGTGAGCTACTGTGTGAGTGCTGGGAATTGAACCCTGATCCTCTACAAAAAGAGTGAGGGCTCCTAACTGTGGAGTTGTCTCTTCGGCCCTTTGGACTCAGTTTTGAGGAGAGATTTTTCTGAAGAAAAAGAAAAATGTCTTGAGCTGGGACCACTGAAGCATAAAAACCTAAATAAAAACACAGAGGAGGGGCTGGAGAGGTGGTTCAGTGGTTAAGAGCACCAGCTGCTCTTCCTGAGGTCCTGAGTTCAAATCCCAGCAACCACATGGTGGCTCACAACCATCTGAAGTGAGATCTGATGCCCTCTTCTGGTGTGTCTGAAGACAGTGACAGTGTACTCACATATATAAAATAAATAAATCTTAAAAAAACAAAAACAAAAACCACAGAGGAGCCTGGTGTCCGGGTGTGTGGGGAATCAAGTACAGTGTGTAGACGGAACAATGGAAGGCCAGAGCATCTGAAATGTGTAAGGAAGAGGAAAACTGGGTACAATAGGAAGGAGAAGGGAGGCAGGGACCAGGTCACTCAGAGTCTCATTGGCCAAATCAAAGAATGTAGATTTCGTTCCAAATCTAACTGGAAAATAAGCCCTAAAAATGAGAAAAAAGTAAGAAGTTGGCAGAAGTAAATCAATCCAGTACAACCTAAAGACATCCCAGGCTGCACAACTGAAATAAGAATAACGTCTTAGAGAGAGCAAAGCCACCCTCAGATTGTTCCCCATACCTGCTGGACCACATCGTACTGCACTGGGAGCCCTTCAAGGATTTTAGCCGAGGAAAGTTTGTGCGAAGATACAATAACCTAAGAGCAATCTGAATGATGCAGGGTCGGGACAGAAGCCAACGGAGAGGCTGTCCCTGAGGAACTAACTGTGGAAAACCTAGATGGTTCATGACAGATACAGTTCTGCTCAAAAGGTCTCAGCCATTCGCCAGGTGGACCCAGACTACACGAATCCATTAAGGGAGCCTTTCAATATCTAGCAAAGCACAGGTCTGTGCTCTACCCATGGGGAAGGCTGTACTAAATGCGACAAGCTAAACTGGACAGTCCTGACCTGAGGTCAAAATTAGAAGTCTACTGGTGGCTTACAGGAGAAAAACTGACCATTACTGCTCTACTCCAGGAGACTGCCCCTGTAGGAATGAGAGCTGAACGTCACTACACCCTTCGGTCGTTTTCAAGAAAAACTAGATGACTGCATTTACCTGTAACAGTTATTGGTTTTTGAAAGATAATCAAGAAATTGAATATTTCAGATGAGCCAATGCATCAATACGCTGTATGGATGAAACAAAAATAGATCTGTAGCCCTGAGGATTGATGGCTCAGTGGTGTAAGTCCTTTCAGCACAAGTATGAGGGCCCAAATTCGGATCTCTGGAACCCGTATAGAGAACAGGATATGATGTCTGAACGCTAGACGGTGGGAAAAGGAGCATTTTGGAGACCGCCCAGCCAGCCAATCTAGCTAACTAAGGGAGCTGAGAGTTGAGTGAGAGACCCTGGCTCCCAAAATATAATAAGGTGGGCATGATAGCGTAACATAGACAGCATTGACTTCTGGCTTCTACATGTGCATGAACATAAGACATACACCACGCATACAAATAAAATATAATAATAAGAAGAAGATTGATGGACAGAGAACAGACTGTAACCTTTCCTTTAAAGATGCCCGCATGAGCTCCCAGTCCTGCAGAAATAGGGTGGCTATGTCCCAGCATCATTGTCACATCTAGTCATCTGGCTGAATCAGCAGACTGCCCAGTTCAAAATCAAACAGACATTGACTCAGACCTAATGGCATCTAGCATCTAGCTTTAACCCACAGGCTGTCCGAGCTGAAATTTCCATAGCACGCAATACAAATAAGGAAGGGGCCCCTCTTCTTCTGAACTAGGACATCTTATTCTTGTAAGTTGCACCTCAAAGTAAATGAGGAAGGAGAAGCGGGGGTTGCTTCATGTGGTGTGAGTTGTCCTGTTGTGGGAAGATCATGTAAACAACTTCAAAGCCCTCATCTCCAACTTAGTCAGCAACCCAGCAGGGTCGTGGCAGAGCCTCCTGTGAGAGATAATGCTTCACTAAGGGAAAGTTATTCAGTGCTTGTCAGGGCCCTCCCGGGGAATTCTGCTGTCTCATGGAGATTTCCATTCAACAGATCTGTGTGCTCTTGGAATCTGCAAGAGCAGGACAAAGACCAGCTTGTCCTCTGAAGAGTTTTCCAACATTTCTTTCCAAGTCCTAGTTTCAGATATTACATCTTTGCCTTTGACTTGAGCATGTTCAGCTCTTAATGCTAAATTTGCTGTTGGTTTTCACCTTCGTGTCATTATATGTCTACTGTGGTTCTCCTGATGATTTCTGATGTCCCAGAGACCATTGCATTGTGTTGTGTTGTGTTTGTGTTTGTGGGTGTGCACACACTTGTGCACAGGTGAGTCTGTGTTTATAAATGTATACATACACTTTGCATGTTTAGGTCGAGGCCAGAAGGCTACTTCTGGTACTGTTTCTAGGGTGCTTACCCCCTTTTGTGGTGAGGGTGTAGTTTTTTCTTTTTCTCAGACACGGTTCTCACTGGGGTCTGGAACTCCCCACACAGGCCAGACCAGCTAGCCAATGAGCCCAGAGATCTGCCTTTCCATCTCCGGGGTTATAGAAGTAAGGGGCCACCACACCCAGATATTTCGGTGCATTCTGAGGCCTGAACTCAAGTTCTCACCCTCACGAGGCAAATTCTTTACCAGCCCCCAAAATATCTTAGTGTCGAAATTTAAATTCATTGAACAGAATTAAAAGAAAGCCAAGACACTTGGATTTGTTAGATCAAAACCAAGCACACAGAATTAAAATCACACAACACTAGTAAATAATATTAGTAGTAAGATTTTAAATACTCTTAGGAGAACATTCATAATATGTTTCAAAAGCACAATCATTAACTTGTTTGTTGCTGTTGTTGTTTTGTTTTTTCTGTTTGTTTTTGTTTTGTTTTGTTTTGTTTTACAGAAGACCAGACTTAGCAATGATAGATCTATTTCGTAGGTGGGAAATTTGAGACAGAAAAACATTAAGTAACTTTTCACTCTACCTTCAAAAACTATCCTGTGCCTATCTGCCACTTACACACTCTAGATCAGCACAGCCAATCTAGAGCTGCAGGTTCTCCGATTTTCTCCCTTATATTCATTCTCCACACTACACCTAGAACAACGTCTGCTTAGCAGAACTAAGCAGTATACAGTAGCTTTCAACTGGCAATGATTCTTGCTTCCCCTTGGGATATCTCACATTGTACAGACACATACCTGGCTGCCACAGTAGGATGTACTCTTGTCATCTGGTTGGTAGATGTGCTGCTACAAGCATCCTGTGAGGCCAGGCCACTCCTGCACCCATGAGTGCTAAGCAGGATAAGGTTAGGAAGTGCTGTTTCAGAGTCTGGGCCTAAGTTCAGGTGTTGGCTTAGCTGTTTCCTATCTCTGACACTGGACAAGTCCTTTATCCACCCGTCTCTGTTTTCTTATATCTATTGAGCTCTGCAGAGCAGATGAGGTCATTTATACAAAATACTTAGAGGATGCTACACGGTGCTGCTGATTACCATTGCTGACAACCGTCATAAAGATGCTATCATAGTCTTCTTCCTCTCTCTAGTCCTTTGGCCTCACATCTAAGTCATCAGAAGGATGTGTCGCCAAGCCCTGAGAGTTATTACTTATTTTGTTACCCTCATACCTGACAGGCATGCATCAGTGCATTGAATATTTTAAGGCTCTGCTAAGAGATCTCAGAACTGCCTTCCCTTGATGACCTCAATTATTATTAACCCTTCTATTCCCAGAACCACAGCCAGGAAATATTAAGTGGAAAATTCTCCGGATGAACAATTCATGAATTTCAAGTTTTGTACCATTCTGAGTAGCATAAGGAAATACCACAGTGCCCTCTGTGCTCTACTCCCCGGCAGCCTGCTCAGAATATGAACTGCTTCATATTCAGTGTGTCCACACTATGTATGCTACCCTCCCGTTAATCACTTAGTAGCTTTCTTGGTTATTAGATCAACTGTCATGTGTTTAAGGAACCCCGATGCTACTTCTGATCACCCGAAATGGCACTCAGATTGTAAGGCATGGAAGGAGAGGTTAATGCTAGGTCTATGCTGTTCTGTGATTTTCCTGAGGACGTCTGAACAAAACTTAGACAATTGTACACTGAATGCAGGGTTGGTGTTATTTTTTTTTTATTTATAATTTTATTTTCTGTGCAAACGGGGAGTTTGCCTACATGTATGTCTGTGCACCACGTGCATGCCTGTTGCCCTAAGAAATTGAAGATGGCATCAGGCCACTGAGGATTGGAGGTACAGACAGTCATGAGGTGCCACATGGATGCTGGGAATCACCCTGGCTCCTCTGGAGGTGCTCTTAACTGCGAAGTCATCTCTAGGCCCTGGATGCAGGGTTTCCCACAAGTAGAACTGCATTTTAGTTTCCTCTTCTCGGCCCCACTTCTTTTCTGAGGTTGTGTAACGATTGCCCAAGAATCATATGAACTCTCCCCGAAGCGTGCTTAGCCATTTCTGCAGAAGCTGCTTGATGCTTACACCTCTGAGGTAAGAATGTGAGATTAAGTTCAGAGTTCACGGGCTACCCCAATGGCCAGATAGAGCTGAACAGTGTTTAGTTTTTATATTAGCAAATGTTGAGTAGGAGTTGTTTGGCTGGATTAAAAACCCCACCAAGTGTTTGGTAAAGGTGGGACAAGAAAGTCCAATGTCATCCTCAGACTATCCCTGTTTTAGGATTCCTAGAAGGAGACCACTTAACAGTGTTTGACTCCGAGTGGCAATTGACGTAGCTATTATAAGTGAACCCAAACCGACCTGTTTTCCTTTTCTTGTCCATGTATCTGGACAATATGGAATGTCTCACTTCTTCCTGTTGTGTGCCTGTGCACATAATGTGTGTGTGCAGATGTGAGGTGTTGTGTTTTATAAAAAAAAAAAGATGAGAGAAGAGCCAGGGATGTGTTAGGTAGAAGTATGGTGTGGTGGTGGAAGTATGGTGTGGTGGTGGAAGGGGTGTCTCTGGGGGTCCATGCTGGGGCATCCCTTCCCCCTAGAATACAGCTTATTTAGGGCATGGGGAGGGGAGTTGAGAGAGTAGAGACAGAGAAAGGAAGATAGAGAGAGAGGGGGAGAGAGGGAGAGAGAGAGATTGAGAGAGAGATATTGAGAGAGAGATTGGGAGATATTGAGAGAGAGAGAGAGAGAGAGAAAGAGAGATTGAGAAGAGAGAGAGAGAGAGAGAGAGAGAGAGAGAGAGAGAGAGGATGCCGGCCATGAGACATGAGACAAAGGGGAGAATGGGGAATGGGGAGAGGGGGAAGAGGGTAAGGGAACAAGAGGAGGAGGCCAGCAGCTCCTTTTATAGTGAGTCAGGCACACCTGCTGTTGCCAGGTAACTGTGGGCGGAGCCTAGACTAAATGCCAACAGGAAGAACATTGGCTCATCTGTACTCAAGCAAGTAGGGAGCAGATGACCGCCTCAGGTGTCATTCTGTAGGAGCCATACATCTTGTGCTTTGACACAGGTCTCATAGTAGCCAGGAGCTCACTGAGTAGGCTCAGCTGGGTGGCTGTGGATCCCTGAGCATCTTCTTGTCTCTTCCCTCTGTGGTTTGGGATTGCAAATGTGTGTCAGGCCCTCCCCCGCCCCCGCTCTTGTAATTCTCAGAGATCAAACGCCAGTCCTTGTGCTTGAAGGACAAGTACTCTACTGGTGGAATCTCCTTTGCAGCCACTAGGTTTTCCTCCCTGAACAGGAATTCAGTTGTTTTAGGTTTCCTAAGCTCAGCAGCACTAATGTTTTGGGGGAAGCACTATCTGGAGGGAGCCAGTCAGCGTATTGAAGATATTTTACAGTATCCTGGGCCTCTGCCCATTCTATGTTGGTAGTAGCCCTTGATAGGATGATCAAAGAAATCTCTTTATGTTTCTCATTATATTCTCTTTGGGGGAAACAAAATTAACCTGGTGATCACTACATAAGCTGTGTATGTTATCATATCCCAAAGGAGAAAACTTTTACCTTGACTGTACTAATATTAGATACATTAAATATTTGATATTTAAATCATCTTATTAGGCTTTAGTCCAAACTAAGCCTGGCTATTACCTGTTTGTACATCAAGTCCGTCAACTTTACAAGCTCCGTATTAGTTTTCTGTGGCTGCCATAACCATCCGCCGTCTAGTGGTGTGGGGTACCTCTGGTTGGGATGTGAAATATCCTCAGTGCGTTCAATATTGTGAAGCTGCTTTCCCCAGTCGATGTTGCTTTTGGGAAGCCTTGGGACATTCGGGGCAGAGCCTAGCTGGATCACTAGGGGGGACTTTTGAAGCTTGTACCTCCTTCTGCTTTTTGCCTCATGTCTGACTTCCCAGATCCACCATAATAGAAGCAGCCTCTTCCTCCTCTCCTCTTCCTCCTCTTCCTCCTCCTCTTTCTCCTCTTCCTCTTTTTCTATTTGTACACTGTTTTGTCAAAAATCAGAGATTAGTCTCTTAATTCTCTTGATTTTTTTAAAAATTAAACATAAAAACCCTCCAGCCATATATATTGCTATCCTTTTAAAATTAATTCCTATGATCAAAGCAACGTATTTTATAGTAAAAATCAGGCATAACTGGAAAAACACAGATGAGTTCATTATCCTTTTTCTTTTTTCAAACAAAGTTGGAGTTCATTAATAAACAGATTTATGGGCTTGATGAGACACACACACACACACACACACTCACACACACACACACACACACAGAGAGAGAGAGAGAGAGAGAGAGAGAGAGAGAGAGAGAGAGATTCTTAGAGAATTGATAAACCATTATAAAGGAAGTGGGTTTTTTCCTTGTTTGTTTTCATTTACTTTTCATTTGTTTGCATTGGTTTTTGAGCCCTGGCTATCCTATAACTCTCTCTGTAGACCAGGCTGGCCTGGAACTCACATAGATCCTCCTGGCTCTGCCTCCCAGGTGCTGGGATCAAAGGTATGTCCCACCAGCTCCCGGCTATAAAGGAATGGTTTTAAGAGAGGTTTAAGGGGTTGGGGATTTAGCTCAGTGGTAGAGCACTTGCCTAGCAAGCGCAAGGCCCTGGGTTCGGTCCCCAGCTCCGAAAAAAAAGTGTGGGCATTAAGGGAAAGAGAAAGTCAGGGAGGACACAGGAACCTTCAAGACAGAGTGCTGCCCTTAAAGAGAAAGCCAAGCGGTGTACTGCTTTCTCAATGTCAACTTTTACATGACAGTTTCATAGTTTTCAATTGAAATCGACCTATGACATTTATGACAGTTTCTAAGAGCTGCCTTTAAAATGTGTTAAATAAAATCCCATTGATGGTGCACTCTGGTTGTCTGGTGCTGTGGTGTTCTGGTTTTGGGTGCATGTTGTCCCCATGTGTGGTGGCTTTTGTAGGATTGAACGTACAGTGGACTGCACTGAGATTTTTGCTTACTTGGTTAGTCCAGCTTCTGTTGTTGCTTTTCCATCAGAATCTTGCTTAACACTGCAAGCTAACCTTGAACTTAAAACCTTCCTCCCTCAGCCTCCCCATTGCTGGGCTTCTGTAAGTCATCACACTCAGCTTGAATTATAAGTTCAAAGTTCCCCTCCCATTTATGAGATGTTACACTAATCCCACACATTTAATTAAAAGGTCAATGGAAGACAGAAACACCTTAAGGCTTGCAAAATGACATTTTTGCTAGTGTAGGGGGAGAGGGAGGAAAGGATAGAAGGGGGAGATAGGTAGGTGGGGGGGGAAGGGGAGGTGAGAGAGAAAAATAAGGAGGTGTGTGTATGTGTGTGAATGTGTGTGTACGTGTGTGTTGTGTATGTGTGTATATATGAATGTATGTGTGTGTTGTGTGTGTATGTATATGTGTGTATATGTGTGTTGTGTATGTGTGTATGTGTGTATGTGTGTATATGCGTGTATGTGTGTATGTGTGTATATGTGTATATATGTGTATGTGTGTATATGTGTGTATGTATATGTGTTCCTGTTTGTATGTATGTGTGTGTTCCCTTGTGTGTTTATGCACCCTTATCCACTGAGCCATATCAACAGCCCCCAAAATTACTTTTTAATAATTTACTACATAACCTTACTAGCATGGCTAATTTTATTTTGCCAAATTTTTCTATTTCGAAGTCTAAGGTGATGCGATGTTCCTGGCTTTGATTTACCAGTTGCTGCTATGTGCCTAGTTTCATCTTTCTCAAAGAACATTGTATTTTTGTGTCCTGTTGACCAGTGATGGTGACCCAGAAAAGGGTTTCTGTATGTCGTGATTTTGAAGACTGCTAGGCCTTCACTTTTGGGGGCTGCAGTTACAGCTTAGTGGAAGGGTTCTTACCTACCATGCAAGAGGCCCCAGTTCCATTCCGAGCACTGCTAAGCAAAATGAAAATAGACCTTTTGTATTCTCTAGCTCTAAGAGAGTCTAAAGTGACCACCTGACTCATGTTTCTACTTCTGAAATGTAAATGTATTTTTAGCCAACTCTTATCAGCAGGCAGAGCTTGAAAAGACTTTGAAAGTTAGTTTCCTAGGAAGAGTTCTACTGTGTTCCCCCTTTTTTAAAAAAAAGCCTTGAGGGCCGCAGATTACTCCCACACAGTTCCCTTAGATGCAGCCTAGGGAAGTCAAGGACACCTGGCTGTTTGTATCAGCGCTTTGTTCAGAAAAGCTCTCTGTTTCATCTGTGTAAAACTGGGGTCACGCTTATTTAAAACGCACAATCTTTTTCAAGAGGATTGGGCAGCTCCTTAGGATAAAGTCCCTTGAACAAGAAACAGCTGACAGACAAAACAAGACAGACAAACGAAATCAGATGCGAGAGGAATGCATTGTCGTCCCCTCCCCCATCCCCACCCCCACCCCTCACCCCGGCCTTGAGGTACATAGAACATCAAGAGATTTCAAAACACGAAATGTATTAGATTCAAGCCTGAGAGTGGACCGGGAAAGGTTTCTTTATGGTAGCGGGGCTGAAACCCAGAGCCGTGCAGATACACAGCTAAGTTCTTCACCACAGATAATATAGCATCCGCTTGCTTTAAATGTGCTGACGCAGCAGAAATCAGTAAGACGGAAAAGCACGGACTGAGCATAGCTTGGATGGGGCTGTGCGGGCCCTGGCGAAGCTGCAGTTAGTGACCGGCAGCTCAAGAGGCGCAGACATCGGGACAGGGATGGTGAGAGAGGAGTCTTCCTTACAAGAGAAGACTTGGAGGGAGGGTCACATGAGGACTATGGCTCTGATATCCCTGTTCCTTAGATGATAATGTTTTCATTTGCAGGGGTGAGAAATCGTGTGGAAGGAAGGGTGAGCAACGTTAGACAAGGAGAACAGAACTAGTGAGTCTGGAAGGCTGCTTTGAGCTCTCTATGACACAGATGGAGCCTGGAGCAAGGTGTACCCAGAGCCGAGGCTGAGACGGCTACAGCTCCTCTCTCCATCCCGTAGCCCCTAGGGCTGGCGCATGCGCACACACTGATGGGCTAAAGACACAGACAGGATTCTGTGGTGCAGAAGTCATTTCTGTGATAGCCCAGCAGATATGTATGGTACACCCAGTGGTCAAAAAGCCCTCACTGCCAAGTGCGCCGAAAACACCACTATGTTCAGGACAAAAGTCCAGCAGTTTCTTGCCGTTCGGTTTCTTTCCCTGGGGTTTGGTGTTCCTGTAGAAGCCAGTCCTATAATTAGCATTACAGGTTGAGGGTGCCGAGTTTGTGAGATGCGTGATGTGTTCCGTCTTTAAGAGACCAAACACCATAAGAGAAGGCTCAACAGAGAAAGTGGACCCGCTGCAGTGGGCACTGTGGGCAGTGAGGCAGGGGCTCTGACTAGAGGAGGTAGGAAGAGGATCTTGAAGGAAGAGCACCAACCTCACAGACTGGGTAGGATGTTGGAAGGAAGTGTGACGTGTACATGTTACATGGTGAACGCTTCACTGATGAAGCCATTCTTCTTGGTAAACCTAAAACCAAAACAAAATCTTCCTTAGAACATTAGCTAAAACTGTATGAGTGCTTAGCGAAAGCGCTTACAGTTTGCCTCACCGGCGCCCCCTGAAGTTTATGTGCTGTCCTTGTTAGGACAGCCTCTCATGTAGCACAGGCTACTCTTGGGAACTTTACAAACAGCTGAGGATAACCATGAACTTCCGATCTTCCAGCATCTATCTCCCACATATTGGAATGACAGTTATGTATCGCTATGCCCTCGTGTTATTGGTTTTCTTTGTTCATGTTATGTAGGATATCATTCTGCAGTGTAGGATAGTTTGGACCTTACTAAGTCACCTTGAACTTGTGACAGCCCTCCTGCCTCAGCCTCCCGAGTGCCATCTGTGGCAAGCACGTGCCCAGCATGTTATTTTCCTGATAGTTTGTAGCCCTTTTCAATTCCTACTGGGTGTTTTCAGCTCCTTTCCCGTGCCATCTTGGTGCCGTTGCCTGTCGCCTTGGTTTTGTTCCTGATGTTGCCTGCTGTTTTTCAGATGGGGACAGTTTTCCTTCCCAGAGACACCCTCTCCCTTGCTTGCTTTGACTTGCCTGCGGAGCTCTGCTCTAATATGACAACATAACAAAACCCGAACCAACAGGTCTTGATACCAGAAAGCCCAGTGTGCGTCTCCTTGTTTATCTTTCCAGGAACAGGCGACAGGCTCCATCATGTCTCTTCCTGATCTGTAGGGCTCTTGTTGAAGTTGTGTCTTGTTTTTAAATCGTGTGTGTGTGTGTGCACGCGCGTGTGTGTGTGTGTGTGTGTGTTCACTTATATGTGTGATTATGTTGCGGTGAGTGTGTGGAGGTCGGAGGGCAATCTTGAATGTGGCTTCTTCCATTTGAGGTTACACTCACACTATCGATTGGGTCCAGCCTCATGTAGGTTTTAGGGACCTGAACTCAGATCCCCATCCTTGTACAACAGGACTTTACCCATGGAGCCATCTTCTGAGCCCCTTCTTAGGGGTGCCTGTGACACATGTAATCCTAGCACTCAGAAAGTGGAATCAGGAGTCCAAGGTCATCTTTGGTCACTCAGTAGACTTCCAGGCCAGCCTGGGCTGCATGAAACTCTTTCTTATCCCTTAAGTAAAAAGCATGCCAAGACATTCTCCTTTCCTTAGCCGTTTGCCTCAAGGGCACTGGTCAGTTTCAGGAAGAAGCGGACGTTTAGCCTCCACAGCCGCCTCACTCTCATCCCGTGTGCACCCATCAGGGAATCCTGTGCTTTGGGGCAGAACAGTGCTGCCTGGTTCCTTTCAACTGTAACAAGAACAGCATGCCCAGAAGAGACCCGCCTGCTCTGCAGTCTTGCCTTTTGCCTCCAGCGGCATGCTTTCTGATGTGTGCCTTCGCCACTCCCATACACCCACCTGAAGCTGCATCAGGGGAATCCAAGGAGCGTCTGAGCCCTGAAGATCGGTGTGGAGAGTGGACAGCTGCCTCCTCACTCTTGTCTGGATTTTGGCAGTCAGGGAAACTGGGGCAGCCAAAGTGGATTACTGCGTAGGACCTGATTTATGTTCCTGATTTATTCAGTTCCTCTTTACCATTCACACTCCTAGAACTCAGGAGACTCAGGTAGGAGGAGTACAAGACCAGTCTATGTGGCATAGTCTTAAGAAATAAACCTGCTTTCTCCAAAACATCTCCTCCCACGGGCAGGTGATTCTTTCCCTTGGAGAAAACTTCTAGAGGCTTTAGTGTAATGCCTACAAGTGTCTAGGCTAAGATTAAAGTGTGTGTGTGTGTGTGTGTGTGTGTGTGTGTGTGTACATGCTTCTAGGTGTGCGTGCACATGTGTGTGGAAGTGAGGTGTCTACCACTATCTTTGCCAACATCTTTTTTTTTTCTTCTTGAGACAGCGTTCCACGAGCTCAGCATTCACCGATTGGCTAGGCTGACTGGTCAGCCAGCTCTAGGAATCTACTTCCTGTCTTTGCGCCATTTCCCCACTGCAACAGTCACAGGGTTCATGATCGTCTTAGTTAGGGTTTTAGTTCATTGACATGATTAAAGCACCCTGGGTAGGAAAGTGTTTAGCAGGCTTACACCCCCCCAGTTCACAGTCCATCAGGCAGGAACTTAAGGCAGAACTGAGGCAAAAGCCATGGAGTGGGGGCTGCTTACTGGATCGCTTCTCATGGCTTCCTTGCCCTGCTTTTGTACACATCCTGTTCCTGGGTGCCATAGGTTGGACCCCTCCCCCACCTTCCATATCATTAATCAAAGCGGCACTCCAGGTCACTGTTACCAAGGCATTTTCTCAATTAAGGTTCCATCTTTCCAGCTGTGACTAGGTTTATGTCAAGTTGATAACAAAAAACAAACAAAAAACAAACAACACAACCACCACCCTTTTAGACCGGGCTTAGGGACTTAGAGGTACCAAACTCATGCTTGCAGGGTAGGCACTTGGCCTACTGACTGAACCTCCCCAACCTTGATAGAGGCATTCTTACAAACGGAGCGAAGGAAGCTTCGCACAGTGGCAGTATTGTAACCAATTAGGTTTATTCAAGGTGTGATAACTGCTAGGTGAAAAATTTCCCCCCTCCAAATGAGGTAAGAAAAATCACATGAGGAAACGTATATAGAATATATGACCCAGCTAGCCATATTTTTGATTGAGAGGATTTGTTGCTTTGAGGATAAAATTAGAAGTCCCTTGGGATGAAGGAAAGGAGAAACTCAGTAATAAACAAACGATACTATTGTCCATTTGCAACAGTTTCCAAACACCGGGCCTGTGGGTTGGCTGAGTCAGAAGACTGTTGCAGCCTCTGCAGGGCAGAGGGCCCAGGAAGGGCTCCCAAGAACCTCTGCGGGCTTCCTGTCTTTCTTCTGCTCTACTCCATTCTGAGCAGCTAAGCCCCGGAGAGCAGTGAGCCCCCACCCCTTCTGAGAACTTGAGAAACACAGCACAGCATTTGCTATCACATCTAATAATACTTCTTATGGTTGTCGGTAGGAAGGTGTGATGAAGATGCTACTGTGTGCAGGCTAACCTTTGCCTAGAGTAGCCCTCCTACTCCCCCCCCAGATCTTAGTATGATCTGCTTTCCTCTTTCTCCTCCCTTTTCCTGACCAGGAGAAGAAACCAGTTGAATAGATAAATACAGTCCTTCTATAAGATACTCCAGCGACAGTTTCCCAGCTCACTGGTGTCTAAATGTTTTTTTAGCTTTTGATGGTCAGACCCAATCTTACTACAACCTGTGCCCTCTGGAATCTTTCTGAGTTCCTTTTGCTCTCTGAATTAGTTCCACGTCATCTAAGACTTTTAGAATGTCTCTGGATCATTTCCTTCCTACCTTGTACATGTTCATCTTGCTTTTGAGTTCCATCTATCAGCTATTTCAGGTCAATGATTGTATAAAATTCTTCAGGATTCCCAATTGCTCCCAGCATAACGAGTATACACAGTGCATACTTGATAAATGTCCTTGAATAAAACCAATGGGATCTGATATTAAATAAAGGCACTCAATGCTGAAAAGAGGCATTAACATCTTGGAAATGTCAATGCTTT
This sequence comes from Rattus rattus, assembly GCF_011064425.1. Lineage (NCBI taxonomy): Eukaryota > Metazoa > Chordata > Mammalia > Rodentia > Muridae > Rattus > Rattus rattus. Next base: position 86,252,367 of record NC_046157.1, on the reverse strand, counting down.
CATACAACAAAAGCAAAACAGAAATTATTTCTTATTCATGTATGGCTATGCACATTGGAAAGGTTCTTTTCTGCCTAGCAGCTAAGGATCTAGACTTCCGGAGACCCACTGCTTTCACCTGGCTTTTGAGTTTTGTATTGGAAAAGGGAAGGGAGAGAGAAGACTATCTCAAGTGTCTGAAGCCACTTCTTTTGAGGTTTCTGTCAATCAAGAATTAGTGTCAAGACTGGATTCCAGCCATGAAAGAGAGCAGGCTGTGCAGGGTACATAGGGGCACCCAGGAGTGATGGGTGTCCATGCTACATCTTTAGACTATGCCTATGGGTTAGTTATCTAGTTGGCTAGCTGTCTAGTTAGTGCCTCCTTAAGGTCAGCCAAATCACCCATGTGGACTGTGAAATTTGTTTCAGTGTGTGTTAGAAACCCTGTGTATCGGAAATTCATCATTTGTTTAAGCAAGCATTTATTTAGTGCTGACTGTATACCAGGTACCATTTTAGGTCTTTGGTAGACAGTCGAGGGATAGAGTCAGAGTTTTCACATTTCCAGGGCTGCAATTTCTACAGCAAGATGATAAACTAATAAGGCACAGAGTATATCCACTAGTAATGAATATCATACATGGGGTCTTGGACTGGAACTGGTGTGAGGAAGCAGCTTAGAGCCCTGTTTTAAATGGAGAAATCAAGATCAACCTTTACAGTGGTAAAGGTGACGTCAGGGCAAAAACCGGGAGACAAGAGTTATTCTGGTGTCAAGGCAAAGGGTCTTACTGTGGGAGGGAGTATGCACAGACTTCAGAATGGGGTTGGGTACAGAGGTTAGAATACCTGGTATGTTTGTCAGGTGGCAGGGAGACCAGGGTGGAGACAGCAGGCACACAATTAGAGGGGACAGAGGCAAAGTTTTAAGCCCATTGAGTATAGATCAGGGACAGCCTTGTATGCTAGTTTGCCCTATGATAGAAGAAGTATATGAAGCTTGGGGCCTGAGGAGTAATACTGCCCTCTGTAACTATATTGGACTTAGACTTTGGGACTAGGCCAAAACCAGAGAGACAGTTATTCCAAAATTCAAATGAGAGGCAATGGTGGCTTGGGCCATTTCTATCAACTCCGCCCAAAGTTAAAGGGCGACATTTTGTTTCTATTTATTTATTCATTCATTCATTTATTTATTTCTATTTATTTTTTAGACAGTGTCTTGTGCCATCCAGGCTGCTGTTGGACTTGACATGTAGCTAAGGATGGCCTTGACTGTCTCCTGCTGCTAACTCCCACATACTGGGCTCACTGGCATGTACTAGTGAGTCTAATTTATGCAGTGCCGGGGATTGAACCCAGGGCTTCAGGCATGCTAAGCGAGTGCTCTACCAAGTGAGCTGTGTCCCTTGCACAGAGAGACTCACACTGAAGCGGGGGAAATCCATGCACAAACATGAGTACCTTTTGTTAAGAAGATGCTCGCCTATGTCTCCAATTGCGATGCCACTTAGTTCTGATATCCTATTGTTTCATCAATCTGTTGATTAGGAACTGTTTCTCCAGGACCAGCTGCCTCCAGAGGCCAACTATTTAGACCTGTGCTTTGCTTTCCAGAAACTCAACAGGGGATGACACACACACACACACACACACACACACACACACACACACACACAATACCCCGTAGTACCACTTACAGGAAGATAAATGGTTATAGAAACGTTATCCAGCACCCACTTACTGCTTTTACCTATCTGTGCAAGACAGGCCTTTGGGTACCATGACAACGAGGACACATTTGTTATCATTATCATGACTCGATGGTTCTTTATAACCAAATGATAACCTATAAAAATAGAGAAAATCCTATTTAGCTGTCTCAAAATATGTTGAAACGTCATTCCTTTGTTCCGTCATCCATCAGCATCAAGGATTCTGCCAGTTTGGTACCTGTCTGCATGCTAGTTCTGAAAAAGCAATGTGTGTTTCACAGTTTGCAGACATTCCTAGGACCCCAGGCTCACTGACTGGCCGACACTTATGTCCTCTTCTGTACGTTCATTGCGTCTCTTTTCTTTTCTTTTTATTATCCGCTCTGAAGAACATCAAACGGAAGCCGCGGCTCAGCTCCCAGGATGGTGCCGCTCAAACTACACGTGCTTTTCTGCCTCCTCTGCTGCCTCCCACGGGTACATCCTTTGTACTGGCAAGACCCTTCTTTTTTCGACTTCAGGCCATCAGGTAAGAAGCACCAAACTCCAAGTGACCTCAGATGTTGCATGTTTTGAAGTGTGAGGAAGCCCTTTTAAGAAGGGTCTATGAGGGGACTGGGGGGATGGCCCAGGTGATAAAGCACCCACTGTGCAAGCATCAGCTCCTGAATCTGGATCCCCATCACTGATGGGAGACGCTTTCAGTGTTATGGGGGTGGGAATAGAAACAGGAGGATCCCTGAAGCTTATTGGAAAAATCATCCCGGATGACTTAATGTGCTTCAGTTTTGGTAAGATCCTGCCTCAAAAAAGCAAAGATAGGGGATGATCAAGGAAGACATTTAATCATTGATCTCCAGTTTCTCTGATCATGTACACACATATGCATGTGCAGCTGAATATGCATGTCCATACTAACAAGTACTTACCACACACACACACACACACACACACACACACACACACCATGCTCAACTCACTTGCACACACATACTACACAGGAGCACATATATTCAGGGATATCTTTGTTATGGAAGGAGCTTCACCCTTCTGTCTTTACAACTCTAAGACAAGAATGTGGTTTTTTCCCTTCAATCTCATGCCTGCAGCATGGGCGTTGTAACACGTGGGCTGTCAGCTTGCTGTGACCATGGAAAACATGCCTTCAACACCTCCTACTCTTCCCCTCCTTCGCAACCCTAGTTTAGCTCCTGCCAGGTGTGGGAGGATACTTGCCTTAGCGTTTACAAGGCAGTCTTTAACACTGCTCCATGAAGGGATGGTTGGTCTTGTGTCTTGACAAGCAAACCCAGTGCTGCAGAGGTGGAGAGGCTTGTGAGAAGATGACAGTCTGGACTCGTGACGTCCAAAGGAACATGACTGTTTCTACTTGAGAATGAGGAGAAGCAGAGGCAAAAAGATGCCTGGAACTGCAGAATGGAATGGCCACAGCCAATTTCTCTCTTCAGTTGTGTTAAGGGAAGACTATAAGAGAATGGTTAGATAGTACCAGGAATTGTAGCCAGTGTGGGGCAGGTACATCTCGTGCCACCAAGAAGGACCTATGTTGCAAGGACATTGCTTCTGGAGCATTGTGAATACCTGCTATCTTAAAGAACTGTGATGCATATGGGTCTCAGTACTCATCCAATGGAGATAACAGCAGGAGGTGGCTTAAGAATAATGTCACTCAGTCTACACCTACAGATCTCACACGCTGACAGATGTACTCACTCCGGGTCTAGATGCTGAGTTTGTTGAGTGACTCTTTACCCCAGCATCTACAAAAGGGCTTGCATAACTCAGCATCATCGACATAGCCTTTGTCCTACTTTATATTTGGGGAAATGGACGAATCAATAGGAAAGGGGCCGGGCTTTATGTTGATATTTACACAGGTAATTGAAAAGTATTTCAGAGGTCCATTCATTCCTCAACCCTTCCCAGGAAGTGAATGCACCAGGAATACAGTGGTGACTAAAGTACTGGAGCTTGTAGTCAGAGAACCTGTGACCTATTTGTATTGTCAGGGGCTGGAAACAGGTCACACAATGGGTCAATTATCATTCGGGGTACATTTTATATTATTGACTCTTACTGGTGCAGGGTGAAATTTTAAAGACGTGGTTTTTTTATCCTGTTATCTTTAAACATCACTGGAAATCTGAGAACAGGGCCATTGATAATTCATCTCCCTTGGTCTTGTGCTAACCCAATGCTATACTCAGTCTAGCTGTTTAGAAGTGGATACATGAGTATTTTTGAAGTTATAACTAATAGTTAAAACAATAGATAATTATTATTTATAATTTTTTTGAAGGAATGCATAGAAAATACAGCTGTTCAGGTTGTAGTTTATTTAATTTGTGCGTGTGTGGGTTTGTGTTATAAGTACACGTGTCTCTGTGAGTGTCCACACCTGTATACACAGGTGGAAGCTAAAGAAAAACGTCCAGTGTTCTGTTCTATTACTTTCTACCTTAGTCCCTTGAATTTGCATTCAGGTTCAGAGTCGCTCACTGAATCTGAAATTGGGCTGACAGCCAGCAAACCCTCTGTCTACCCATAGTAGGACCGGGATTTCAGCTAAGTTTTTATGTGGTGCAGCAGATTTAAACTCAACTTTTCAAGCTTGTACAACAAGCACTCTTGCCCATCAAACCATCTCCCCATACTCTTCTTTTGGTTGTCTGAGATAGCCTTATGTAGCCCAGGCTGCCCCCTAACTCACTATGTAGTAAAGGCTGACCTTGAGTGATTTCACCTGTTGTCTCCTATTCATAGGCACTGGTGTTACAGCATGTGCTCCTGTGTCTGGAAAGCCTTACAGGTGAGGGCCAGAGATACCTCACATGTTGAGGAAGGACAATGAAACTATTAGAAAAGAAAGCATTTTTTTTTCCTAGAATGTATACCTCTCAAGACTCAGGACTATTTGACTACCAGAAATATATATTGAGCAGCATCCTATACGGTCCGAAGTTCCTATTCAAATAAAGTTGAAGAGGATTAGGAAAAGATAAATTCTGAGTCACAAACGATAGCCCAGACCAAGCTGTAGTTTTCTCTTCTTTTTCCTTATGATGCTTCCAGATGGGTGGCGAGGCGGAGGTTCAGGCTCCTGTGATGTGCAAATTGCAAAGGGCTCTACTTTTTCTGTACCCAGTGTGGTACCCGTGGTGGATAAATTCTGAGTGAACAGCCGTAAGTTATTAGAAGAGGTTCCCTTGGTTTCAGTGGAATTACGATCTCATAAGAGGCGAGATCCATTTGTGTGCTCCAGAACTCTGCTGATAGATTAGCACCTCCAAGGTAGCTAAGATTTCTCTGGGGCTCTTCCCTGAGCTGAGAGAGCCAGTGGTCTCCTCCTGGTCTAGGCCTGCCAAGGCTGCCTATGGGTGGGGACACAGATCCTCACTGGCTGCCAATCACAGGAGAGGCAGAAGGCACTGCCTACCCTGTTATTCTCTAGGCGAGCCACCTCCCCGTTACCCCAAGTCTGACTCCACAGATAACCTGAAACGGGAGCGGAAGAACCTATTTTAATTCTAAAGAAGGGCTGGAATGTTCACCAATGGGAGGGGGGAAAATCCAAACCATACCAACCAACTAAACAAACAAACAAACAAACAAACAAACATCTTTGAGGAAAGGCTCTGAATTTTGAACGGTCCCTGGAGAAGTGTGGAAGCCATGGGGGTAGATCTGCTAAACCTTTCTAAGGAACCCCCAGCCTCTGGGTAGTAAGACTTCACCAGCTCTGGAAAGAGAAGGAAGTTCTGGCAGTTGACGCCAGTTGTATACTGCAGTTGGTGTTAAGCACATAGTGAATACACTCACTCCATGTGTCTTTATCCCCGTGGCTGACCTGCAGGCTGGTTAAGAGCTTTTACGTCCCCCTTCACCAGTGAGCACCAGAGAGAAGAGTTAAACGGCTTAGGCCAGACCACCATAATTTGGTATCTGAAACAGGACCACCTGGATCCAAAACTGGGCTCCATTCTGCTTTGCCTTCTGTCTTTCTTCAAACTGCCTCCTGTCTTTGCTCTACCAGAGTGGCACACCAAGAGATTTGGGCTGTGACATAGCATGCCTTCCTCTTGAATCATCCTACTTTGAATCATTTTGATTTCGTCGAATTAGGACCAGGAGTCTGCATTCCGAAAACCTTAGGTGATGGCCTTGATGCTGACCCAAGGATCAGCTTGGTGTAGGAGGCCTTACGTATCGAAAGGCTCCTCACTGTCCGGGACTTCACCCATGAGTCAGCAGTGGAGGGTGTGATAAGATGGTTGCCAAGACTTGCTGAGCAGTGATGTGTGTTGATGCTGGTGTCACACCTCACATAGCTCTGGGTGTTTGGCAAAGCCTGCGCTGCTGCGTGATTGACTCCCACAGTTCAATCAAGTGGACACTGTGGGCCAGCTCAGTGTATCAGGAATCTGTATGTGTTGTTTATTGGAAACCAACAACTAAAATTAAGTCACGATGTGATTGCGGTCTAGAAAGGAGGCAGGCTGTAGAGATATGGAAGGGTTTGGGCTTCAGACAGGAGTGGGCAGGTCAAAGAACACGTGCAGTGGATCTGAATGGAGGACCAAAGAGGTTGGCGGTGTTTCCGCTTGGTTCCGCCCCCATTCCCACAAAATTATCTTGAGGCGGGTGTGTCAGCAGCTGTGTTTAGACTAGATGGGCCAGCTCCTGGGTAGCTGTTATCATTGTCGGCACTGTGAACTATTCCACACATACAGAATTCCTGACTCTGAAGAAGAAATGATTATGTCTGGGATCCAGATTATTCCAAATTAAAAACAAATTTGCCTCTCAGGGTTCCAGCCTGGAATTCATAAGATAAAAGAATTCTGGGGTTTGGGGTAGAACTGGACAGTTTAAGAGTGAGAGGAGGGGTTTGGGAAATGGTTATTTAGAGTCATCTTGGACCATTGTCTTTATAATGCTGTGGTGTGGACAGATGTCAGGTCCAGATGCACAAGAAGTGTCTGGTCTACAGAGTAAGTTTCAGGACAACCAGGGCTACACAGAGAAACCCTGTCTACACACACACACACACACACACACACACACACACACACACACACACACACGGAAGTGTGAGATGACGTTCATATTCAACACAGAAAACAAACAGATATAACTCACTTTTCATACACCTTGTATAGAAATAGAATTTGGAGACAAGTCTCTTTGGTGATACCCCAAGCATCTTGCCAGAAGATGCATGTCTACTCTCATACAAAGCAGGCCCTTGAGTAGGGTGAGAAATGAGAGGGTGCTGGGGAAGTGACTCGGTCAGGAATGTGCTCGTCCCACAAGTATGAGGATGCGAGTTCAGGTGGACAGCACCCATGTACAATCTGGGTGTCTGTCTCCAACCCCTAGTGCTGGGGAGGCAGAAACAGTTGAACCCATGGAGCTCATTGGCTCGTGACCCAGCAATGAACCCCAGGTTCAGTGAGATTCTGTCACCAACGAATGAGGTGGAGAGCAACTGAAGAAGACAGAAAACATAGGCTAGACCTTTGGCCTCCACAGTCACATGCAGAAATGCACATTCACACATATACACACACACACACACACACACACACACACACACACACACACACACACGAGAGGTCAGAAGCTAGGAACTTCATTGCCTTAGAATTCTAAGCACCTCGTCTTAGGTGGACTGGTGGCTGCCATGCGTTAACATGAAATCACATGAACCTATTTTTCAGTAATGTTTCATAAGCTCCAATCGGTGATGTCTGCTGTCAGCACTGGCCATTGTAAAATCCCCAAAGGAAATGGATCTTACCCTGTCGGCTGTACAGACATGATGTTCGGTTATGGGAATGAGGTAAGGCCCCACTTCTCCTTCTCTTTCAATCCTAAGGGCTTGCCCTTGCTTTCTGTCTAGCACGGGTGGTAGCGTGACCCTGCAGTCTCCTGGGGATGACTTATTGACCATTCCTGTTGCAACAGCGTTTGCTACTGTGCTATTCCTCACCCGCCTACTGTCTCCTGATCAATTTACCAGTGAATTTTATTCTTTCTCAGATTTTCCTTCCACTCAAACCACTCTTTTGTGGTTATATTCACCCACCCAGCTTTGTGAACACTTCCCTAGACCTTTCAGGGAAAGACAGGGATCTGGGCCCTGGTAATAAAATAGCGACAACACTGCATTTCCCAGACTGCATTCGACTGAGACTCTGTTCGTTTCTTTTCCCAACAGAGCACCTTCTTGCGTTTGTACTACCCAGCTCAAGATCAAGGTCCTCATGACACTGTTTGGGTCCCAAACATAGAATATTTTTGGGGTCTTAGTAAATTTCTCGGAACACCTACTTTTGTAGGCAACATTTTGCACCTCTTATATGGTAAGATTTCTGTTGGTCCTGGTGTGAAGTTATATGCCTATCTATCTGTATTTGCACATGTGTATTTGCACATGTATATATGTTAGAAACGAGTTACGAGTAGGAAGGCTGAGGTTGGTATTCTAAGATGGTAAGGGTGGGATTTCTTTTCTTTTTTTTTTTTTTAACTGTGTATGGGTGTGTCTTTACACACACAATTGTATATTTATATGGAAGCCAGAGGATAATCTGAGGTGTTATTTCTCAGAAACATAGTCCCCCCCACCCCACCCTCACCTCCTATGCTGCAGGTTCTGTCAGTAGCCTGGGGCTCACCAGTTAGGCTTTGCTAGCTCACCAGCAAGCTCCAGAGCTCAGACTCCTCAGCACTGGGCTTACAGTTATGTGCCTGACGTTTTTATACCACCACATGCAAGGCAAACATTTTCCCAGTTGAGTGATGTCCCTAGCCAGAAAGACAGGATTTCTTACAGAACTGGGCAACACTGAGAGAAGCAAGGGTACTTTACCATTACACATTCTGATTGTAATGGGATAGGACGGGGATGTGAGAGTTGCCTTAGCATCACCTTATGCCTGATCCTCAGTTTCCTTTCTTCCACCCTGTGGTGGAAGGCACGACATGGTCAGAGTAGCAAATTATCTGGTGGGACCACTGATTGCCCAATATATTTTGTGTCAGAGCCAAATAGAAAATAGATGCCGAGCCGACAGCTAACTTTCACTCATCACAAGAAGAGACCTTACTTACCTCATGCCCATCCCCCATTCCCAAAGGACCCACTTCTCTCCTACAGTCTTCAGTAGTCATCATTCACTATGTCTGCATTACACCAAGGGAGACTTCCCATTCCTAACGTCTGCTAGATCAGGTGTGAATTTGAGCCTATGCTGATTACACCTTCAAATTCATCCTTCAACGTTGTCAGCTTCGGGAATGCATTCTAAGCTTCTCTTAGGCTTTTCACAGAAACTGCTTTAGAAAGGGAAGATATCCTACAGTAGGAAATACCACTGTGCAGTGTAGAGTGACTTACAAGTCACTTCCATAGCACCCGTCATGGTCAGTCTTCATGACCTCATTTTTGTTTGCAATAATGGCATACAAATGATCATAACAATAATGAAAACAAGTTAGACATGGATGAAAGGAGGCAATGTTTTCTGGCTTTGAGCTGTTTCCTAAGCACTTTATATATAAAATCTAATTAGGCAGGAGTTTCATTGAAACTCTCCAAGATCATAATCCCTCCCTCCATTTTATAGAGGATGAATCAATCCTAAACTGGAAGAGTCTGAGGACCATACCTGAGGCTAATAACTAGCCAATGGCAAGTCTCAGGAAAAGCTCCCTCTGGTGTGTCGAGTCACGGTCCCTCCATCTTTGTCTGGACCATGATGCATCATGGGATGGGTGTCTAGTTCTCAGGCCTTGGTTCTCAGCACAATGGTCTAGATTTACTGGATGGTTAGTTTTAAAATTAGATGTTCAACGTTATTTCAGAAATCTCAAATTGGTCATAATTAGTGCCGTCCCAGAATATACCTATAGGTAGGGAAATCTCTCCCCTGTGAGCTCAGAGGCAGTGAGGTCTGATGATTGACAAGTTTATGGAGAAATTAATGGAAGCCCCTGGTTGGTGAGCATCTAGTATCTGGCTCTTAAAATGAGTGTACTAATTTGTAAAGTCATAGTTAAAACGCCACGGTTTGGGGATCTGTGCTCGGGAGATGTAAATTCAATGAACTGGCAGCATTCAAGTCAGAGGAAACACTGATGTACCTTCCCCTATTGCCTAGGTTCTCTGACAGCTCCTGCAAGCTGGAATTTTCCTTTGAGGACTGGAGAAAAATACCCACTCATTATCTTTTCTCACGGTCTTGGAGCCTTCAGGTAACACTTGGGAGACAAGACAGTGTCAGTTCTAAGCTGTCACTGACTAGAACCATGTCTTAAAAAAAAATCAGATTCTAGAATGTAGTGTTGGCCCATGTAGGACATTTGAGGTTCCCTAAGAATGGACTGTGGCACTGCTGGGAAGTTGGGGAGTGTCTACACTAAAAAGCATTGTCTTCGACACTGTAACTATAGTCTGGAAAATTATCTGATTTCTGCTGCACTAATGGTTGGCAAATGGGGATTCGAGAACCAGATCTAGCCAGCACCCGGTCAGTTTCCATATTATCAGTGACTATAACAGCAGAGTTGAGATGTTGTCTTTCTCAGAGAGCTGCAGATGGGCGGGTCTTTGAGTCTCTGCAGTAGACCACATCCCTTCCTGTGCCTTCTGCAGTAGGTGTCAGTTCCTAGACAACCCTTTTGTTTTCCTCCATTGACCATGGAATACGTGGTGGGAGAAAGAGGTAGGGAATGGCTATGTGGAGTGAGTGTGTGTTGTGGTTTGCCCTGGAGTTATCTGTATTTTGAGCACACAGTCATTTAGCTTCCTCTCACAGTTTGATCATTTCCTGTAACGCTAATCAAGTAGTCACACGCTGCTGTAAATAGGTGCAAGGCAATGAAGGTACCTGCACTCACTCGCCCTCAGTGAGGACCACCTTTCATAGATAAAGAGAAGGCTCAAGGGCTGGACGCAGGACAAGCAGCTAGGAAGTGGCAGAGCTTGGCCTACCTTCCTATATACTGCTTCCGTACATGCATCACCTTGTCAGAACTTTATTATCTGGAGATGTGGAGATGGCTCAGTGATTATAGAAGCACTCACTCTGAAAGAGAACCCACACTCATATCCCAGCAGCCATCTCAGGTAGCTCTCAACTACCTGTGATTCTAGCTTCATGGGCTACAGTGCCCTCTACTGGCCTCCACAGGTACCTCCACACACATGCACATACACGTATACACAGAAATAAAACATTTTAAATCTTAAAAAAGAAACCCTTGCCTCCTGTATACTAAGTGTAAGCCTTTGTTTTTAGCTCTATTTTATAAGAAATAACAAAATTGAATGACTAAAAATCATGTAGCTAAGATGTGAGAAAGATTTAAAAAAAAAAAAAAAACTTAAGTTCAAATTGCTTTACCAGAGTTGGGACCCTAGATCATGAGAACGGCAATCAGGTCCTTTCCTGGCACTTCCTATGGTCCTCTATTATAAAAAAGTGTATGAAAGGGAAGTCAATAGGTAAGAAGAAATGGAGCTGAGGAAGATAGGTGAGGAATAGAGAAGAATAGATAAACCTCTCTCTCTCTCTCTCTCTCTCTCTCTCTGTGTGTGTGTGTGTGTGTGTGTTTGAGTGTGTGTGTATGTGCGCGTGCATGCATGTGCATGTGCATAGATGGATCTGCATCAACTCTCAAAAATCACGATTTGTCATCACTGTAACATTAACTCAGCTTCTTTATTCATAGTCACTCTTTCGTTAACTTAGGATTCTTGACAGTTTAGACCGGATAACTGCTTGCTTTAGAGGCCCTATCTGCTGTACTGTAGGATGCATAGCAGTATCATATCTAGTCATTAGATGCCAGATGCCTCCTAAGGGGTAAGCTCTCTGAAGATGAGAGCTCTCCAGTGTGCTAGTGCAGGGCATAATGGGCTCCGTGTTCCCCATTTCTTTACTGGGCTTAGGTTTATAATCGTGGTGGGTAGTTGTGATGTTTTCTGCATTTTGATTTTCAGGACAGTTTATTCTGCTATTGGCGCTGCTTTGGCATCCTATGGGTTTATAGTGGCCACTGTGGAGCATAGGTATGTTTCCATGTATGTCAACTACAAACAAACAAACAAACAAACAAAAAAACAATGTGAAACCCATGTTAACATCCCTCACTAAACCTGTAGCTCTTCTTCTGTAAGCTCGCAAAAGCCATGGGTGGAATTTTAAATGATGGGAACAAAAGACAATGAACCTCATTGTCGAGACCTTTAAAATAGTTCATGTTCTGAGACCGATGAAGTTCTGCGTGGACTAAGCTGCAAGTGTTCAGACACACTATCTCAGTTCTTTAGTGTCATTCTGTTTCCGTTTCTCCTCTTTGGGTGCCTGGGTGCTGCAGCACACCAGCTCGGAGAAGCCAGGAAGTCTGGAATAGGTGGGGTTTGAGGCCTCTTCCCTCTGGGGCACCACTGTCTACCAGGCTTGGACCAGGAAGAGTGAAGGAGGGCTGAGGAGTTGGGGAGGGAGAAGACCTTCTCCAAGAATTGTAGTGTTACAGCCCTTTTGGATGAAGGGCGTCTCAGATGATCTTAGCCTGTTCTTATTTCTTTACTAGGGGCAGGTTTGAACACATACCCTTTATTCAGGGGTGAACCAAGGGTTATATAGTTTTTCCAGGGTGGAAGAAGGTCCTTGGCTGAAAGCTAAGGTACTGAGATGCCTCCTTATCATGGCGAGGCCTTCCAGGTGCTCTGTCTGCTATGTGACTGAATACGTACGACCACCTTGTTGGGCATCTCCTGATTAGGTGCTCTGAGGCAGGCATGGAAACAGGGAGGTCGTTAATCCTGCCAGTCTCAGGATGAGATTATAATATCAAATGTTGAGATTTCCAAGGTTTGGACATTCTCAACCTTGTCTATTCCATGACAATACCTCTGGTGGCACGATCCAGGTACCCTACGTTTTAGAATTTGTAACAATCCTATGAGGTACTTATTTTATTCATTTCACACGGGATAAAAATGAAGATACGAAGATAATCTGCCCAAAGTCAGACAGCTATTAGGTGGCAATGCAGGAATGTGATTTTAGAGAGCTGTTGTGTTGTGTTCCATTCTGTTCTGTATTATTTCCACGGGACATGGGATTGGAAATGACACTGTACGTATTAGGCAAATAGTTTATCCTGAGCCGGGTCCCCAATCCATGAGAATGGCTCTTGAACATGGTCCCAGTGTTGCCTCCTGGGATTGGATAAATGGAAGGACTATTTGCAAGTCACTTGACAGTGGACAGATTAATGGTTTCCACGTACCCTCCTTGGGGTCCTCTTTTATTTGTGGGGGGAAAGTAGAGTGGAAGAGGAAAGGGAAGTCAACAGATGAGAGGAAAATATAATCAAGGGTGGCACTGGGGAGACAGTCCAGGGGGAATGGGCTGTAATTGAGTCTGTGTGTGTCGTAGAGACGAATCTGCATCTGCAACTTACTATTTTGAAGACCAGGCGGCTGCGAAAATGGAAAACAGGTCTTGGTTGTACCTGAAAAAGATAAGACAAGAAGAGTCGGAAAGAGTTCGGAAAGAGCAGGTATATTTCAGTGAGAGAAGGGGCATGGCGGCCTTCGCGCACAAAGAAAAGGACGGCTTTGTTAAAACCATTAGCTCTTCTGCTTATCCCTAAGTTCTGTCAGAAGACTCTTGAGTGCTGAAAATTCCTTTTGATGAGGGGTCTGTTTCACAGAATTACTCTTGGAAATGACAGTGGTATTGAGAAATCTCTTCTGTTAAAGTGTCCAGTTTTTTGAATCTCAGCGCCAATAGAAAATAGATGAACATGCTTTCTTTTTTTCTTCTCTGATTTAGTCTTTTCCCTTTCTCCACTCCTCATGGTCCCTCTTCTACTTCCCCTCTCTGCAAGATCCACTCCTCCTCCATTTCTCGTCAGAAAAGAGCAGGCCTCCCAGGGACATAAAATAAACACCACGGAAACAAGTTACAATAAGACAACTAGGCACGGACCCTCAAGTTATTTACTTTAACATGGTAACGTGGACAAGGCAAGCCAGTGGGAGGAAAAGATTCTCATGAGCCGGCAAAGGAGTCAGAGACATGCCCACTCCCACAAAAACATCACACTAACAACTGTAACACACATACAAATGTATATACATGTTATAGTTGTATATGTGTGTGCATATATTTATATATATATATATAGAGAGAGAGAGAGAGAAAGAGAGAGACATATTTATATGTATGTTATGGTTGTACATGTGTATATACATATATATGTATATATACACATATATGTATACTATACCTATACATGTATATATGTATATATACACATATATGTATACTATACCTATACATGCATGTTATGGTTGTTAGCTTGATATATATATATATATATATACATATACATGCATATATGCATACAGTTTTAACTTGATTATATATACATACACACACACGCATATATATATTCTTATATATATACGCATATATTATATATATATATATATAATATTCTTCAGGGATTCCTGAGCTCCAATTTGAGCTCTCTGTTCTCCTAATGTTTGGCTGTGGGTCTCTGCATCTGCTCCCATCAGCTGCAAGATGAAGCCTCTCTGATGACGATTGCGCTATGCACAGGATGAATAGATGTCCAACCCTAGAAGCTTTATTAAAGGGATTTTGGAGCAATAACATGCAATGGTCTTTAATGTACAGGTCTTGCGCAGGTATCGTGATATACACCTTTGATCCCAGAACTCGGGAAGCAGAAGCAGGCAGACTTCTGTGAGTGTGAGACCATCTTGGTGTAAATAGTGAGTTCAAGGAAATTCAGAGCAACTTAATGAGACGGTGTCCCCTCCCTTTCTCAAAGAAGTGTATAGGCCTTAAAATCCACTCATCTGTGGGTGTTGGCTCCATTACTTGGTAGTGGGAAGACCCTGGTCAAGCGAATATTGCACTGTGATGTATTACCCAATAGTAAATAACAGTATCTGTCTTTTGTGGTCATTGAGATGATTACTTGAGATAAAGTATATCAGTTACTTCTTTATCTTAGGTTTGATAGATGTGGCATAGTAGTTAGACCCACACACATTTCACTGAAGTAGGCTACTGTGCCACTAGGAAATCTTCCTTTCCAAAGGGAATGTAGACCCAGGGAAGCTCCTCCCCTGAGGTTACATAGGCAGGAGGCATTTATTTCTCAAAAGACTGTTTTGCAGCTTAAGGGATGTTGGCTTTTGAGCCAACACACACACACACACACACACACACACACACACACACACACACACACACACAATTGATCCTAATAAATTTACTGGTTCACCAAGCTAGGCTTGGAAATTAGCTGGAATAATTTCTTTGGTCTGCTGGCATTTTCTCTGGGATAGATAGACTTTGTTCATATTGTCCCCACCATTACCATGCAATAAATAGAAGTTTAAAGAATTCACATGGTGGGTAAACCAGAGCTGAGCTGAGCCTAGCTGTAGCTGGTGCCCAAGCTGGAACCCTCCGTCACAACACTACCTTGTATTTTCTTCACTTTTTGATGAGATGTTTGCAGTGTGTAACTAACCATTTCTCCCATAGGCAACTCTACACAAACGTTAAGGTGTTACAGTAGCTTACATTTTCCTTCTAATTATTGTATTAGGTTCGGCAGAGAGCAAAAGAATGTTCCAAGGCTCTCAGTGCAATTCTTGACATTGAACATGGAAACCCAAAAGAGAATGTACTAGGTTTACCTTTTGATATGAAACAGCTGAAGGTGAGTTTTAACAGAGCTCTTTCTTCCTTGGACTGTGTTTCTGTATAATTTTTTTTTAGCTTCTTTTCTGCTGTATTGCAAGGTACATGATAAAAGGCTTTGTGGTAGATGGCTTTGACTGTCAACCTGACAAAATTTAGAATCACCTAGGAAGAGAATCTCAATGGTCTACATCGGGATG
Source organism: Rattus rattus (assembly GCF_011064425.1). Classification (NCBI taxonomy): domain Eukaryota; kingdom Metazoa; phylum Chordata; class Mammalia; order Rodentia; family Muridae; genus Rattus; species Rattus rattus. The sequence goes on along the minus strand of NC_046157.1, from coordinate 86,236,687 downwards.
TTCTGTGGTTATGCTTGTAGTGGATTGCCTTAAGGTAATTGATGGGGTAAGACCCAACCCACTGTGGGCAGCACTAATCCTTAGGCAGGAGGTCCTGAATAGCTGAGCACAAGCCAAACAAGCTACCAGTCAGGTAAATCATGCATATATTAACTTCTCTCTCTGCCATTGATTGTTGATGCACTATGACTAGCTGTTTTAATAACCTGCCATCTTGACTTTCATGCCACCATGGACTATGAACATGGAATTATGAGCTCAAATAAACCCTCTCCCATCTACTTTGACTTCTTATTCCACGATATTTTATCAGAGCAAGAGAAATAAAACTGAACTAGAATGGACACACACACACACACACACACACACACACACAAACACGTTCACAATCACGCAAAGCAGTCAGCAGTGAGACCTGCACCAGGTTGAATTGTATGTAAGTAAAAACTGCCCATGTGAGCTGAAAACAACAATTTCATGGCTTAACTTCATGCATTCAAGGGAGGTATAGTTTATTGAATAATGATGGCATCATTTTAAGCTTCCTCTTGAAAGAGTTGGCCAAATGCTTTGAATGACGTGGGGGGCGTTGTAAGTGTGTTTGTAACTGTGTTTGTAAGTGTGAATGGCTTGAGTCAAGGGTTAGAAAGCACAGTGCAGAGGGAACTAGAAGTAGTTTGACTTGAGGATAAATGATGGTTTCTTCTCTAGATACAACCGAGAGGTGATGCTCAACAAGACACCTTCTTCTGTATATATTCCTTTAGCCTGGCACAAATACTTTCTTTTCACTTCACTAACCCTCAATTCAATCATCACCTCCTCTGAGAAGACCCCCAGGCTTTTGCAGAGCCTTGGTTGGCTATCATCTTACCATAGTGCTCCTTGGTCTCGGGGTGTTATGCTGTGTGCATTGAATATCAAAAATCGCTATCATTTTCTTCCACAATAAACTGTGAGCTCACCAAAAATGAGACTACAGTGTCTGATAAGACAGATATTCAAGAAATATGCTTAGAATAAATGACCTGATAATCATGGGAGAAAGTGAGACAGAACTCAGCAAGGGGGCTTAGAATCAGAGAGGGTGAGTTTTGGGTGTAGGTAATAAAGGCCAATAAGTTCATCTCTGAGTGTGTGTGTGTGTGTGTGTGTGTGTGTGAGAGAGAGAGAGAGAGAGAGAGGAGAGAGAGAGAGAGAGAGAGAGAGAGAGAGAGAGAGAGAGATTTTTGATGCACACATGCATCCTATGTTATAAGTCATCAAGGTATTTACCCAGACTTGTGAAGTGAATAATAATGGTACATTATTTTCAGAATTATTTAATGTACTGTTCTAATGCCAGGTGAGATGGTAACTCGCTCTCCTGCCTTTTTACCCAGGATTCTATCGATGAGACTAAAATAGCTATGATGGGGCATTCTTTTGGAGGAGCAACAGTTTTTCAAGCCCTAAGTGAAGACCAGAGATTCAGGTAAGGGAATAAGACAAAGCAAAAGAACTGAAGACGACTGGGAGAGAGGGCACGGGTAACAGTCAACCGGTTTTCTGAAATTCCAGTGATTAAGGGATCTTTTGGGTTTATAAATCCTACTGTCTTTTATATCTGTTGGTTTCATTTTACATATGTGAACATTTTGCCTGCTTCTATGTATGTGCGCCATTGTGCGTGCTTTCTGCTGGAAGAGGTCAGAAGAGAGCATCAATGCTCTGTCACTATACTTACAGAGAGCTGTGGGCTGTCATGTGGATGTTGGGAATTCAACCCATACCCTTGCCCAGAGAGATGATGGTTCTAAACCATCTCTCCGTCTCACGCCTTGCTACTGTTCTTTGCTCCAGCAAGTTTATAGATTTTCCTAGGCAGAAACCACTTACTTGTCCTACTACTAAAACCTTTCCCTTGCTATGGTGATAGAGCGGCAATATCCATGGATGCACAAGCATCTCTGGAGTAGGACACAGAGCCCTCTGGGTGTATACCCTGGACTACTAGAGTCACACGGTGAGGTATGTTCAGCTTCTTGAGATGCCTCCACATTGATTTCCAAAGTGCCTGCAGCAGTTCATACCCCTACCAACAGTGAACAAGGCTGCCCCTTTCCCCAGCCTCTGCTGGCGTTGGTTGAGTCTCACTGGGTGAAATGCTCTCCCAACATAATTCTAATCTGCATTTTCCATAATGGCTAAAGATGTTGAATACCTTTAAAAGTACTTATTAGCCTTTATTTTTCCTATCAAGAACTCTTGGTTTGGTACATTTTGGCCCATTCATATCTCGTTTTTTGTTTTTTGGGTTGTTTTCTTGTTATTTAGTTATTTTGAGTTCTTTGTATAGATCATGTATATGTCTCTCTCAAATGTGGATCTTAGCACGATTGGAGTGAATGTGTGCAGAGGCCAGGAAACTAGAAAGGGTCTCCTGAGCAGCGAAGCAGAGGCTCTGCGGGAGAGGAGTGGGGAGCATAATAGAACCTGAGATATTTAGGGTTTAAATGGAGATGTGCGGAGTGGAGAGAGGGTCATCTCAAACTATTCATGAGCACACATTGGGAATCCTGCTACATAGTAAGCTAATTTTTATAAAGATATTTAAAGATTTATTTTATGTGAGTACACTGTAGCTGTCTTCAGACACACCAGAAGAGGGCATCAGATACCATTACAGATGGTTGTGAGCCACCATGTGGTTGCTGGGAATTGAACTCAGGACCTCTGGAAGAGCAGTTAGGGCTCTTAACCACTGAGCCATCTCTCCAGCCCATAAGCCAATTTTAAAAGCAGTTTTCCCACCCGTACTTGCCCATCCTCCATTGTCCTTATTTATCTGTAAAGGATTTAACCTTTTCACTTGTAATTTGATCTTTATGTCTTTTCTGTGATGTGTGTATGATAATGTCACCATTTTTACAATCTTCCCTAAGAATTTTTCTTTTTTAATTTTAGCTTTTAGCTTTTCTTTTCTTTCATCTCTCAGGTGAGGCTAGATCCCAAATCACAGATTTATTTGGGCAAAAGGCAGACAGAAGCCCAGTTTTCTAACATAGAAACATTTTCTTTCTTGAATGACTCATCCTAGTCTCACATAGAATGGTCTGTCTAGAGGCTGGGCTGGACCATTTGAGATGTTTCCATTCAATATAAGGACATTCTCTGCTGTCATGCACTTCACTTATGCATGAATTTTCAGTGTGTCTAGGGAATACAGGACCAGACTCAGTGGGAAGAGGAAAATTTGATTTTTAATTTTTAATTTTTTTATTATTTTTAATCATGTGAATGTGCATCTCTGTGTCTGTCTCGTGTGTGTGTGTGTGTGTGTGTGTGTGTGTGTGTGTGTGTGACCAAGGAGGCTCAAGGTCTCAGAGCTCCCCGAAATAGAGCTACAGGTAGTTGTGAGCCACCTAGTATGGTCCTCTGCAAGAACACCAAAGACTCAAGCACTGAGCCATTGCTCCAGTCTCCAAAATCATATTTTCACATGGTATGCTTCATATTTTGCCCTGTAAATATAATCCTATGTTTATCATGTTACTCTGAAATAGGTGTAACAAATACACTGTGAGGCACCCAAGACTCTGGAAAGAAGTTGAAGAGATTAATCAGCAGTTAGGAGCACATACTGTTATTCAGTATCCAACACCATGTCAGGCATCTTATAGCCACCTATAACTCTAGCTCCAAGAGATACAGCATTCCTTGCTGGCCTCTCTGGGAATCCTCACATACCACCCTACCACACACACATACACACACACACACACAGAGTCTTGAAACACATAAGAAATAGGAAAAATTCACTGTTTATCAGTTTTGAGGAAATCACAACTTATCTAAATATGTTTTGAAAACAACGTGACAAAACGAATATGAAAAAACTTTAAGGATATAGCTTTCTTTATGTTATGATTCCTAAGGAATGTAATCATGTGATTCCAGTTCAGCTGTGTTACGACACTGATTGTAGCTTCCCCGGTATCCTTACATTAAGGTGGTGTGAAGGGAAGGCCTCTGCTGCCTAGCCTGTAACCCAACATTCTCTGTCATTGTCAATGTCTGCAGATGTGGGATTGCTCTTGATCCGTGGATGTTTCCGGTGAGTGAGGAGCTGTACTCCAGAGTTCCTCAGCCTCTCTTCTTTATCAACTCTGCCGAATTCCAGACTCCAAAGGACATTGCAAAAATGAAAAACTTCTACCAGCCTGACAAGGAAAGGAAAATGATTACGATCAAGTGAGTGCTCCATGGCCTGGAGGGCAATTTAGGACCTGAAACATCTGGAAGCCATTGCAGAATGGCTCTACCCTTTGTGAGATTTTTAATACATAGAATGTAGTCTGTCTTCAGTACTCTTAAGCTTGCTTTGTTTTCTTGCGAATCAAGAAGCTTTAATTATTTAAAAAAAAGTTATAAGTAAACATTTTAGGTCGTTGTACAATGTTACAAAACGAAAATAACCTCAACAGTACAATGAAATACATTTATTGTGGTACTTATTATTTTGGGGGCATGCTACACCCTCTCGTTGCCTTTAAATCTCTAACAGGGGTTTCTACCCCATTTCAGATCATTTTTTCCCAAATAAAAGACACAGAGACCTTTTAGATTTATAATAAGCCTTAAAGAACCAGAGAGAGCTGGGGAGATATCAACCCTCTATGCTATTTTATCTACTTCCCTGTTAGAATCCCCAAGATATTTTTTACCATGTTCCATCCGTGTTGCTCCTGCTCAGGTCAGCCCTCATAGTCATGCATTCAAGATCCAACTACTCCATGGTGACTTCCTCCTACTCTCTTCCTCCTTTGTGATTACCATGGTTACCACCTGAGATCTGAAGACCAGGGAACCTTTGCTCAGCCCAGGCTGTAGGCATCTCTGTTAACCAATCAGGGATTTTATCTACTTCCTAGTCTAACTGCATCCCTTTTCCCCCATTTCCCTGAATTAAGGAGGTTCTAAAGAGCAGAAAGAGGAGTTCTATTATTACTTGAGAGTCTTTGGAATATTTATTTTCATTTCCATGTGCATGCATGAGTAGGCATTTGCTGGCAGAGACCAGAAAAGTTCACATGTACATATATACATATACATATGTATGTATACACACACATGATTTATAAATATCTTTCTCTCTTAGGGGCTCAGTGCACCAGAATTTTGCTGACGGGACTTTTGTAACTGGCAAAATAATTGGAAACAAGCTGTCACTGAAAGGAGACATAGACTCCAGAGTCGCCATAGACCTCACCAACAAGGCTTCCTTGGCTTTCTTACAAAAACATTTAGGTAAGAAACGGCACATTCTTCTGTGACTCAAGCTGCTGGGCTCTCAGGACAACGCCATTTTATATTCGCTTGGCATAGAAAGTCATTTCATAAGTACTCAGCACAGTCTTATTGCAGCTGTTCCCACTTGGTTTTTGGTAGAGGAAGCAGTGAATTAATTTGAAACATTTCAAAAAGTGAATTATGTCGCATTGCATTGTTTAATATGTTTATGTATGTGCATATTGCACATCATATACATGTACTTGTTGAAGTCCTTCTACGGATCCTAGAGTATTAAGTACCCTGTAGAGATACGTACAGCACTTGCTTGTCTGCTTTGCAGGCTCTGTGCTTGCATATGCAACCTGTCCCCTAGGAATTCTGTCATCACTGTCATGATTCTGTAATTTGTGACTCTATGGTGCCACCTAGTGGCACTCAACTGTTTAATATTATTAACAGGTTTTTTTGTTTGTTTGTTTGTTTTGTTTTGTTTTGTTTTTATAGGACTTCATAAAGACTTTGATCAGTGGGACTGTCTGGTGGAGGGAGAGAATGAGAACCTCATCCCGGGGTCACCCTTTGATGTAGTCACCCAGTCCCCGGCTCTGCAGAGCTCTCCCAGATCACACAACCAGAATTAGAAGAGCTTGTTACACAGTTGCCTTTTAAAATCAGAGTGACGTTGAAAGAAAGAGAGAGAGAGAGAGAGAGAGAGAGAGAGAGAGAGAGAGAGAGAGAAAGAGAGAGAGAGAGATGTCATATTTGGTAAATGTATACTGTACTATAAGATGGTGATGAATGCCTGGCCTAAGATTCCCCCCTCCCCCCCAAAAAAAATGTAAGGAAAATAAAATAGAGAACACAAAAAAATAATTGTTGGTCTAAATTGTAATTTTACAAAGCTGGTCCTTTACGTGTCAAGTGAAAAGCTACTTTTATATTACATTTACACTAAAGTCTCTTGTGGGAACGATGCCAGAGAAAACACATTGTAAATGATGTCAGATCAGCAAACTAAACAATAAGACTAGATTGTCCTGTCTTTGGCTCTCTGCTCTGAGCAGCAGAGTTCAGTCTGAGCAGCGAGAGCTTGTGTGGAATCCGTTCGCCTTTCTCTACCACCTTTGGCTGAGGTAAGAGGCATACACTGATCTGATCACAAACCCATCATCCTAAAGCAGGATCTGTGAGGTTGTCCTGTTTCAACTGATGATGAAAGGGTATGTGGACGAGGTTTCTAGAATGTCTGGTAGAGGGGCAATAGAGTGAATGTTGGTACTTTAGGTTTTTAATCTCTGGTGCGTTCTGTTTATTAAATGAAGGTGCTGTGAGTAGGCAGGTCAGGGGTCCACGCTCAGACACATGACGTATTAACCCAAAGGCTGCGAAGGAAATGTTCATAATTCTCAGCCAAATTTGGATGTTTTATTTATATGGCCTTGTCAGGCCTGGTGGTGCACACCTTTATCCTAGCACTCAAGAGGCAAAGACAGGCTGATCTCTGAGTTCGAGGCCAGCCTGGTCTACGGAGTGAGTTATAAGACAACCAGGGATACACAGAAAAACCTGACTTGAAAAAAAGCTATGTGAGGTGACATTGTAAGATTAACAGCTAAGTGGAAGTTTAAAAGGGGTCTTATAACATCTGTATGTACTATGTGTGCACACATGGGGAGATGCATGTATGTATTCATATGTGCATGTGGTGCACATGTCATCGCACACATGTGGAGGTTAGATGACATCCTTCCACCCTGGGTCAGATCGTCTTGGTTCTTCTGTGCTGCATATACCAGGTTAACTGGCCCTCGAACTACCAGGGATTTTCCCGTCTCTGCCACCTATCCCGCTGAAGAGCACTGGTATTTTAGACAAGTCCCCCTGCCCCTGACTTTACCTTAAAACTACAGGTTCAGATTCATACCCTCACCCTTGCTTAGTAGTGCTGCTCCTACTAATTCATCTCCCCCAGCCTTTCCAAGGCATATACATATGTATACATCTGAGAACTGGATAGGAAAGGAGTGTGTTTGCTGAGGGCTGCAGGAATGTAGACTGTCCATTGGTTAGGTACTGGTGTACTGTTCTGTTGCATCGCCAGAGTCTCCAGAGTGTGGCTTGGCTTGGCCAGTGTGAACAAGGGTTGTCAGTTTTAAGGCTTGACCCTTCTCATGCCCGGTTAGTGGGTAACTGTGTTCTAATTTACCACCACTTAGTGCACAGTCACTCAAACCAAGAAGGCGGACATCTCCTTTCCAGTTACCATTTGTAGTCTTTAAATAGGTGAAATTCCTTCACACGAAACTGAAAGCTTTTCTAATTGGCCACGGTGCAACTTCTTTCCCTCTAACACTCCGCCATATCAGCCAAACTGTCTATTGCAAAATATCCCAAAGACAATCGAGGTTTTTCAATTATTACTCTGTAAGAATTCTTCTCTGTCTCAATGAGTCTGTGTCTGTGTGTCTGTGTATGTCTGTGTGTGTGTCATTGTCTATGTATGAGAGTGAATGTGTGTCAGTGTGTGTGTGTGTGTGTGTGTGTGTGTGTGTGTGAGAGAGAGAGAGAGAGAGAGAGTGTTTGTGTCAGAGTGGGTGCTTGTGTCTCCATGTGTCTGTGTATGTCAGAGTGTGTGTTGGTGTATGTGTGTGTGTGCACACGCATGGATACTAGTGTGCCTGCCACTTCTCGTGCAGGTGCAGCTGTAGGCCAGAAAAGGACAGTGTGTTTCCTGCAACTAGAGTTACAGATGGTAATGAGCTGTCTTGCATGGGTGCCTGGAACTGAACTCTGGTCCATTTCAAAAGCAGCAGGCACTCTTTTAACTGCTGAGACATCTCCCCAGTGTCTTCCATACTTTTTAATGCAACTTCTCCATTTTCCACATACTGAAATAGTACCCACGTTTTGTTATGTTTTTAAAACAAGCTTTCATTGTGTAACCCCTGTTAGCCTGGAGCTCACCGTGTAGACCAGGGTGGCTTAGAACTCTGAGATCTGCCTGCCTCTGCTCCATGCGTGCTGGGTGTAAAGACACCACCATGCTCAGCAAACACTCAATGTTCAGTGAGTAATTCTCAATTCACTGTTTCCATGGGACTGCAGGGGCTGATATTTCTATATTTATCCACAGACGCTTAGCCTATTCACACTGGGCATACCTTGTAATTTTAAAAATGATTATGTGTGGTAGCTGAAATGATGTTTTATTTAGTAATACTTTTATAGTTTGGATGCTCAAAGGAGAAAAATGAAAAACATCCAGTGGGCTACAATTCAGCAAGTAAACTAGCACACTGGGCATTTCTCATAGGAAAAGAGAGAAGCACTCCATGAAAGCATTCCACGTTTAAAGTGCTTTTCATGTTGTAACCTGACCACCTGAATCCCATCCCCCGGACCCAGGTAGTGTATGGAGAGTCAGCTATTGAAAGTTGTTCATTGGTCTGCACATGTGTTTTGGCACGCATACATCCACATACATATCTACTTCTACACACACACACGCACGCACGCATGCACGCACGCACGCACGCACGCACGCACACACACGCACACAGACCCCAAATGAAATGAAATCTTAAAAGTTCCAGCTGAGTGACTCACAGGTAAAAGCTATTTTCATTTTATTTTGATGGGGTCTCATTATGTAGCCCTGACTGTCCTCGAACTATATAGATCAGGCTGCCTTCAAACTCAGAGATCCTCCTGCTTCTGTCTTCTGAGTGCTGGGGTTAAAGGCGTGAACCACCATGCTAGAGCTTAGAGCTAACTTTTCCTAGCACCAAGGTTCCCCACTTCTCAGTTACAGAAGAGCAGACGAGGCCACCACAGCTTTAAGGATAAACTTTATTCAAATCTTGGGTTGCACGTGTTGCATTCCAGGTTCAAACAGAGAAGTGGCCACCTATTTCAGTAGATACACGAGGCGAAGCTTCAAAAGACAAACAAGGCTCGGACAGTCTGGCTAACAAAGCCGTGGCACTTGGTGGCATCCTATCATGCTCATTGAGAACCTAGAAGTTTCGATTTTAATATAAACAATCTATTGAAAAGGTAGCCCCTTTAGGGATATAGTAATATGTTAGCAAATTGTTTAGCAAAATAAATTATCCTGCCTGAGAAGAAACACGAGGCTATATAGACTGAGGGAAAAGGCCAGATTCCTCTAAATAGCAACAAACAGGCTGTTTCGTCAACCTATCAGTTTCTCCACAAATCAATTTGTCCCTCAAAGGACAACTTCCAGGGGTCACATGCTTTACGTTTCTTCTAGCACGTTTGGTCTGCGTAGCACGTGACTTGTTGAAAGCAGCTTCTGATTGGCCGCGTCTATACGTTCAGCTTGGCCGAATCTGCGTCACGTCCGCACTCCTCCTCTGAAACAGAACAAAAACCTGAGGGAGAGGAAACAGAGTAACAAGAGGGTGGGGACGAAGATGGGTGTCCCAGTAGTACTGGAACCATTCCTCTGTGCGTGCGTGTGTGTGTGTGTGTGTGTGTGTGTGTGTGTGTGTGTGTGTGTGTGTGTGTGTGTGTGTGTGTGTGTGTGTGTGTCTTGTTGTGTTACGCAGTTGGCGTGTGCAGTGAATCAGTGAATGTACACATGAATAGGGATGTGTGGAAGCAGAGACAACTTGGGAAGAGTTAGTTCCTCCTTACACCATGTAGTGATGGGGTTGTTTGTTTGTTTGTTTGTTTGTTTGTTTGTTTCCAATGTGGCACAACTTAGGGTCATCCACGAAGAAAGAGCTCGATTGAGAACGTGCCTCTATGAGATACTTCATTGGGCAAGTCTGTATGCCATTTTCTTGATTGATAGTCCGTGTGGAAAGAACCCAGCCTACTGTGGGTGGTGCCCGCCCCGGGTAAGTGGTCCTGGCAGCTAGGAAAAAGGTAGCTGGATATGACCATAGAGCCACCTCGTAAGCAGCATCCCTCCCATGGATCCTGCCTCTGCGTCCTGCCTCAGTTCTTGCCCCGGATTTCCTCTTTGATGGACTGTGACTGGACCGTCCTAAATAAACACTCTCCTCCCGAGTTGCGTTCAGCCGTGTCATATATCACAGCAATTGAAAGCAAACTGGAACACGTCATGTGGGATCCAGGGATAGAACACAGGTCAACAAGGCTTGGCAGCAGGTCTCTATACCCACTGAGCAGTATGGCCACCCACCAAGGTACTGTTTATTGAAAAAGCCACATGAAGTTCTGGGGTGTGCCCAGCAAACTGGAACTTGTCACAGAGATGAACTAAATGTCCAAAAACAGACAGAAAGATTGAGTGTGCAAGTAAATTAGGTCCGAGAACAGACCTAATTTTTAAATTGTATTTATTATTTTGTGTGATGAGGGAGGATGGGCGGGGTGTGTGTACACGTCTGTGGAGGTGAGAGGACAATTGACAGACATCACTTCTCCCCTTTCAACACGTGGGTCCCTAGGTTTAACAGGTGTGGTAGTAGGTGCCTTAACCCACTCACTGATGTCATCCTGCTTGCCCCAAGAAAGCCATCTCACGCCTTTTAAAATATTAATCTGTCAAGCTCAGGAGTTAACTTCTAAGATTCACTCAGTTCACCAACAGGTTCCCTCTGACATTTCAACATTACTCATCCCAATTCATCACATTTAAACATGTGTACCCCACCCGACCCCCCAGTCCTGCTAATAACCACAGAAGCTGCCAACCCATTCCATTTGAGAGATTAAAGGTAATGCTATCCTTCAGACTTGGAAATTCCAAGTGACAAAAACATTGTGGTTTTAAGCACACAGGTTACCTTCGATGGTGGTGTCATCCGATGGCGTGAAGGGAAGATCCTTTCCTACTGTTTGGAATGCAGCCTAACAAATGGAACCTGGAGTTATTATCATTGTTAGAGTTGTAAACACAGAAATCAGAACCTCACCACAGATGGGGAGAAATGGTAAAATGAATTCCTGGTGACTTGTCATTTGGCTTCGGAGCCAGGGATCAGGAGCAGAACCATTGCCTTAGGTTTACCAAGTTCTGTCTGCTTCTTCTATCTCTGCTGGAGGACTCCACACGGGCAGGGAGGTGCTGATTTCCTGTGTGTTTGCCCTTCCCACCCTGGCAGCTTTGTTTGATGAAGGAAGGAGAAGGGCGGTTGTACAAATGGGTGTGCTGGTGTGTGCCTGTAATCACAGCACTTGGGAGCAGACAGAGGGACTAGAAGTTCAAGATCATGACCATATGTCTGTCTGTCCGTCTGTCTGTCTGTCTGTCTGTCTCTCTCTCTGTGTGTCTGTATGTGTGTGTGTGTCTGTCTGTCTGTCTGTATATATGTATGTATGTGTGTATGTGTGTATGTATGTATGTATGTATGTATGTATGTGTGTGTATGTGTGTATGTATGTATGTATGTGTGTATGCATGTAGCTCAAAACCAGCCTGGGGAGATGCAGTGATGCAGTATAGTTGGCCCTAAAGGGAACATATAGACTGCACCTCCTCCTCCCAAAGCTGGGGGATCATTGCAGAAGCAGGGACAGAAAGAGCGTAAAGAGTCAAAGGCCGTGGACAACTATACAGCAGGGCAGCTGACTTAAAGCATATTGTGACAGCATGCCCAAGACCTATGCAAACCCAAGTTAGACCACATCCCAGCATGGAGATGGGTGTTGGGGCCAAAAAATCCCACCCCTAGCCACGGAGAGCCTGAAGACTGGGAGAAGAGCCTATCCCTTACAAGGACAGTTATGCCCCAGCTTTCCGCACATCCAAGAATATCTGGTCAGGACAGATTGGTCTCGAAGGTTGTAAAACACAAAGATTACGAAGCTGGGTGGATACAGAGGGGTAGTGGATGTGGGAAAAGCTGGAGAAAGGGAGTATATAAGACCAAAACACATTGCATGAAACTCTCAATAAATTAAATCAAACAACAACACAATCAAGCCTGGCTTTGACGGGGGAGGGGGAGGAGAAAATGGTCCATGGCTCTTTAAACCTACCATTTTATGGTAAGACCCTGATGTGTAAGTGGAACTTATTAGTGAAACATTCTTGTGGTAAAAGTTAAATCATTCAGATAATAAAGTTTAAAAATCAGACACCTAGACACTATTCACACACACACACACACACACACACACACACACACACACACACACACTCAGAAGCACACATGCATGCACACACCTGTCTACTTTTGCACTGAGGGCAGGTCAAACAGAAACTGTTCATGGGAGTATACAGCAATATCAGAGAAAGGCTCTGTCTCTTAAAAGGGATTGAAACACAGCGACCCTCAATAGTGGAAGACAGGAAACGGGCAGGAAATTCCACTGTGCTCTTTTCTTCTGGTCTTACACTGCGTACCACGGATGTGCTACCCATGGGAGGAGCCTGTCTCAGCCCTTCAGTTACCTGAACAAGGCTGAACTAAGGCCTTTCCCTCACCCACGTCACTCCACAAAGAACTGAAGGATCGCAAAGAGAAAGCCAAAGAGAGAAGCATAACAAGTCTACCAAAAGGGATCAGGAATTGAAGCTCCCGGGGGCTGAGGTAGCATGGGCAAAGTGCTTGGTACACAAGCATGTGGACCTGGTTTGATCAACAAAATCCATATAAAAACTGGGTGTGGTGGAGCATGCTTTGTAGACAGGGACAGAGCTAGACAGCAACCTTTGCTGCCAAGTCAGCACAGTCAGACCGAAGGCCCAGTTCCCTTAGTGAGAGACCCTTGTCTCAAAACCAATGATAACAAAAACCCAACAAAAGAAAAGCCACCACGGTGGGTGGTTCTTGAGGAACACTTGAGGTTTGACCTCTGTCTTCCACATGCATGTACACACACATGTATGTGTGCCCTCCACACCCAAAAAAGCGACATGGAAGAAATCTTGTGAGGAAACACAGTTTTAATGTAAATGTGCTAACACTAAGTATGAGCTAAGGCCCAGTCTCAGAACAGTCCCCTGTGTTTGGCAGCAGTGTCTCGTGCCTGACTACCACTGTAAGTTCCAGACTGACCTCTTAGTTGAAGTGCTGAGCAGAACTGAGCAGCAAGACAACTGGGCTTTGAGGACTGAAATGACCTGGGAACCAGAAGCCATAGACACTGGAGTCTACAACAGGAACCTTAGTTAGTCTTCTACTAAAATGAAAACCTTGGACTTCTCCATTGGATGTTTACAAGACCTGGGTCATACATGATTCAAAATGTTCGGGACATAACAATCCACAATGACTCCGCTTATTAAGGAGGGAAACCCAGACCATCTCTCCAGGAAACAGACAATCGACAAAGGCAAACCATGATGACCAGGCATTGGATCTGTCAGAAGCAGGAAGTTCAGTTTTAACCACGCAAATACAACAAGGTTCAATACCCAGGGGCACCTCCTGTTGGCTGTGGAAACTGTCCTCCATTACAGTCCTCCTCAGACTGTAAAGCCATGTGCTGCAGCAGCACCTGTGTGGCAATGTGTGAGAGAAGTAAATTCAATATAGACCGTAAAGAGTGGGAAAGGAAGCAAAACCATCAACCAGCTTGTCTTGGCAAGGTTGACAGCAAATGGCGGTTACTTTCTCATTTTAAAATAGAAAACGTGTGTGTGTGTGTGTGTGTGTGTGTGTGTGTGTGTGTGTGTGTGTACGAGCGCATGTGCATGAGCGTGTAAGTGCAGGTGTCCCTGGAGGTCTTTGGATCCTCTGGAGTTGGAGTTGGACTAGCGAGCATTTAAAGATGACCAAAGTGAATCCTGGGAACTCAGCTAGTATCTGCTACCAAGAACGGCAATCGAACCTCTGAGCTATCTCCAGCAACTTTCATCCTATTTCTTGGATTTTTTGCATACACACATATATATACATATATATACATACACACACACACATATATATACATATATATACATATATATACATATACATATATACACATACACATATATTATGAGTCATCAATACCAAACTCTTGTTTTTTCAATCTTATACCTCAAAGTGAAAAAAAAAATCAAGGAATAAATCATGAATGACTAGTTTGCCCAAAGTGATACTTGGCTTCCAATCCCAGAAACTTTGATTTTGTCATTGGTGTAGTCAACTGTGTTGATACGGGTTCTTTTCCCTGTGCATTCTTCTTAAGACAGGGGCTTTGAAAATTGCTTGTCCACATGCCTTGAAAAACAAAGAGCAGCGCTTTCACTATTCAATGCTATTCGTACCTCAGAGGGTCTCTTATCTACCTTGGGAATACCATTCCAGACATTCTCAGGGCTTACTGTCTCCTCCACACCATTTGCAAGGTTCAAAACCTACAAGAGGAAAGAGAACACCTGGTAAAAAAACAAAACAAAACAAAACAAACATAACCAAAACCAGGCAAGATTTAAAAACTGCAGGTGACTGATATGTCCCTGGAATCTTTACAATAAAACAGTAAAAAAGATTGCATCAGAAGCTGGGGCTATGGCTCAGCTGGTTGAGTGTTTGTCTAGCATACACAGCCCTACTCAACCCCCAAGTCTGGTGATGTATGACGTCATCCCAGCACATGGGAGATGGAAACAGGAGGCTCAAATGTTCAAGGAAACTTTGGGTTAAATATAGAGTTTTGAGACTAGCCTGGGCTACCTGGGACATTGTCTCAAAAGAAAAAAAAGGTTGTATCAAATTTTACCCTAGATTTTAAACTCAGTATTACAAACATTCTGAGTATATATGCTAAGAGACCAGAAATAAGTAAATTCCAAATGTAATGGGGAAAAAGGCCTACAATCAGAGTACAGTAGAGTGTAGAGTATAGTGTGTACACTGTTTCTCTGAAAGGTCTGCTGCTCAAACATTGGGATAGATTACAAAAATACAGCTCTCTCTTGGGGGTAGAGTTTGTAGCTATAAGGTAAACCTGCACAGTAATATCAGACAGTGTTTCTCAGAAGAAATGGCTAAAGGAAATCACTAATAATAATTTGGAATTGATTAGGCGTGAGCCAGGGCATGCCTTCAATCTGAGCACTAGGAAGGAGGGGCACATAAATCCCCAAATTCAAAGCCAGCCAGGGCTATAAAAACAAAACAAAAACAAAAACAAAACAAACAAGACCCCGCCTCAAAAAACAAACAACAGCAAAACAAAAACCCTGTGGTAGATGGGATGAAATGTGGGTGAAATGGGGCTGCTTTATCACATCCATCAGAGCAAAAGCAGACTACATGTGTGTATGTGTGTGCATACACATATGCAAGGTTGAGCAGTTTGAAGTCTAAAGTATAGAAAATATTAAGAGATGACGCCTAAGGCTGGAGCATACTGACATTCAGCTGTATGTTGCCTGCATATGGATGCTCATGACATTTATTTACATTCTGCACAGTAGTTCTTCCATGTTAAGACTTGCTTACTTATTTGCATGTGTGTGCCTGCGGGTCTATGTGGGCACCTCATGCATGCCGGCCAGAAGAGGGCATCTGCTCCACTGGGGCTGGGGTTAGAGGTGGTTGTGAGTTATCTGATGGAAGTGCTGGGAATGGGGTCCTCTACACGAGCATAGGTGCTCTTAGCTACTGAGCCGTCTCTGCAACCCACGCTGAATAGTATTAATGATATAATAATGTATATTCTTGGATCCACCTCAAGAAATTAAGAATTGGTAAGTTAGGCCAAGGTCCCAGAGCATAGAATTTAATGGCTAGGCCGACGACTAGTGTATCTGGTTTTCCAGATTACAGAATACAAAATAATAAATAATAATAATCACGGTAAATTATAAGTACCCGCCAGGGTTTACATTAAAAAGTGAGGTTGGCTCGAGTCTCACAGACCTCACTGAGATGCCAGGAGAAACGAGGAGAGATAAAGCAGTAGCTACCTGGGATCTTTGAGACTCTGTGGACCTGAGTAAAGCTCTCTGAGCCAAGTCTAGCGTGAAATAGAGTCCTTCCCTTTCCCCTTACCCTTGTTCCTTCTTCTGCTAGTGCCAGGATCTCACACTTAGACCAGGTGTTTCTTAGGCTCGACCACACGACACATTTCGATCCAACAGAGAAGCCTTTCAGAGTGTAGGTGTTCTGTAGCTCAACTGCTAAATTGAACACAGGAAGACTCAATGTTCACAGCCTGACATCTTGGCATGAGACACGGAAGAGGGGCTTTCCTAGTCAAGGTTTATTACAATCCTTGTTTAACCGGTAAGTCGTATGTTAGTATGTTTTCTAATTCTTTCCTCAGTTTTATTATGTATAAAATATATTTTACATTTACACACACACACACACACATCTGTATACCCCAACTTTATATAGTCCTAGCACTTCCTCAAGACGACAAAACTAAAAACCACCATTAAATTTGACCTCTAACCTTGAAAACACCGCTAAAAGCATGTACTGTCACTATTGTGAATGTGTTCTATTTTCATGGTCCATACCTTGCCATCCATACATAGATGAAAATTGATGTACTGGGTATGCACGTGAAAAAGAATACAAGGTATTTTTCTGAGACTGCAATACTTAGAATAACATAAGGATTTCCAGTTCCATCGAGTTTCCTGAATTTTTTCAGTTTTCCTTGTGACTAAATAAAATTCCACTGAGCATATTTACCACATGTCTATGGTTGGTTCATTTACTGATGGACATCTAGGTTTGTTCGTTCATAGATATTTTGTGAATAGTTCTACAATAAATGTGGAGAAGCAGGTGTACTGGCTCGTGTCTGTCTACTTGATAACTTGATAAGAGGGACTCTCAGCTGAGAAAATGTCTTGGTAAGATTTGCCCGTGGGCAAGCCTGTGCTGCATTTTTCTTGACTGGTGCTGTGGGAGGGCCCAGCCCACTGTGTGTGATGCCACCCCTGGGCTGGTGGCCCCAGGTTCTGTTAGAAAGCAGGCTGAGTAAACGTGGGGAGCGAGCCAGTAAGCAGCACTCCTCTGTAGTCTCTGTAACAGCTCCTGCATGGAGGCAGATCCTGCCCTGATGGCCCTGGATGACAGACGCTAAAACAAAATAACCACTTTCCTCCCCAGGGTGCTTTTGGTCACAGTTATCATGATACTCCAACCAAGACAACAAGTCTGTGTGTGTGTGTGTGTGTTGGGGGTGGGGGCTTGGGAGCCCCTTGGGTATATAACCAGGGATGGTTATATCTTATAACAGTTCTATTTTTAACTCTCTGAGAAATCTCCATACTATGTCCCATAGCGATTAGAGCAGGTTATACTCCCACTGGCAGTGAGCAAAGGCTTTCCCTTCATCTCAGGTTAGCCAAGCTTTGCTTTCTTGCTTTCTTATTTCCATTTGTTTTCTTGATGGTAGCCATCTTACTGGGATAAGGAACGAAAGCACTTTCCGTTTGCATTTTCCTGATGGCCAAGGATGTGAAATGTGTTAAAAAATGTGCGTCTCCTTTTGGAAATTGTCTATTCAGTTAATTGGCCAAGTGGTTGATTGGAAAACTTTGTGGGTGCTTTTTTTTTAATGGATAGTTTTTTAAAGATTTCCGTGTACTTCCGATGTTAGCCATCTATATGGAATGTAGCTGGCAAAGATTCCCACCTATTCTGAACACATTTCAAAATGTTAGATAGTCATTTACATTTGTATCTGTGTGTGCAGATGCGCACATGTGTGGGTGCCCACACAGGCCAGAAGAGGGCGCTGGATCTCCTGATTGGTGGTTGTAAGACGCTTGATGTGGGTGTTGGGAATCTATGGGTCTTGGCAAGGACAGTGCAAGTGCTATCAACTGATGGGCTGTCTATCTCTATGCCCACTGATCAGGCTGAGCCAAAAGGGCCATCGGATTCGAGATAAGTCTGCTGTGAAGACAGAGGCTCCCTTTCTAAAAACAAAAAATCGAACGCCCCTCACAAAATTCAAACCTGAGTTAACTTCCTTGTGTTTAATTTTCCTTAAAAACAAAACAAAACAAAAAAAAGAAAACAAAACAACAAAAAAAAAAAAAAAAACAACGTAAGTAACTGCAATAGCTATCCCCTTTCTGGAAAACAAAAACCACTGAATGCCTAAAAGGTGAAAAGAGATCAACACACCTGGTACTTCGCTCCTGCCCTTCCTTCCTCCTCTGGCTTCTTCCTCAGAGAACAAGGGTGCCAATAAGGCAGCGCTGTCTCTGTTTTCAAATTGTGGAAACTCCTCTTCAGACAGGTTCATTTCATCGTGTGCCGGCGAATCTCCCCCCTTCCCGTGGTGGGGGAGTGGGGAAGCGCTGTGGTCGTCATCGTCATCAGAAGAGCCCACGCAGCTGGACTTCCTCTCATCCTCCGCACTCCTGGATTCCGGCATGTTCTGACTGACGGTTGCGGATAGAGGACTGATGCTGTCCTCCAGAGACAGCTGCGGGGTGGGGAGTTCCAGCTCCAGCTGCTTCTCGGCCTCACAGTCCAGGGGAAGCTGCACCATAAATGGTTCCAGGGTGGCTCCCGCCTGGCAGCCTGGGGACAGAGGCGCCATCGGAGACCCCAGGCCTAGCTCCTCTTTGTCTTCCTCCCCAGCAGGGGAGTGTTGTAAGTCAATGGACTCCAGTTCTAAGAACTCTTTGCATTCGTCATCAGGGGAGAGTGGTACCTCTAGAGAATTCAGTTCCAGTAGCTCCTTTGGTTCACTAGCATGGGCCAATATCGGATTGAATCCCGTCATGAGGTAGGTGTCGTCATACTTGACTCTGTCCACGAAGTGGTAATCCATGCCACCTTCCAGCCTCTGAGAACCCATTTTACCTTGGCACGAGTGCTCAAAAGCATTGAAGATGTTACGGGGGCTGCGTTCATAGAACTTGCTTGGCCTGGTTTCAATGTTTAAATCCTTTTCGAATCTCTCCGAGAGCTCACTTGCCCGGGCTTCCATGTAGAACGTCTTCTCTTGTGCTATTTTATGACTTGGTTTCTTGAGGCCAAGATCAGGACTGCTAAGGCCTCCCTTTCGCTCTGCGCCGAGCTTCTCGGAGTACAGGCCACTCTTGGGTGTGCCCGTTTTAGCATACTTCTTCATCTTCTCGTTAATGTTCTCGCCTTTGCTCCTTAGCTCCACAACTGCTAAGGGGATGTCGCAAACATCTCTTTTAATCTCCAATATTGTTATCTCTAACACATCCTCTGTGACTATGTCATAGAAATAATCGTTTCCCTCCTGAGGGCACACGCCGCCAGAAACAGTGAATCCAGAAAGGCAGCATGGAAACGCTTGCATGGGGACCAGCAGGAGCTCAGAGGGGATGCTCCAAAGTGCGTTGGTGTCCACACAATCTTCCACGTTCCCAAAGTCCACAAGTCTGACCGATGCGAGGTGATCGTCACAGATATTAGTGATGAGGGCTCTATAGTAGTGCCCGTCCTCTCTGTACCTCACGATACACGGATCTCCAATTTGTGGACACTGGGTGCAGCTTTTCCTGTCTGCCAGCTGCTTGGCAGCATTTTGGACCTCCGTTTCTACGTACTGCAACTTCTCAGAATCGGCAAACTGGCACCAAAAGTACTCGGGCCCGTCTATCACAGTGGCGTAGGCTTTTATCAGTTTCACTTTGGGGTTATACCAGTTGAGAAACACTGATGTATCCATGTTGGTTTTGAGAGCAGTCTTCGAACAGTCCCCTTTCATGGATTGGGTGGTAAGCCCGGCTTGAGATTTTCCATTGAACGGAAACCTATTAATTATATCTTCAGCTATGATTCCATGTTCATCCGCGAGAATCACTTCCCAGGTGCCTTGGAATTTAACAAATTCACATCTGATCTGAGCCTCGTCTGTCCTTTGGGAAAAGTAGGCCACCATTTCCTTAGTGCCTACGATGTCAGGTACCACTATGCCCCTCAGGGAGCAGTGGAGGCACAGCGCAGGTAACACCGCATCGATGGGGCCAAGCCGACCGGTTCTGTTAGTGTGGACCACAGACATGTTGCCATAATCTATAAACTGTACAGAGAGAAGGTCATTGTGTTGCTGTTCCAAGACTACCGCTCGGTACCACAAGTTATCCTCTGGGAAAACGGCGCATATTACGTCTCCGCTTTGCCATGGTGGACCTGTGTGGTACTGGGGCCGCGTCCTGACGTCGTTCAGTCTCTCCGAAAGGCGATTGATCTCAGTTTCATCTTCTATCAGCTGGATGTAAAAATCTGAAAGGTCGTTAATATGCGAAACATACACAGAGGTCTTAAAACCAGGCGCTATTGTCTTTTGTGGGAATTCACAAAACTTGGGAGGCAGATCTTTGCCACTGGTTTCTCCCATTCTTCTCTCAGGAAGAGCGGACTCTAGTTTGGTGGCACTCATGGGTGAGCTGGCAAACATGTCTTCTCTCTTCTCCCTCGTTAATAGAAACCCTCCGTCATTTTTGTTTCCCATAGAGTCCTGATATGGTGTGACTAGGTGGGCCTTTCCTGAGCCTTGTAAATATTTGAGTTCCTTACACGCTGGGCTGAGCTTGGGTTTGCACGATTCCCCCATAATCTCTACACCGTGTGCTTTGCTCTCTCCCGATTTACCCAAATAATCTGTAGGTGATGGCTTCATGATCTCAGCTTTATCTTCAAGAGTCTCGGTCTCACGGAGTATTATTTCATTCTCTTTGTCTTTTCTTCTTGTTCTGTTTTTGTAACCAAGGAGCCCGAGCTTCTCGTTAATACTGGCATTGATTTGGACGCTCTCATCGTAGAGCTCTATAATCAGTCTCCCATCTGGGTCCTTGGCTACGACTAAAGCCTTCAGTGACTTATCTAAAACGGTCTCCTGGAACCATGCTGTGACTTCATCGGGGATATGGTGAGGGATGTCGGATAAGGAGCATTTCACAGCTTGCATGGGTAGAAGTAAAACATCATAGGCATCTCGGGGGATGGGGAGCAGGTGGTCACTTGCTACGTACGTGTTCCCAAAATCAACAAAAAAGACCTTACTTGGCTCTTTTTCTATTATTATCCCCCTATACCAGTTTCCATCCGTGTATTTGGCGAGACACAAGGTTCCGGGGACCAAGGTGGATGTCCTTAAGTTCAGTAAGACTTTGCTTAACTGCATGATGTGGTAGGATAATTGTTCTAAAATGTTTGTGTTTCTTGCAAGCTGGCAATAAAATGTCCAGGGGTCATCGGCGTGCGTTATGTACACCAATTCTTCACTTCCAATTTTTAGGTCATGGGTGGAATAGTAGTACGAGTGCAGCTGAACCGAAGGTTCCAGGGGCTTCTGAAGTTTTACGGGCCTAGCAAGTCTCTTTTCTACCAAAAAATGGCAGGCGCTCTGAAACGGTGTTAGCAGGTCCACAACATTGAAGCACTCTTCCTCATGCCTTGATGCCAAAGCAAAGATTGTGCATTTTAATTCTAAGTTATTCTGCCAAGCGTTGTCGATGAACCCAGTAAAAGCCTGTATTGCCCTTTCATCCCAGACAAAGGGGTTTTCACCAGTTGGTTGAATTAAATTATAAAGACTGCACCGGAAGGCCTGAGCTCTAACCTTGAAGAACACATCACTGACGGAGAGTATGTCCTTCATAGATACCACATCCTTATCTCCGTAGTCCACAAACACCACTCTAACATGCTCTAAAGACTGTGCCCCACTAATCAGAGCTCTGGACCATCTCCCGTTGGCTGTTCGCTTTGCCAGACAAGCGCGCGTGTCCCCCTCATAGGGAGACGGCTCACTTTTGCAATAGTCCTCAATGTCGCACATCAGAGTTCTGAAGCCTTGGGCGTTCCTCATCAGCTGACACCAGAAGGAGCCAGGGTTTTCAATGTGAGACACTTTGACTTCAACGGTGCTGCCTACCTCCAGTTCCCCTTTCCCACAGCAATCTGGTTTTGTTTTCAGTAAATTCAGCATGAGGAGCGTTGGGTCAGACGTTACCTTCTCTTTGTCCTGTGCAGTCTGTCCAGTGGAAATGTTCGAAAGGCTTACCGTGGCCAGAGCTTCTGGATCAGAGAGGGTTTTATTGTCGTTCTTGGCTTTCTGGTCTCCTTCGACCTTCTTGACAGAAGGTATTTTGCTAGACTCTGCAATAAAATGACCCGAAACATGGCCGGGGGAGTGGGCACTGAGTCTGATGTTTTCTTTGGTTTCAAATTCCTGGAACTTGGCATATCCAGCTTGAGCGATGACCTTACTAATGTTTTCCTCGCCGGTCCTGGATTCATCCAGAATCTCTATGACATACTGGCGATCCTGCTTATCGAGAATGTGGACCACCAATTCTTTGTGTAGCACCGTCTTTTTAAAAAATGAAATCGCTTCCTGGCTCCAAGTTTTCCCCAGAGGCCAGATGTCAGCCAGGGTGCACTTCAGAGCCAATATCGGTAGCTGCCTAAACTGAGGCAGCAACATTCTCACGTCACACCAGTCAACGTTCTCAGAGTTGCCCCGGTCCACCAGGAACACATCTACACTCTTGCTGTCCAATCGGGTGACCATGGCCCGGTAATAGCCATTTTCTTTCCATTTCACACAGCAAAGGTCATCCGGTTCCGGTTTCAAAATAACCCCATCCAGCTTACTGGCAGAAGAATAGAAACTGCACATTCTCTTCGTCAGCTTGCTGAACGTGTTCTTGTGCTTTCTAAGGCGAATCCAGAACTCTGAAGGGCTCTTCACGAACTCCACCTGGGCGTCATAGAAAGTATTCATCTTCAACCTGATAGATCTCAAGGGCGGGAGGGAAACTTCCTCCTCCATTTCCTCAGCGGGGGACTGAGACTGAAACGCCGCCTCCATTTCATCCTCATCTTCCTCCTCTTCCTCCTCTATCCCCTGGCTCTGAAGAAAGCGGTCAGCCAGGCAACAGGATTGCACTCCGAACGCACTGTTCAGATTAATCCCATCTTCCCCATACAGGGTGACATAATACATGTGCTCAAAGGAACAGTAAAATTCAATCTTTGCATTCACTGCCTGGCCCAGGATCAGAGCTTTCAGATCCCCTACTTGTGACCGGGACCAGCCTCTTCCGCAGTCCCACAGTCCATACAGTGCACAAGGGTAGGTCACCACGGGCATTCGGAAATACTCCGGCAGCAGATAGCGAAGGCTGCTGCAGCTTACTAGTTCTTTCCTTCCGTAATCGACGTGAAGCACCTGGGCACAGCGCTGAGGCCGGAAGGTCTCAAGCAGGAGAGCCCGATACCACTGTCCATCCAAGCCACAGGAAGCACATGGAGACCCCGGCTTGTCAGGACTCTCCTCCCTCTCCTCCCAGGTGGCACTGCCAGAGTCCTCATCCTCTGTCCCCGTGGGCGCCCGGTATACCTGAGCCATGCTCTCAGAGAGACGGTGGATCTCCTGCGAGAGACTCCGGAGTTGGCAGTGAATTCGGTGGGGATGGCATACTTGGGTTACCACCACCGGCTCCGTCACTCCCAGCTGCAGTTGGGGATAAAAGTAATCCAAGCCAGGATGCTCTTGTTTGGGCGCAGCTCGCGGGAGAACCGGAGCTCCGGAGCTCCCCAACCCGGCCGCCGTCAGATAGCGTTTGAGCAGCGAACAGAAGAGGCTGTCGGGCACGTGCCGGGCCAGCCCCAGCTCCTCCATCTGCTGAGACACAACCGGCACCTCCAGCAGCACCAGGCGATGGAGGAGCAGCACGTCCAGGACCCGTCCGTGCACCTCCTTACCCTGAAGGTTGCTAAGGAAGTCCACAGCGTTGGGGGACCAGTGCTGGGGTTCGCCACCGCCAGCGCCACCGCCACCCGCGGGCACCAGGCCCGCTAGCACACAGCCCAACACTTCGGAGGGCAGGTGGAAGAACTCGCTGCGCCCTGGGGCCAGCGAGCCCGCGCCCGCCGTGATGGTGCGGCCCTCATCCAGCAGGAAGACGCGGCTGTCTTGCGCCTGGCGGCTGACCACGCGGCAGCGGTGCCACATGAGCCCCACCTGCACCAGGCACAGCTCCCCGGGCGATGCCGACGCCCCACCCAGCGCCCAGGGACCCCGCGTGGCTGCCGCCTCCTGGATCTCCCGGCTCAGCCTCACGTACTCCTCCCGCCGCTGACCCACCAGTCCCCACAGCTGCACCGGGATCACCTCGGGATGCACGTCCACGAAGGACACCCGCAGGGCCAGCGAGGCCCCCGGAGTGGGCAGCCCCGGAGTCGAACTCATGGCTGCGGCCGGCCAAGAGCTGCCCGGAGCGTCCGGAGACGGTCCCACAGGGCCAGGTCCCGGGCACTGAGGCAAGGGGAAGGACGCCTGGAGAGGCGATCCTTCGGCCAGGCGCCCGGCGCAGGGCCTCGGGGACTCGCGACTGGTAGCAGCCGGCAGCCGGCCAACCGCCCACGGTGCCTCGCAGGCTCGGGGAGCGCGTGGCTGCCTGCCTTCCCGGCGGCGCGGGGGGTCTCAAGGCGACCCGAGGGGTGGCTTCCCGGCACAGGGGACACCTGGGGACTGCCAGCAAGCCCGGGAGAAACAGGGTTAGGATGTGGCCTGACTCTTCCCAGGACGCTTTTGATTCTGGGGAGCTCAATGGCAATTTCTGGCAGAGATCTAGTAGGAGCACAGGGTCTGGAGGTCCCCTCCATTTCCGTTTTCTCGCAGTGGATAGAGCACTCACTGAACGCCATGCACCTGCCAGCCATTGCGGTTCCCTAAGAGAAACCAGGAAGAGAAAAAAATGGAAGCGCCAACGGTGCCTTCCTGGGCGTTGAGGCTGGAACTTCCATGGCTCTAGGGAAGGCCTAGATGAGGCCCAGCAGTGCGCTTGCGCCCTACCGGGCCCGGATGAATTTTTTTTTTTCCCCATACTTGGAGCATTGGAGACCTGGAGCAGGTTGCCAGAGCCTCTGTAATATACATCCCTGTTTCATGTCTGAATGACAGATCCTATAGGAGCTTACTATAAAGTCTGAGGTCTACAGTTTTTTCCCAGCACTTTGTCTGGGGTAGTTTTCTTCACTCCTTCCCTTCCTTGTTGCAAAGCTACATCCAGTTAGGGCCCCCAACTTTGAAGATTCTCTATGGATTCAGAGTGAACACATAAGTAGATCCACCCCGCAGCACCCCCCCCCCAAGTCCCCACCCCCAAAGCCAAGAGGTCTGAGTTATTCTTGCTTGTCTGTTATATCAGATTTCTTTTCCTAACTTATCAAAATCTTAGAAATCTCTGCCACGGGGATAGAAGTGGTATGGAAAATGCTGGTCCAATCTGAGGTGCGCCTTAGAGACAGTTGCCGTGCGGTCTGTCACAGAGTTGTGTGCATCCCTAGAGGACTTTTCAGTCTGCCTATACATCTCATCTCACTGCAGGTCTCCGAATACAAGAACACAAGACAGCACTTAATTGTGCTCCTGGCCCAACTAAATTGCGGTGTGTCCCGGATTAGAAGCTACCCACGCTTTTAAATCTCCCTGCACGCTTTCCTTCCCCATTGTGTTACAACTTAGCAGATTTCCCACCAGCCCGCGTGGGACGGAGGGAATGAAAGGCACAGTAGTGTTATTGAATGAACAAATTTGATTTCCCAAAGCTTTCACTTTCATAATGGACCTATCCTTGAACAGCTCAACTCCATTTTGCATATTTTTTTCCCGTAATTCTTTTTCTTTTCATTATGGAAGAAAAGCAAACATTAGATTAACTATTTAGCAAGGGTCTAGAGAGATGGCTCAGAGGTTAAGAGGACCTACTGCCCTTGCAGAGGATAGAGTTTCTAATACTATCACCGTGGGTAGATCACAGTTGCTTAACTGCAGCTCTAGATAATCCTATGCCTCTTCTGGACTCCATGAACACCGTACACACACACACACACACACACACACACACACACACACACACACACACACACACACACACACACACATCTTGGGGCTGGAAAGTTGGGTTAGAGGATCTGGGTTCAGTCACCAGTACCCACATGGTTGCTTATGTTATCTGTAACTCCAGTTCTGAGGAATCTGGAGCCACCTTCAGGCTTCTGAAGGCACTAGGCAAGCACACTGAGCACATACACGTAGGCCAAACATGAGTTTAAAAAAAAATGAGTTTTAAGGTATTTAGCAAGAATGTCTCTTCTTGGTGACTTGGTTATTCTGCCTTTTGCACAGTGCTAATGGTACAGGGAGCCCACTAGACATGACTACTCAGACATAGTTTATAGCCAACTGAAAGTCCTTGGTCCAGCCATCTGGCATTACACTCAGGTATTCCAGACCCAAGTGTAGCCTGGAGGGTCTCGAGCATAAGGTTTTTGAAGGCAGAAATTCTGGCATCTCACTTTAAGGGTGGAGAATGACTTCTTGCAAGCAAGCCAACAGTTCCACAGGAGCTAAGATCAAGTTAGCTTAGACATCTTCACCTTGGATTCCTAGAATAGAGCTGGATAACTCTCCTTGGGGTTCTCCATCAAGGAGATCAAGTTCTAGTTTGGCTTGGAATGGCTTCTGCAGGAATACAAACCAGAGGGGCCTCTGTGTCATCTTGCCCCATTACACTATGCTGTCCACGTATTTGGAAACTGTTGGCTATTTCCCTTACTATCACAGTGGGATTTTCATCAAAGTGGGGACTCTTACTCTTTTTTTCTGTTCTTGGTGCCTCATACAGGTCTGGAATGCAGACACCCAGCAAAGATTTAAGGAAGAGAGTGAGTCTAGAATGAAGATGGAGTGGAGATTTCACCCTAAGAAATGGTTTGACCATCACATGGAGTTACCAAGATTTCAGTTCATCAGGTACAAGCATATGTTAAGTAATATAGCTGAATATTATACACCGGAAACTTATAGATGCAATGAGTTCTTATTTACTCATAGGTACTGGAAATTTACTCTATGGCTTTGCATTTGCTCAGCAAGTACCCAGCCATAGAGCTGCAGCCAAGACCTTCATTTCCATTGAACGTACCTTGGAACTGTCCATGCCAAAGATATCAGACATGGCGGGGGAGGGGGTGTCAAAGCCTGTGCTCTAAGCCAGATTCAGCCACCCTCCCTCAAGAAGACAATGACAAGGGTCAAATCAATAGTGGAAAGCGGAAAAGGGACTGTGGCCACATTGGGAAACAGAACAAAGAAATCCAATGAGTCCCCTAAGTCTGTCCATTTTCGAGGTCCTGAAGTGAGATTAGAGTTTAAACAGTGGTATAGTGGTGCGTGCCTTTAGTCCCAGCACTTGGGAAGCAGAAGCAGGCAGATCTCTGTCAATTTGAGGCCAGCCTGGTCTACACCGTGAGCTACGTGGACTGAGACAAATTCTGCAAATGACACCCTCATATAAATCTACAACACATAAAGTGACATTCAAAACTCAAGAATAAAGAATCCAGTGTAAAGCAGGGCAGGGCACGATGGTCCAAGCCTTCAATTCTATTACTCAGGGGGCAGAGGCAGGCAGATCTCCAAGTTTAAGCCTGTTCTACATAGTGTGTTCTTGGATAGCAAAAACCGCATAGAGAAGCCCTGTGTCAAGCACGCCTTCCAAAATAAAACATACAACCAAATAAACAAAGAATCAGATGTGAAAATGGGCAAAAGCCGTCGTCTAATTAGCTCAACGGCCAACCTAAACTTGACACAGCTTAGATCTGAGGAAACCTCAGTTGCTAAGATCAGACTGGCACGTGGGCAGTTCAGTGAGACACTGACTCGGTTGCTGATTGATGGGGCAAGGAATAAAATCAATTACGTAGTCTAGATAGCCCATATAAAAGACACACAACCCTGGTATTTTATTCACAAGCTGTGAGCCTAGACCAAGGAGGTTGTAAACTATTCTAACTTCCATCCTTGTAACTTCCTATTTAACTTTAAACTGGGGAGCGGGTTTACATAGCATCACTTGGTGTACATGAGGATCTCCTCTTAGAGGCCACCAGATCTTGGGGGCCCGTATTTAGCATTTGAATGCATAACAACACCAAAGCAACACCCAACAGGACGGCTCCCCATTCATTGGCAGGCAGGTAGGTAAAAGACAGCTAGCTGAGCTTGAGACAGACAGCAAAACAGAGAGTGAGCCCTGTGGTTCCTGCCTCTAGGTTCCTGCTGGTGTTCCTACCCTGACTTCCCTGAATGATAGATTGTGACTGGAAAGTCTAGGCCAAATAATTCCTCTTCTGGAGCTGCTTTAGGTCATGGTGGTTCTCACAGTAACAGGAAAGCAATCTACAATTTCAGAGTGATATTTTACCAAAGAGAATATACAGCTGGCAAAGAACATAAAAATGTTTGCAGCCTCATTCGCTGCTGGGGAAAACAAACTCACAATGATACATCACATCCATGGTAACAGCTGAAGGACAAGGCGTTAAATTTCCAGGTAGACGGAGGGGACATGACTACACAATAAAGATGGTGAGATTCCAAGATGGCTGGCTTCTTCCTAACCCTCCGGACTTGAGACAAAGGCCTGGCAGCTTAAAACAAAAGCCCCACAGGTGTTTTCTTCCCAGTAGGATGCCTCAGCCTGTAGACAAGTTCAAGGCCATACCTTGACTAGTTTACCCTAAACCTGTAGACACCTAGTCTTTGCTCAAATGAACTAAAGTGGGGGAGGAAGACCCTCTCAAAGACCCTTAAAACTCCCAGCCCTCTGGGAGAGTCAGGGTTCTTGTTTCCAATCCCCCTCTCCCCCTGCCCTGACTTGCAGAGTGTCCGCACTGTGTACTTTGATATGTGTTTTTCTTCACTGTAATAAAATTCCTTCTCTCCTGGTTGGTGCAGTCTGCTGTGTCTGAGATTTCCTGCATACCATCGTACTAAGGATTATTTCTGCCTTTTTAAAAACTGACAGAGATAACAAATCAGTCAAGACCCCTAGACAGGGCAGTAGTGTCTACCCTAAAAATTAGGGTAGATGATAACAAGAAGGTGAGAAGGCCTTTCGGGTAAAGGAGATTGCTAAGTCTGGCTACCTGAGTTCAATCCCCAAGACCCATAGAAAATTAGAGTCAACTCCCATAAGTTGTATGTGTACCTCCCAACATGTATACACCACAAATGAATGTGACCCGACTTTCTCTTTGTAATTTAAAACAATGGTAATGTCAAGAATGACAGGCACATGGGGAAACTCGCGGTCCTCATAAGAACAGTATGGCTGAAATGTAAAGACTAAATGTGTGCTTCCTATATGACCTGTACTAGGTATTTAGGTGAAGAAGTGAAAACTTGTCCATGCAGGAAACTGCACGCTAATATTATTAGTTGTTGTATTCCTAATAGCCCCACACTATAAATAACCCACATAGCTTCCAATAGACACATGGTTAAACAAAAACTGCTTTGCCTTCATGTTGTTTGCCAATTCCTCAACAAAAGGGAAAAAGAAATGACTTGTTAGGTATAAAGGCTTAGAAGGCTCTTCAGAGCGGTAAGCTTGGGCCAAAAAAACCTAGGCAGGGGCAGCCTTTCTTTTCCAGATACAGATGGACAGCACCCCGAGGGCTTTGTCTGTGAATCCCTAATTTCCACAGGCCAAGATCTATTACCTGGGAATCGAGTTGCCATCAAAGGAGCTTCTGGTGGCCACATTTCCTGTTCTCTATCCCCTTCCCTGCCTCCTGTCTGCAAATCAGAGCCTGGGTGTAAGCACGTGCCATGAGCCAGGCCCAGCATCAGGAAGTATTAGAAGAGATCTCTGTTTCTGTCATGTGGACTCTGGTTCCTCTTGAGAGACCCCACCATGCTGTCTGTCTCTGGCACTGTAGTCTGAATTCTTCATCAGAGTCCCAGTATGCTGTCACTTGTCTGTCTGTGCGCCCTTATAATAAACCCCTTCTCCCCAAGGATCCATAATAACACCTGGGGCAGTGGTTCTCAATCTGTAGGTCATGACCCCATTGGGGTCACATATCAGATATCCTGTGTATCAGATATTTACATTACAGTTCACCACAGTAGCAAAATTACAGTCTTGATGTAGCAATGAAATAATTTTAGAGTTGGTCCAGGAGTCATCCCACTAACCACACAGACACCAATCTCAGTTAAGCAAGATGGTTTATTGAACACACACCTAAAGACTGATGAACCAGGGCAACAGCTCAGCCTGGAGCGTTAAAAGCTGCACACTTGGACATTTCTTAAGGACCAGTGTATAAATGCTAAAATCAAAACCAAACCAAAGCATGCCAAACCTAACCAAATCAAACTAAAACCAAAAACACAATGAGCTCATATTCAGGATCTGGGAGTGCTGCCCAGTGTGTTCCTGGCTCAAGCCATTTTAGCTATAACAGTTCATACTGACCTTTAATTTTATGGGTCCTATGTGAATCCCACAGTTGTGGACTTTCACAAGATTAACAAATACAGAACAAAACAGGGTGTGTGGTCAGCATGACCCTGCTCTGAGTCAAGTTATTTTTATGCACCGATGACTGGCAGGTGTGTTACAATATGACAGGCAGCAACAATATGAAATAGCTGGTGGGCATGGAACAAAATGGCTACAGCTATGCTAGGAGGGCAGGCCTCAACAGGTGGTCACCACAACATGAGGAACTGTATTAAAGATTAAGAATGAGAGCCAATGCCTTACAGGGAGCCTACCAGAGACAATCACTCAGATATAGTTTACAGCCAGTTGAAAAATCTTTATTCCACCCAGCTGAGACAATATCCAGGCCTTTGGGATCGATCAAAGTGTAGCCCTGAGCATTTAGATCAAGGAGGCTTTTAAAGGCAAAAACCAGGGAAGATTTGCGCAAGCAAACAGTTTAACAGAAGCCAAGTTAGCTGGGGCACTTTAACCTTGGGGTCTGGTTCAACTTGAAATGGAGAAACCTCTATGCTGTGGTGCCCGGTCACAAATGTCCCTTTTAAATCCCCATCCAAGACCTTTCAGCTAAGAGACTGGAAACAAGACTCCACAGACTACATGCTGTACAACTATCATTGTATGGTATTGTTAGATTGACACAGTGATCCCGACAAGAGAGGTGAGTGAGGAAGTGAGGCAGGGGATGGCTACGGAGGGAGGAAACTGTTGAGATCACCATTTGGACTTGTGAATGTGGCAGTGGCTACTGAAGCCAAGCAAAGATGACCGAATCGCATAGGACGGCCCCTGCATCTGACTCTCAAACACATAAAGATGCCCGTGAAGGGGCGAAATGCAGACTTACTGGTTGCCTAATATGGGGGTGGGATTTCCGGGTTCAGTGTAGAAGTTGTAGAAACCACGTTCCTTTGCAGTGAAAGGAACAAAAGGAGGAGAAGGTGATAGAGACGGATTGGGAGCTACCAACCCTGCAGTGGATGGGTCACAAGGAAGCCATCGAGGAGCGTAGGAGTTAAAGTAGGTGTGGTGACAATGGCAGCTGAAGGCCATTCCTCTGCCAGTAAGCTTGTGCACAGAATAACTGGGTGAACTGGGAATACTTATAAAACAACAAATTACAGCCAAGAAATACAGCTATCAGTTTGGCTACTGTTAAATACCCCAAACCCAACACCCCCAAAACAAGTCAGTTTCAGTTTCCATGACGAACAATGAAAGCTAAAAAAAAAAAATCTCTAAATTTTTATTGTTATCTCAAAAACATAGCAGGATTGAAAATAACCACTGCATCAGCCAGTCATTTAAAAGCATTTATTTTCAAAATTCAGAATAGCACACTTTACTCACCTATGTTCCTGCTTGTTACCGGATATTTTCAGCAAACAGATCTCTTCAGACACCTTCATTTGCTTTAATCAAACCTTTCAAGTGGCTCCTGCTGCTGTTGGCAGTAACAGCAATCAGTTGGGGGTAAACTAAGGGGGGTTTGGGGGATGGGGTGTGAGAAAAACAATCATGTGCTCTCCACAGTCCAGAAATGCAAAGACACTGCATTTGTCAGGTATTAAATGAAAGCCAAAATTCCGGACCCACTGTAAAATGAAAAAAGACATAACCATACCAGTTTATTAGTTACCAACCAACTTATTAAGTGCAAAGCTACCCAATATAATACAATCGGGTGACCTATATGGGAGACATTTTTTTCCACGAATTTATTTATTCATTTTAGATCCTGATCGCTCCTCCCTACCCATAGGCTTAGATTGTCAAAACCTACTTGAAAAGGGTTCTCAAATACTTCTAGATCAACATCCAAGGGTAGGAGAGAAAAGACGGTAAATAGGACAAGGGGATGTGGACCTGTTTAGAAGTAGCTCTTTGGAGAGATTCCAATCTCTGTTGTCAGGATACCAGCAGTCCAGATCAGTAGTATCAGGACATCATCAGTCCAGTTCAAAAGTGTCACCAAACACGAATCAGCAATGATGGCAAGATCCAGCAGAAACTGCCAGGCCTCCGCTGAATTGGCACAAGTCAGTGGGATTGACCAGGACCAGCTGAAATGCCAGGAGTTCTCTGCCATGCCACTCTCAACAAAATGAAGATCATCGAAGACTGGAGACCAATGAAGAGCTGCACAGCTAGCTATGCAAGAACCCTGAGTCAAGTGTCTTCCCATAGGTCTTACCTCATCAAGACATGTGAATCTGCATCACATGACACACCAGCCTCTCCTGCTGTACTCCTTCCCCCACCGGCATTTTGTTTTTAAACTTTGTGTGTCTGATATGTATATGGTGGGGCAAGAGTGTGTCATGAGTGTGTGTCTGCTCTACCGTGTGGAGCCTGGGGTAGAACTCAGGCTGTCAAGCTTGGTAGCAGGTGCCAGTCAATACTCACTGAGAGAGCTTGGTGGCCATTGTGGAAGGTTTTAAACTGATGAAGAGGGCATTTCTTAAAAATTATAATGCATTTGAGCACCAGTGATCTTCTCAGTGGGAAGTTTAGCATCTCATAAATAACTTAATGATGTTAGAGGTGCTACTCAGCATAATTCTTTTGAAGATGGAGAGAAAATAAAATACAATAATCTGTTCTTATTTTTCTCTTCATTTCCTTACAAAAAAAGGAAAACCCTCCTGATTTAGCAGATGTCCTCTGTGTAGCTCACAGAGAACTATTATAGAATCCTTGCTTTTAGGTAGCTCCCTTGTGTAGGAGAAAAATAACATTTCTATTCACTTAGTTGGAGAAATAAGGGGACTCCCTGGTGCTATGGCTCCAGAAAGCTTCCGATAGGCAATATCCGGAGCTAATTAGCCAATCTCAATGAAGATGGATGGGTGGGGTGATCAGACAGAAGTTAAGTGAAGGCCTCACAAAGCACAGAATGGTGGACCAAAGCTCTAGGGAAATAAACGGAGTGCTGTGCATCTGAAAGGAGGAAGCGATGCAAACACAAGGGGAGATGAAGAGGGGGGGGAATGGGTGGGGTCACTAAGCTCATTCCTTGAGCACGTCACTAAGGAGTTTAACTCTGTTTTGGATATGATGGAGCAACTGAAGGCAATACTGTGCAATGATGCATCTAAGTTACTGAGCGAGACTGTCCCGAGAAAAACAAAGTTCACGGTGAGATAGATGAGATTCGGGTGCTTATGTTAACGGCATACATTAACAAATGCTATATGAATAGCATCTGCTTTGATTAGAGCTTTTTCCAACCTTGGAACATGAGGAAATAATTATACTCAGGAAAAAGCAAATCTAAATGAAAAAAATTATAAACAGACTATCAAAATAATGTCCCTCTCAGATACAGAGAAGGTTAAGATACTGACGGCAGTGGTTTCTCTATTCCTTCCTATAAGGAAACAGAAATCCAGAGACACGTGAAGGGCTAGACCACAGTGTCTGTGTTCTGCTCTGTTAAGTGTGTGGTGGGGGGTCCTCAGATTTCAGGGTCAGACTTCCTTCGATGTTCACTAGCTGGCACTCAGTAACAGCACCTGTTTGTCTGCCAATCGGTATGAAGAAGAGTTTTGGTTTAATCCAGGAAAAAGAGAATGGTCTTCTTACCAAATATTTGGTTTCTGTTTTTGTTTCATTTGGAGATATACGGTCTTTCATGTAGCCCAGGCTGGCCTCAAACCAACCAAATAGTCCAGATGACCTCGAACCCACCTTCCAAGAACTAAGATTACAGGTACGTGCCACAATACCACGTCAAAACCCATATTTCAATCATCAAATATTAAAAATATGCATTTTCCCCATGAGAGGTCTTACAGAGATGTTTTTTTGTTTGTGGAGAGAAAAAAAGTATAACTTTCTCAATCGCAAATAAATGTAGCTAAGAATCTGAAACTTAAATAATAAAAATTTTCATTTAAATCTTCTTCAATTTGTTTCTTTTTTAAATTAACAAGATGAAAGAGAGATATATTTCAGACCCATATGGCATCTATTCTTAAAATAATGATAGCAAGACTAATATACATTATGTTAGCAATATATAACTTTATTATATATTCATATATATTGTGTTAGCAATAAACAGTTTTTCTTGGGTACCAGTAGCTAAAATAAATAAACAAGACAAATGAATAAATAGGCAACCAAACAAAGAAAGCTATTAATGAAGGCTGTGATTCATGTACAACCAGAGTACCTACCCAGTCCTAACCCTGAAGAATTATAATCCAACAGGGCCTGGAGTTTTAAAAAACATTTACTATTCCCAGGGTTGGAGAAATGGCCTAGTGGTTAAGAGCACTGGCTGCTCCTCCAGAAGGTCTGGGTTTAATTCTCAGCACCAACGTGGCAGCTCGTAACCATCTCTAGTTCCAGGGGATTCAGTGCCCTCTCCTGGTCTCTTTAGGAACCACATGCAATGGAACACGGACGCACATCCAGGCGAAACACACGCAAAAGTAAAATAAAAAGATTTAAAAACCCTTATTATGTCTAACTAAAGTAAGACTTAAGAGATGCTATCCCTTTAATTAGATACACTTGTTAATTTGCTTATAAAGGTCAGAGCACATTATAACCATAATCTATGCATTATAGCTATGCGTGGATTTTTAAAAAGTAAAAAAGCATTATTTGACTAGGAAAACTGAGGAAGCAGAATTAAAGAAAAACGCCTAGAGTTATGAAGATTGGGCTGCAGGGCCGAGAAGCCCACAGAGTTCCACTGTAGGAGAGTGAGAAAGTTACAGACAGGATTTTTCTGATGTGTTTACTTTGGAGAAGGACCTAGCACATTCCAAGTGGGTACCAAGTGGGTACCAAGAGGCCGAGTTCGCATGGGAGTAGTGGGGCTATGTGTCTGAGACACGACAAGCACTACCATGAGGAGTCTTAGTGTTCAAGTCCATTTCAGCCTAAACGTTGTGCTGCAAGCAACGTAGATATACTGAGAACTACGAGACAAAACGACAACAGCATCAACAACGACGACACATTAGGAGATGACTCAGAGTCTCACACAGGGGCGTTGTGCAGCCGATGTAAGGGTTCTGCTTGGGTACCTCATTAGTGTGCAGCGTTACGGTCCACTGTAAGATAAATAATTACCACGGTCTTTGCGTTGTGCAGCATGGGCAACCTTTCCCTGGGCTTCAGTTTCCAAACCCAAGGAACAACGTGCCCCTGTCCCAGATCCCAGCCCCCAAAAGAAGAAAGCTGGAGCCAATTTTCCACAGTCGAGTTTGCATGTAATTGTTTGACTTCATTGTTACTTAGTCATACACATTAGAAAACATAGAAAAAAAAAACCAAAATTTCCCCAAAGCGAACACTTGGGGACTTAAGCACATAATATAGGCTACATATATATATTTAGCAACTCAATTGCGGGTCAACGAATGCAACAGACAGGTGGGAAACCCGAAGAGGTGCAGGGATCAAACTCCACCTTCAGTAAGTAGAAAAGCGAGACGGGTCCGCACGTGGAGAGGTCTTTAAAGGTGTGCTTCTTCCTCCTTTGCAATGGCAGTGATTCTCCATCCGCTCATTCAGGCAGCACCGAGGATGCTGCTTGTACACACGAGTGAGCATCAATCCATCATTGGTTGGCTTTCAGATCCACCTTGGGCTCGAGTGGTCACAGTTTCTCTAGTAATAGCCCCAGACGTTACCCTCAAGCTGTAGCCATTCATCCCCAAACGCCCTGTATCTGAGGCTGGGGGAGCAGGTGTGTACCAGGTGACTCTGGAGAAACCCTTGTACAAAGAGAGAAAAGGACCGGATGCGAAGACTGGAGGGATTATCATGACCCGCGGATGGCGAACACTTGCCATACTTCAGGCAGGGATGGATTAGATTCACAATGATTAACACTCGGGCTTCTGGAAGTTTTGGCGTGGCATCTGAGCTCTCTAGCTCTCACTGCCCTCTCCTCTCCGTAACAGAGAGATATAGATGGAGACCCGAGGGAGTGAGTTTGCTCCCAAAACATCCCCGGAGAGCTGGGTGACTGTATGAGGTGCTTCCTAAGGACACCTGGGAGCTGAATCGCAGGCAAGTATGTTGTGGTTCCCTTGGTTATGCTTCTTAGAGCTACGGACAAATGTGGGTTGTAATGGGATGGGTTACGCAGCAAGCGTTCTGCTCCACTGGCAGACTGTGGCCGTCAGAGGATATCACTAGGCTCTAGCATGCATGAAGGAGTGGTAGCCAATAAGAGCACCCCCAAAGGCAGACCCAGCAGCGAGGAGCCTCTTGCCCTGCCATCCAACACCACTTCAAGTTGCCTCTTATGTATTTCCGTCCTCCTTGCGTGAAAAGGTAAAGCGACTTCTTGGAGCACTAGGAAAATTCAAGATGTTTATTCGTGACTTCTCGTTTGCCTCCCTGTAGATTACAGTGGCTGCTGGCTGAAAAGCAGTTGTCAGACTGCAACAATACATACTGGCGCAGAAGTTAAACGTTCCCTAAGCGCAACAGTCTTCCGCATCGCTGACGTCTATCCGGGTCTCAGATGCTGGCTCCCTCTGGTAACTCGTCTAAGGCAGATGCTTCTGCACAGATCAGCGGCTCAGAGTCCAAACCTCCTGGCCCAAGGTCAAAGTGGTCTGGGTTTCCCTTCTTCAGCAAATGCCTCGGCTGTGTCTCAGTGGTTGGTCTCGTGAGACTGGACCAGACAGATTGCTCTTAGATAAAAGGAGGAGTCAGAGAGAACTCGGGTTTCCAGAGAGGGATAAAGTGTTGCCCCCTGCAAATCGCAGTCTCTGTGGAGTAAAGTATCTTCCTAAAGAGGTAGAAATGATAGGGGCCTGTGTTGCTCTTGCTCAGTGACAAGGAGCACTCTAGCTTTAGGGGCTTAAAATGGACTGACTCCAGTCATCTGTCTGATTTTTTCATAAGTAAGCCAGAACACCATTGACCAAGGGGTCTGAAAGATTAACCAAAGAGGTTAGTGCACATTTCAAAGCGATGATAGACTCTACATAGACATCTCTGCGTGACAGTCATTTTCAATCCACTTGTAAGAACCACACCAGACAAAGCAGAAAAAACCCCACCAACATCTTAATAGTTTACCTTTGAAACTTATAAAGCATTTTCCTGTCATATTGGCCACAGATTTCTCTAAGAACAACTTACAAAAAAAAAAGCAAACACTTCTTATCTCCCTGAGTCCGCTGCCCACTGACACAGTGTGGTGCCGGACCACACTGCTCTTTCTATGGATCGTTTCTGGCTAAAAGGCTACAACCTGGGGTGCCTTGACTTCTGTACTAAGCGTCTGTCTAATTAGATGCTTAAGATGCGAGGAAGATGTAGATAAGTCTTTAAGATCTGGGTCGTAAAAATCTCGGTCCCAGATGTATTGCGATCTGCATAAACAAAATCACACGAAAGAGAAAAAGGAGCCCACCTTAGAATGGCTTGACCTTAATCTGAAAGGATCTACCCACAGGAAGTAGGAAGGATGTGGTCATGAACACTAGGAAGTAGGGATGACCAGGGAAAGGGTGCTTGGATCAAGTCCCTCTCTAGTTTGGTTCCGATCAGTGACCAGAGAGGATTTCCATTCTAGAGTAGAGACTTAACTAGTTCGGATCTAAACTGGATCTGCTAACTGTGCTTGGGAAGGATGCTGCCTGCACTGGGAAATACTGAACACGTTACACTGGCAGGCTAAGAACGCACTACGTAGTGGTTAGCTGATCTGCACACACTTGGCCGTGAATGGTGAATGTGCCACATCCCTGTGTCATCAGAATGGATCGGTCAAGGAGGCAACTGCAGAGAGACCGGGGGGGGGAGTCCTGCTTAAGAAGGACCCTGCAGCAGCTCTACTGGTGGGCTCTCCAACTGAATGTGTTATTAAAGGTTCACAACCACAGGGGCTGGGCGAGGAAACTCTATGCCTCTTCTATTTAGGGACTTTCTTAGTGATGGGGAGTATGGCGGGGTTTAGTTAAATGAGCTAGAGAGAGAGAGAGAGAAGAGAGAGAGAGAGAGAGAGAGAGAGAGAGAGAGAGAGAGAGAGAGAGAGAGAGAGCATTTAGCTAAAGACTGTGGGGAGTTAATGGGTGGGATTGACTGAGCCTCTGAACCCTGTCAGTGGCCATGCTGTCTGTGCTTTCTGAGTTCCCCATCAGCACAGTTGAGACTTTTTAAATAATCCAGGTGCGCCTGGTCCCATGTTGCTGCCTCAGGTTTGTCTCAAGCCTACCGCAGGCCTTTCTCATTTCTATTTCTGCAGAGCTGGCTACTGAAAAGCCCTCATAACTCCATAGTCCTAAATCTTTAGTTTTAAGTTTACAAAAGAAGCTCTTCCGGCTGTGATGCTTAGCAAGTGACCTTCTGATGCTGACCTGGGCCCACGTAGGGCTTGCACTTCTGAAGAACATGCTGGCCTGGAGGCGCCCGGTTCCTGTCATTTATCAAACATGTTTGTGTGAATATACCAGGCATGTTATAATTATCAGCTCCAGTGAAGCCAGCCAGGTGCCTGCAGGTTCTTATGAGGCAGGTGTCTGGGTTCCATCATGCGTAGCAACAACCAACAGGATGGCCACACACCGTGGTGATGCCTGCTTGATGATGCTTTAGCCACTGATCCATCCCCTTTGCCCCTCCTCCTGATGGGAGGAGTCTGCAGGGTGCACCTGTCCCTGGCTCCTCCCTGCAAAGAGCTCTGTACTTCCTGGCCACTTGGTCCTGCCAGGGTGTTCTGCCTCACCAGCCTACAAAAGCAATTGAGTCAGCTGACCACAGTCTGAAACCTCGGAAACCCGAAGACCAAATAAACCCTTCTGTCAGGTTGTGTTGTCGGGTGTTGGGTATTTGGTTACAGCAACAGAAGGCTGACTGACACACTTTATATCAGGTGTTGTTATGGGCTGTGGCTTTCTGTTTGTTCTTATTATAGCCATCTACTGTCCCATCTGTACGTTCTTATACTCCCTGTATCTCCAGCCCTATTTCCCCTACATTAGATTCTGGTACTGATCTAATTCTGATATTAACACAGTCTTCTGCATATCTCTCTCCTAAACTTTCTGTATCAAAAACTATATTTATTTAATCTACATTTTCTTGCCCTGCAAATATGCCCATCTGTACAAACTGTTGTCAGTGCCCATTGTTCAGGTCCTGGCTTTTCTTCTCCTTATCTTCTCTGGCCGTTCAGCTACCCTCATCCAGTCAGGCTCCTATGCCCCAAATACCTGTTAAAAGGTATCCTCTTCCTCACTGCCAGACTCCCCTCTGCACCACCATTATGTTTATTGATCACTCCAGGCCTTTTTCTAACACCAGAAGGACAGAATAATCTAGAAGTACATAACTGGCCAAGCCACAGCACACCACAATGTGCACGGTTCACCCTGCCTATCTGCTTTCTGCCTCCTCACTGACTCGCCTTTTGCCTTGTTGTCTGCATATTGGCCAGCTGCGCCTTCCGTACTCCCTGCCCTTGGGCTCTCAGTTCACTTCCACCCATCCCCAGAGAACCTTTATTTTTGTTGTTGTTGTTTTGTTTCTTTGTTTGTTTGTTTGTTTTTATCATCTTGCCTCGCCAAGCCCTATTCAGGCTTCAAGTCTCTCCTAGGGAGAGACCTTCAGGATTACCCAGTTTAGGCTGTACCTACCCGCTGTGTATCTCCAAAGCACTACAAAGTCTTCTTGTGACAGTCACCATTTATAGTTTCGTGTGTGTGTGTGTGTGTGTGTGTGTGTGCGCGCGCGCACGCGAGCGCACGTGTTATTATGTTGATTTCTGATTGAATGTCTAGCCCCATAACTCATCCACATTTTCAAGTATTTATAAGCACTTACAAAAGAACCGTGCTGTGAATGACAGCTCCCGCATGGCTAACTCTGTCTAGTACAGCGCAGTAAACGGCAGAAGCACAGTGGGCCATAGCACTCTTCTAAAGCAGGTCTCTCTGCTAATCAAACCTGGATAACTTTGTCATCAAAACAAGTTCAGAAGCAGCAACATTTCCTAGAAGTTCTGAAATCTCTCTATTCATCCCAACCTAGGTTGTTTTAGCTAAGAAGACTACTAACAGCTTTATAGCACTTGAACAAAAAAAAAAATCTGTCTTTATCTACTTATGCAATAGATTATCAAGCTGTTTATTAATTAGTGTGACAGGGGCACTTAGCTTTAGTCTGTCAAGAAAGGAAACATGATTCTAAGAAAGGGTTGAAAGAAAAACAAACCCCTACAGTAAATATTTTTAAAAGGAAGGTGGATGGGCCTCTCGTGTGGCCACACATCAGAGAGGAGGATGAAAAATACCTGCAAAGTACAAGTAAGTGAAATATAAAGAAAACAAAGGAAGAAACAGAACCTCCCCGTCTTTACCATTCTCAGCCAGGAGGGTAGAAAGCCTTTATACAGGCTCAGGAAGCCCTCTCCTTGAACAGCCTGGATCACGCAGTCAGTAGATGACTTATACAAAAGCCCTCTGGAAGGAGAAAGAGACCTTTGTCACATCCCCTCCTGTGTAAACAGAGGTGTAAATAACGCGTCTTCAGAGCGCCGTTCTGAACTCAATGCTTTCTGTATCCGTGCTCCATTGATATGATACATAAGCATCTTCAGTTCCTCACAGGCATTTCCTGCCGACTCTCTCCCATCAGCCCCTCTGTCCTCCCTAGAGTTCATTCCGCAAGACCTCCTCCAAAGAGAGCACGCCACTTTATACCACATTGAGTTCTGTTACCTGAAAGGCACACGCTCTGAACAGAGCGGTCTGTAAATTCTCAGCAGAGTGATTTCAAAGCTTTCAAAATGCTTTTGAAAACAATAAAGTCACAATAACTATTCTGTGTCTAAATAATATGGCTGTTAGCTCAATTCCCCAAAGGCTTAGTATATTTGCATCAGACAAAGAAAATAATTCCACATGAACAATAGCCTCAAAGAGGAAACCTTGAATACATCTCTATCGCACAGACCTTTAGAAGACGGCATCTTTTAAACACCAACACCGCTGCAGACATTCCAGCATGTGGGCATAAGGGCTTCACCTACCTTCCTTGTTTGTCTCGAGGTTGGTTCATTATTCGGCTTTTGATGACATCGGCTGGTGTTCCCAGAATAGAAGCCACCAGTCCAGAACACAAACTGTAGACACAAACAAATAAAATTTAAAGAGAATATTCGAAATTGTAAGAAAAGGCATTTGATATTTAAAGAGAAAGGAACACTAAATGTTCTTTGAGATTAAAATTAATGCTTAGTTCAGGAAGGGAGAAAACTCTAAAGCAGGGCCAGCCAGCAGATATGTGCCCCCTGCTGCCAGGCTTCTTTTGATGCAGGGAACAGGAGACATGATTCTTTCCTTAGAGATAGCTTGGGAAGTAAGGTGCTTGTCAGAAAGCTTGATGGTCCTGAAAGTCGTCCTCTGACCTCCACATGCATGCTGTGGAATGTACACACAATCACATGTCACAGAACACATCCTCTCCCTCTCCTTCCCCCTCCCTCCGTTCCTCCTTCCCTCTCTGTCTCTGTCTCTGTCTCTCTCACACACACACACCATCACCACCACCACCACCACCAAGAACAAAAAGAAATGTTTAAGAAGATCCTGTTCTGGAGGTGTCTAAACTACTCAGGGAGAGGCCGAGAAAAAACAGATAGCTTCAGGTAGAGACCAGTGCCAGGAAAAAATTAAAATGGGCAAATGTGATAGATATTAACTGAGTGGCAGGCAGGTAGGGACAGGCACTGGGGACAGATATGGAGGCAGGGACAAAGAGTGGCATGTCCACAAAACATATTCTTATGTGTGTGTGGAAGGGAGTGTGTATTTGTAATACCATCAACCTGAGAATATTAATACTATATCACACATCACATATCTAGGGTTACCTCAGTAGCAGAGGGGGATTGAAGCTTTGTGTTTTGTTTGTTTGTTTGTTTTTTATTTATTTAGAAACAAGACCAGGAGCCAGACAAAACATCACTGGGATGTGAAGGGGAGTGGATACCGAAATGCTACCCATTCTAATGGAGCCCGTGAAAAGGATGTGCCAAAGAGAAGGAACAGCAGAAGAGCCAAAGTCCCTCAAACCCTCATGTCTCATCTGCTTCCTCTGCGCCTCTTCCCTTTGCTTTGCTGGTGTTGTTGTTTCTGTTGTTTCTGAGTCTTCTGACCCCTGAAGTGACCGAGTCTTCTATCACCTCACCGTTCTCCACTTTCAGTGTCCAGTTCTCCCAGCTGGGGAGTGCCCTGGGCAGGGCGGCTGCAAGGTGGACACTGGGACAATCAGCCCAG
The DNA here is from genome assembly GCF_011064425.1 of Rattus rattus. Lineage (NCBI taxonomy): Eukaryota > Metazoa > Chordata > Mammalia > Rodentia > Muridae > Rattus > Rattus rattus. The sequence goes on along the minus strand of NC_046157.1, from coordinate 86,193,949 downwards.
AAGGCTACACACATATCTGCTGGATTGAGTTAAGGAGAAACTGCCCCCGGGGCAGTCCCATCAGATACGAAAGTTTGCTGAGTTTAATCTGAAATGTGCTGTGGTTTTACCGGTCCCTTCACATTTTAATTGCCACGAACTTGAAGAAAATGACACTTTGAGGACATAGCATTATCCTTCCCTCATCACGATGGCTTGGCATTCTTGCCCAAAAGATTCCCAAGGTTCGAATTTATGACAACAATTCAAGACAAGGCCAGATATGTCCAGAGAGATGGCGCAGGGGTTAAGAGCTCTTTGCAGCTCTTGCAGAGGACCGGACCGTGGTTCCCAGAACCTGTGACTCCAGCTCAAGGGGATAATAACTCTCTAGGCTTCAGGGGCCACCTAGACTCTCACCCATATCCCCGCACACGGACCCAAATGTGTACACATAATTAAAAATAAAATTAAATCTTGAAAACGAACAGGAATGGAAAATTAGAAAAGCCCAGACAGCCGCCTACCTGGATAAGCCGTGAGTGGCGATATTGTCTTCAAGTGCTGTGTTCAATACCAGGTAGTGCTTCACTGTGTCGTAAGTGGTTAAATCTGGCAAAGGAGAAAGGGTTGACTGTTCATTCACTCAACAGTGACTGTCTTTTGTGTCAAAATTATGCCAGGCTTGGGGGTGGACCGTGTGCCAGAATGAAAGGCGCCGTTCTTGCTTGCAAGCAGAGGCAGGCAAAGCTATAAACGGTAGGAAAGAAATGGGCACTCACTGTGTCGAGTTATGCTTGTGTCACTCTCTGCAACTTTTGGTCTTTGGACTGAGAAATTCCTGTCTGAGCTGAGGTCAGATTAGTCAAGACCCTGGCAGTTATAATCAACAGATCTGGACGGCTGTTTTACATTAAGCTTGTTGTATATTTTTCTAAGGTCAATAGAAAGCTATTGAAAGGTTCATCAAAAAGGAGAGTTGTGCCACAATGCTGGGGTTTTAGGAAGATAACCCATGCTGAAGTACGAATGGTGATCGTGGGCAGACGTGCCAGAGGGCAGAGACGGGATGAGACCGATACTTTTGTAGACTTGGGGGGAGAGTCATTGGTAAAATGAGAATTTTATTCTGCTCCCTCATGGCAGATGCAACAAACCAAACAAACTACCGGCAGGCTGGATGTCAGTGGGTTTTAAATAAGTATTCTGCAAACAAACAGGAAGAGGGAAGGGATCCAGAAGAACAGACAGCGGATGGGTTTTAAAGTTTGGGTAAAATGGGAGGTCTCTGGCTAAAATGACACCAGAGACCCAAAGGAAGCATGGGCGGGGGGAGGGGGGGATGGGCATTTAGAGGGCCGAGAGAAAGAGCTCTAGATGGAAGGAAAGCATTTGCTGTGAGGCAGGAGCCGTCTTGGGCTGTGGATGACTATGCAGAAGGCTGTGGCTGGTGGAGCTGAGCACCCAAGGGGGGACAGGAGAACGGCAGGCCTGTGCTGGCCCAGGTGACTCAGGAGAGGGTCAGAGGTCAGGCTGCTCGAAGACCAGAGGACTAGATGTGAGGCCACCATGCTAATCCCAATAAGAGATGAAACTGGCTTGACCGGGGTATTGAGGAGCCCTGCTCAGCTTCTGGATAAATTCCCAGAGCAGAAATGGCCAGAAATAGGCAGCAGATTGAAGACAGAAAGAAAGGAAAGGTGAAGGCAGGGTTCAAAGTGTGGACAATTTAAGGGGAAGAGCTGTTATTTTTGAGATAAAGATGGAAACAGACAGCTTTTATTTATTTGTTTTTTAAACAGGGCAACAGTGGTGGTCACCTTTGTAAAGCCAGTTCAGGGACAGTCAGGGACAGTGGGACCAGTGGCTATGTGGTGCCTGGGAAGAGGTCTAGTGGCTATGGAGGATGCAATAGGTCACGTGTGAATCAGCTCCAGTGACCAGGAAAAGACAGAATTAATCCCTCGGCAGCTAACGGACACAAGGAACAGAGAAGGACGGAGTTCGTACCCATGTAACAGGACGGACTCGGGTATTTTGAGACAAAAGTGGAGAGGAAAGTGGTTTGATAACGAAGTGTGGTTTAGACACATTCGAAGTGATACTCTAGAGACAGCCAAAGGAAGCAACTGGAACTCGGGTGGGTTGTGGCTCTGAGAAAACCTTGAAGGAACAAATTGAGATTTCCTGGGGGGTGGGGATGGGGAATTACCTCCCGATGACACAGCAGACAGACATGGAGTGACAGAGAAAACAGATCTACTCCGGTCCCATAAGTGACCTGTTACTAGGACTCATAAACGTTATGTATTCATTCCCGAACATCATATCATCCATCTTAGAAAGGATCCTTTCACTGACTAAGCCCTGAGCACTGGATGAGTCAGTATGAAGGGGGTGGGGGGATGGGGAGCCGAGTAAAACAATCTACAGTCATTGCCTTGGGGGCTCACCAGGTAGTCAAAGATACAGATGCACACTAGAGGCCAAGGACAGTAATCACCTCAGAGAACTCATGACCAGCTCCGGCTCTGGGGAGGGCCTGAGAGAGCTTAAGGACCAATACACGGGCAGAGACAACGGTTTAGCTGTGTATTAAAGGGATGTGTAGATGAAAATTCATCACAAGACAGGACAAAACCTCAAGCAGAGAGGTGGGAACAGCTTTGTAGACGTGGGGTGTGTGGTATCTCAGCTCCTGGGGACGTGGCCTCTCAGCTCACAGGGGTGTGGCCTCTCAGCTCACGGGGGTGTGGCCTCTCAGCTCACGGGGCGTGGCCTCTCAGCTCACGGGGGTGTGGCCTCTCAGCTCACAGGGGTGTAGCCTCTCAGCTCACGGGGCGTGGCCTCTCAGCTCACCGGGTGGTAGGGGTGGGGGTGGGGTGTGGGGGTGTGTGGCTTTCTGCAGTGCTCCTTCAGGCAGACAAGATGAACTGCTCAGGAAGCTAGCTGAAAGCTTTTGGCCAGTTTTGCAGCATCCTACATCATGTTCCAAAATTTCCACTTTGTTATCTAATGGGAAGCCCGCAGAAGGTGATAAGAACATCCACAGCATGTTGGGTCAGTGATTTAGATAAATCTCTCTGGAGAGCTACACTTGCTGTACAACTCTGAGGATGGGGGAAAAGCCAGTCAGATGGCTGTGGCAGAGGTCAGGCTGGGAGACTGATGGTGTGGCCTGTTGGATGGTCACTGGGGATACTGAAGTAGCAGGGGTTTGAGTGGGTGTAGGGAGGTGGGTTTAAGATGATTCTGGAAGATGGAGGTAGCTGGTAGCTTTGCCATCTACGTTTCAATGAAGCTGTGGATATGCACACGAAATGACCATTCTCAGAGAGGCAAATCTAGGAGGCCAGAAACACATCTTTCATTTCTTCACCCCAAATTCTGTATTCTTAACAAAACAGGCACGCTGCTTCTTTGCTGTTCACTGTTGCTTGTGACCTTTCCTATATGCTAATTCTCATGAAGAGTTCATGCTCATTTTAGCAAATACGTATGGCTGGCATTACGGTAACAATGGCGTGGACATATCCATTGTCTGTCTAAAACACAGACACTGCCAATGTCAAAGACTACCTGTCTAGCAGTGGAATGGCCATTAGCTCCCTGATGCTATGAAATTTTATATGCTCTAGAGTTCAAAGTTATAAATAAATAATGTATCTTCATAGGGACTGCTATATGTAACTTCTCAGTAAAGATATCTGTCAACATAAATGTCAACATATTTATATTGTCATTTGTCAACATAATTATAATTTAATTTTAAAATGTTTTCCTTTTTATATAATAGCATAACTTGTAACTTCACTAGCATTACTGTATTAATAGCATTTCTTAAATGAGAACATTTGTCTGACATAACTTAATCTTTTTTTTTTTTGACATAGGTATAACTTTATGATTCAGACTGGCCTTGAACTCATGATCCTTTCAGCTCAGCCTTCCAAAAGAGGGGGTTTTTAGTCTTTTCTAGCTTCCTTGATGTATAACTGACCAATTGAAACTTCATGGTTATGGTGAAACTGAGAAGTGAAGGGAAGAGAGGCATTGTGGGAGGGAGGAATGTTCCTATTTCCAGGCTGCAGGCCACGTCCACCAGGAACATTTCCAATGGAACGGACGAAGCCTCAGGCTGGGAGAACTGGGCATCTGTGCAGAGTGACTGCCCAACTGTTACACATTTCATTTTCCATCTCAAAGGACGATCTCAACCAGAGTAGGCAGCCTTAGAAATGAATCTTTCTTTTTTCTTTACAGGGAGAGTTTTTCTCTCTGGTCCTTTTCATATATCACCAACGGAGGTGGAAATGCACCAGTTACTGTACTAAAACAATACCTTCCACATACCCTGATACCAGTGCTCACAACTGGGAGATCACGGCTTAGACATCCAAGAAGTTGTTACCTCCCATGTTCACAAGCGCTGCTCTCTGAATATTGGGTATCCAGCCTGCCCAAAGCCCACGGATTCCTCCTTCAGCTAAGATTTTTGCAAACGCGTGATGTACTCCACGGAATCTAAGAAAGATAACAAAGACCTGTTATTCCATGTGTTCTTGTGTTTGGAAGGCAGATGTGCAATTTTCCCCTTCAGGTGATACTTGTAACAGGACTTTTGGCCACTTTGTGCTTCTGTTTTTCTGTCACCCTTCTCCACCTCTTTCCTTCTTCCTTTCCAACCCCCTGTCACTGGGTAGGAGAGAAGAAAAGGATAGAGGGAAAAGGAGGTGACATTAAACTGTTTCCTGCTGATTAGGGGCACTGAGTTCCTTGGGGGTAAGTTTGATCTTTGTTGTCAGGATATCTAATTTCTTCTCCTCTCTTTACACAGAACTACTTAACAAACTGCAACAAACTTCATCCAACCATCAACCGGTCAACCCATCCCTTCTACCGGGGCTCTAGCATTCATATATCCTCTGAGAAGTCCCCAGAATTCCAAGTGCTACAGGCTCGCAAAACCTGTCTGAAGCTGGTAAAATCATGGCTCTGCTAGAGTGTGAGGCAAATCACAGTCGGCTCCCGAGTCTAGCTTGAAGCAGCCCCGTATCCCATACCTAAGATTAAAATTTAAAAAACCCAAAATATTCTTATAATATTTCTGTGTTTTTAAAGAAGCCAAAATTCTCACTTCTGATACTGTCAGAACATGGACACAGGAATGATGCACGAGGAATCATGCCTTGGGGAGCTGGCAGTGAGGAAGGCTCCAGGAGAAAGGGCACGTTTTGTTTCCCGATTGTTCTTGGATGTGATTTTGTGTCTCCTGCGACAAACCTTTGCATTCAACTTACAAGACATGTCATGTCTGTTCTTATTGGATGTTGGAACACAGCTCTAGAACCCGGTCTGGTGCAAGGATCTCTGAATGCAGTCCTTCATGCACTGTGAATCTGGGCGTGGCCTTCTGCCTTGCTTCCATGGTTTCCATGGATACAATCTATGGTAGGTGCCAGGGAAGTGTGCTTAAACTGATCTGTGTTGAGAAAGTTCTGGGAAAGGGCTGCTCTGTAATCTGCAGTATGAGCTTCCTGGCATCTGTTTATGTGTTTCTCTAAACTCAAATGACTTTCCTTGGATCATTGCTGTTTGTGACATTTGTGTGTAAGAGCACACTGAAACTGAAGTACGGATGTCTGCAGCTATAGACTGCGGTCCGCCTCACTCTTTAAGGTTCTCAGACCCAAGGTCTCATGGACAGATCTGTACAGGGCGACAAAAGTCAATAAATACAATTCGGAATGAAATAATACTTATTCAGAATTGCTATAAATTAAAAGATTATAAAAGTTTCATTTCCAGGGGTTGGGGATTTAGCTCAGTGGTAGAGCGCTTGCCTAGCAAGTGCAAGGCCCTGGGTTTGGTCCCCAGCTCCGAAAAAAAAAAAAAAAAAAAAAAAAGAAAAGTTTCATTTCCAGATAACTGCATAACTTGTTAAAAGTTCAACTTTTGGTTCAAACATTTCTCCTTTAAAAAGCAGTCTATTTATTTTATGTGTATGGCAGTTTGTCTGCATGTATGTAAGGGCAGCACATGCCTGGGGCCTCTGGAGGCCAGAAGGGAGCACTGGACTCCACTGGAACTGGAGCTACTGGTGGTTGTGAACCATCATTTGGGACCAGACACTGAGCATGGGCCTTCTGCAAGAGCAGCCAGTGCTCCTAACTGCTGAAGCGTCTCTCTAGCCATTTCCCTTTCTGTCTTCATTCTTTCTCCTTTTCTAGTCTGCAGTCTTGCTATTCATTTAGCACAGGCTGGCCTCAAACTTGTAAATCTCTTGCCTCAACCTCCGGAATACTAGGATTACAGGTGTGTGCTGCTATGCCTGACACGATTTAAACATTTCTAATGGGCCACACCATAAATTCTGTCATGACCTTCTCTTCTTAGTCTAGTAAAATTATCAATATATCGCTTTCGGTATTTTATATCGCTCACTCTTACATTAAGTACAGAAGGAAGAAATAGCTGTTAGCCTTCATTTTACTGGTGACTCAGGGACATATATATTCAAACAATACTGAAAAGTCAGTGACTTGAGGCAGGGGTGTCACTCAGTGGTAGATCACTTCCCTAACATGCCCAAGCGCCCCCGGGTTTGATCCTTAACATCATCAAACAAAACAAAGAAACCCAAGCCCAGCAAACTCTGACTCTCGCATACTCCTCTATCAGCTTGGGCTGGAGAGATGGCTCCGTGCTTAAGAAGAGCATTGGCTGCTCTTCCAGAGGCCCTGGGTTCAGTCCACCCACTAGGCAGCTCACCACAGTCTTTAACTCCAGTGTCAGGGGATCCAACGTCCTTCTCTGCTCCCTCCACACGTGGTGTACAGACTCACATGCAGGCAAAACACCCATGCACATAACATAATGATAATGACAATAAACAGAAAATTAAAAATCTTTTATCTCGTGAGCAAGATGACGTTCTAGGTTAGAGAACAGAAAAGACAATCTGAGAAGTCTTAAAATTAAATGATACAATCCTTGGGAGAATTACCATCCTGTCTTGATTTCGCTCTTACTTCTGTATGCAGGTGTAAACCGAGGCCGAATCTGAACTTGAGACAATACCAGTGTCTGTTACGGAAGAAACACCCAGGCTTATGCGGACCCTGGGGATGTGGATTGGAATTCCCTGCTGTTCACTTCCTAGCCGCATGGCTTTCATGTAGGCATTACTGTTCTGAACCTCACCAAAGGACAACGTAGTGCCATTTTGACATGCAAAATCGCTCTGTGCTTTGTCTGTGTAGGTGCTCATGGTTCTGGGATTCTCTCTCTCCTCTCTCTCTCTCTCTCTCTCTCTCTCTCTCTCTCTCTCTCTCTCTCTCTCTCTCTCTCTCTCTCTCTCTCTCTCTCCTTCATTCCTCTTTCCCTTCCTTCATTTCCCTCTCTCCTTCCTTCCTTCCATCCTCCTCTTCCTCCTCCTTCTCTTTTACAATGGCATCAACCAGAACTTGTCAACCTTAGGAACAAAAGAAAGTCAAGCAGCCAACATAAAAAACCAAACCCCACTAGAGCCCAGCTGACAACAGGTATCTGTGGCTGCTTTTCCTTCTCCAGACAAACATGACTCTTTTGCTGAGTCATGGGTATTAGATGCTAGAAAAGTATCAGGATTGGCCCTGGGAAACTACAACCCACTTGCTAAGTCAGAGTGCAGTCTCTTGGCCCAGTGTGCACCCCACACACTTTTTAAAGTCTGGAGGGAACCTAGGCTACAGCAGGGAAGGCTAGAGAGGGCATGAGAGCAGCACTCAATGGTGACCAGCCAAGGAAGGGACCAGCTAAGGAAGGGACCAGCCGTCCTCATTCAAGTATAGTTCAGCTAGAGCCAGTGTTCCCAGGAGCAGATGTCCTCAGGGTCAGTTCAACTCTGTGCTGGGCTTTCCCTCTTTCCTGGGAGGCTTTACCTCTTTCCTGGGAAGGGTCCATCTGACAGAGCTCACCCTTTCCCAGTAGAAACAGGCTACAAGAAATTAGCAAACCTGACCTTTCTATATTCTTGTCAAGAGGAAAACCGAGATTCTCCAAGCCGGTAGTGTTAACCACCAAGAATCTCCTTTAAAAATGAAGATACAGAGACTGGGTGGTAAGTGACTTCCAGGATAGCAGACCTAGTGACAAAGTTAGGGCTCATACCAGGGCACATGATTCATTCTCTTTCCCCCTTTCCTTTCCCCTTCCATCTCCCCCCCCCCTTCTCTCTCCATTTGAAACATAGTATCACTTATAGACCAGGCTAGCCTTGAGTTCACCATACTCCTGGTTGGCCTCATACCCTTAGCAATTCTGCCCAGCCTCCCATGCACTGAGCTGACAGACCTGAACTGCAATGCTCGGCTTTCTAAATTCTTTAAGGCAGCTTGGAAGGGGGTGGGGCTAGCCTGTCTTTTATTAGGAGGAGGAGCAAAGAGTTAGCAACACATGTAGTTTGTCTGATGAAGATGTGTCAGACGCCCAACATGTCATTGTGTACGAGGACAACTGGGGCTCTCACCTCCTCACAAATGTAGCTTCAAAGGAAAAGAATTAGTGTTATTTCCTTTCCTAAAGATTAGGTTACGAACTTGAGTGCCTGAGGTAAATGTCCAAGAAACAGGTGGCTGGAAACGGGGAAGGGAAAGCATCAGTTTCCTGAGTGACTCACCTCAGGGGTTTCCCTTCCAGTCTACGTTTCCCTTCCATTTGCATCTGGACCTTCACGAGGTCAGTGGGGTTGGCTAAAAACTGTCCGATGACGCCAGCCATCATCCCTCCAATGACGGACTTCCTAATTGCACAAAAGGAGATAGTTTGTTTCATTTTTTTTACGAATTGCCGCTAGTTTCACAGATTGTGTAAGGGAACCACACAACACTTGTATAGGCCCTGGGTAGAAGGATAAAGGACGGACACATAGGAGAGAAAAGCAGTTTGACTGTTTACTGGTGGGCCGGTCCAGGGATCAATAGGACTTACAGGGAAAATCTAAAACTCTCCCATTTGAATCCAAAGGAAAGGAAAATGGCTTCCTAAGTGTGGACGTTTGCAGCGACTATTTCTCTACAGCCAGCATCTCCTGCAGGGTAACGAAACAGCAGAGAAGCAATCAGCCTAGGATGCAGGGGCTGGGAAAGCATAATTTTAACCCAGGACTGCACTGGTTTTCCAGATGACAGGCTTGACAGCATTCTCTCTTCGTTTCGTGGGCTGCAGCTCCTCTCCTCTCAGCCAACGGTGAGCAGGACTCAACCATAACAATTACAGAGCTGTATCTCCAAGTCACACTTGCACGTGAGTGTGTGTTATAAACGGCTCTATTATTTTACAATTCATGACAGTTTGAAGGGAGCTTGAATTAATCTCTCCCTTTAAATTAATGCTCCTTTCCCATGTGTGTGTAGTGAACACTTACACTTCTTTTGGGAGCTGTGTCTCTAGACACCTTTTCCTTATTTCTCCAGGGTGCTAGATTTTTTTCTTTAAAGTTGTTCTGATGGTGCCAGATGCATGTTTATGATGAAATACTTTAATATATTCTCTCTCTCTCTCTCTCTCTCTCTCTCTCTCTCTCTCTCTCTCTCTCTCTGTGTGTGTGTGTGTGTGTGTGTGCTTGTGCATGTACGCACACAAGCATGTGCTCACAGCATTCACACATAGTGCATGAGCGGGGCTAGAAGAAGGCTTGGGCTCTCTTGGAGCTGGAGTTACAGGCGGATATGAACTGTGCAATATGGGTGCTGAGAACTGGACTCTGGTCCTCTAGAACAGGAAGTGCTCTTAACTGCTGAGCATCTCTCCAGCCCCTACAAACTCCTCTCTATATTTCTGCTATACATTTTAGATTTTAAATCAGCAGGCACTTGTACATGGTCTCATCCAGTCCTACGGAAACAGAAGCCTAAAGGTGGCATTGCCTCTGCAGCAGAGAGACTGGAGGTGGAAAGGGGAAGGCAGTTTGTCTGCGACACTCATTAAGGCAGTAGAAAGGGACCCAAACCCCTCTCCGACTTAAAAGCCCAGAGCTTTTCGAAAGGAAGAAAAATACACAGGGTTGTATTGACAGGTTCCTTCTGATGGTACGAAGCTACTATGGTTCTTAAAAAAAATTTTTGAGTTGAGTGTGTACATGTGTGTGAGAGAGAGGGAGAGGGAAAGAAATAGAGAGAGACACGGAGGTGGGAGGGAGGGAGAGAGAGAGAGAGAGAGAGAGAGAGAGAGAGAGAGAGAGAGAGAATCAGAAGAGAACTTCTGGGAATCATTTCTCTCTTTCCAACATTTAAGTCCCCAAGATTAATTCAGGTCATCAGTCTTGGCAGCAGCCACCATCTCTTTAGCTCACTACTGTGGTCTTAATAAGCAGCGTCATGGTGGAAATAGGAGTCATTGGCATTAACGACATGTTAGTGTTCCGTGCATCACAGCGACAACCAGAAGTCAAGCGTCAGCTCTATACATGTTGACTGGGACCTCAGCCTGCACTTGCAGCCAAGGCTACAGGGATGGGAGAACACACCCGGTGTGCAGAAAAGAGAGAACAAAACTCCTCAACATTCAAGGGTAAAACAGCTCGTCTCCCAGCATGGGGTCCTCCCCTGTGAAACACCCATGGCTATGGTTTGTTTGGTCCTTGTCTTGGACCTTAGCTACTGACTTCCATGCCCATGTAAGAAGGAAAACCAAAGAGGGACAAAGGACAGGGACAAAGCACAGTGTCCAGGAAGTTAAGGGGTTCAGAGGCACCTAAGCACCCGGATAATGAGGTTTGATCTACAGTCCATCGAATGCACTCAACATTCTTACATCTTGGGAATGGAGGGCATTAGCTTATGGGTTCAAATCCCACAACTGTTAACGCTCTTTTCTAAACTTCTACATTTACAAGCTAAAAACAAAAGAAAGAAAAAAATATAAAAGTAGGAAGAAAAATCACAGTAGAAAGAAAACTAAGTGCCAACCTAAACTTCGGGGAATTCGATGCTTGGAACATAAAACCGTTTGCTAAGCATGCTTTGGAAGAGCTGGCAAACTGTATCTTCCTTTCTGTGTCTTCCTTCTGTTATAAAAAGTGTCCAAACAACACCAAACAAGTTCCCGCAGGAAGTCCACTGTCCTTTATAGAACTGTGAAATCCACCTCCAGCTATTTTTTTCTTATGGAAATTTCAAGTAAATTATAAGGGAGGCTATGATAACCTCTGACTGAAAACAGTAAGTTCCCTAGAGTAGAAGGTGGCAAACTTTACTGTTAGGGATTTATTAATTAGGACTGATTAAAAAAAATGGGAGCCATGGTTTGCTTCCTGGACACAGGCTTTAAAAAACTGGACCACAGGGGTTGGGGATTTAGCTCAGTGGTAGAGCGCTTGCTTAGCAAGCACAAGGCCCTAGGTTCGGTCCTCAACTCAGGAAAAAAAAAAGACTAAGTAACAAAAAGACCAAAATAAACAAACAAACAAAAACAAAAAACAAAAACAACAAAAAACAAACAAACAAAAAAACCCAAAGGCAAAAAACTGGACCACATAAAAGTTTCTAATAATATAAAAGCCAGAACCTGAAATAAAAAAAGAAAAGAAAAAGAAAAGCACAAAGAAAACATGAATTAATCACAGTTAGCTCCCCTCTAGAGACTCTAGAGAGAGATGCTGGTTTGCTTATTCTTGGGAGACATTTTTCTAAGAGAATATATTTTCGTTCAGAAAACTAAATATTTTTTGATGAATGGAAACTAAATAAAAGGCACGCAGGCAGTGCGTTAAGATGTAAGCCTTTAAAGTCTTTCATCAGCTACCCGGCGCCTTGAATTAACCAAAGCATTTGTGCAACTGAGATTGGTGTCTTTTAATTATAATCACAAAAGCATACAATAATGAGATGATTTAATATGTTACTCTCTCTCCCCCCTCTACATACATACATACATACATATATATATATATATATATATTTTTTTTTTTTTTTAAACGGACCGGCTATAATAAAAATCGTGTGCTGGCTAGTCTTGTATCAGCTTGACACATCCTAGAGTCATTGAGAAGAGGGCTCCTTAATTGAGAAGATGCCTCCCATCGGATTGGTCCACAGGCAAGTCTGTGGGGCATTTTCTTGACGAATATCTGATGTTTTGAGGGGGCCCATCGCATGGTGGGTAGGACCGCCCCTGGGCAGGGGGTCCTCCTGAGCAAGCCATGGGCAGCAAGCAGGCTGGACAAGAATAAGCCGCCTGACTCTGTAGCCTCTGCTTCAGTTCCTGCCTCCAGGTTCCTATCTGAGCTCCTATGCTGATGACCCTCTGTGATGGACTGGGATTGTAAGTGAAAAACAAAAACAAAAGCCTTTCCTCCTCAGGTTACATCTGCGCATGATGTTTTAACACCACAATAGAAAGCTAACTAAGGCGATGACAATCAAAAAAGGCAGCTCCAAGAGAAGATGCTCCAATAGAATTATTTTTATTATTAACATTTGTTTTTGAGACAGGCTGCCTGTAACAGAGGCTGGCCTCAAACTCTCCTATCTTCCTGCCCCTGTTTCTCAAGGGCTGGAGTTATAGGCATGTACCCTCCCCACAGCCTTTGAACTCATTAAAATGATTAAATAAATAACATATGAGAACAGTGCACACATACACCTCTATGATGTCTGTATGTAATATGTAAAGGAATTTCTATTATTGATTATGTCTGTTACCAGAAGCAGTTTTAGCAGAAATGGATAATTTTACATATAATAGAATCAATAAAGCCTTTGGGGTCACAACATCTTGTTTTCAAAGCTAAACTTACCAGAGGGGATAATGTTCATCTTCACTTTTGCCAAACACAACTTCCCGGAGATGTTCGTAGGTGACCATCCGACCTCCAGAGTACACTGTGTGGAACAGACCACAGAAACGGAGATTCAGTCCCTTGTCTAAGGAAGGAGCTTTCTGACCTGACCTCATCCATCTTCCAAAGGAAGAATCCTCATTTCTTGTCTGATCACCCCTTCTCTGCTTCGATTAGTCTCTTTAAGGACTCAATATGTTTTTTCAGAAAGTTGCTCTTTGACCTTTCTCTCAGTGTCCTCGTCCCACACTGCATGTTCTGACACAGCAGTTATCAAATTCTTTAGCAATTAGATCTCAATCTTCCCTTCAGAGCTTCTCCACACAGGTTCTGAGTGCTTGCTTGCTTATTTGTTTGTTTGTTTGTTTGTTTGTTTGTTTATTTTTGACAGACATTAATTCACTAAGCGTGAGTCCATTTAGTTAACTTACACACAACTTGAGGTTTTAAGGGTCTCTGAGTTACGTAACTTGAAGTGAGGCTAGGGAAGAAGAGATCTACAGTTGCCTTCTTGTTTCGGTTCTGACCATCTTGAGAACCACCATTGTGGTGGCTTGAATAGGAATGGCCCCCACAGACTTATGTGTTTGAATGCTTGGCCCATAGGGAGTGGCACTATTAGGAGGTGTGGCCTTGTTGGAGTAGGTGTAGCATTGTTGGAGGAAGTGTGTCACTGTGGAGGTGGGCTTTGAGGTGGACCTAGTGTGGCAGTCTCCTGCTGCCTGCAGATCAAGATGTAGAACTCTCAGTTCCTTCTCTAGCAACATATCTGCCTGCATGCCACTGTGCTTCCTGCCATGATGACAATGGACTAAACCTCTGAAACTGTAAACCAGCCCCAATGAAATGTTTGCCTTTCTGAAGCGCTACAGTCACGGTGTCTCTTCATAGCAATAAAATCCTGAGACAACCACAGAAAAAGGAGGTGAAAGAGAGGGGGAAACAGCCTCATAAAAGAGCTCTGTGAGTTGATTTTAACTCAAACACGCAGCTCTGGTGCTTGGTGTATGAAGGATATCTCTTTGGGTCAGCATCTGTAACTGCGCTGGGGAATCCAGGAACAGTTCTCCTCTTTCAGGTTTACAGCACACAAGAAAGATCTTAGCCGAAGGACAACAAACTGGCTAACACCATGGAGAAAAGTCAAAGCACAGAACGAAAACAGGATCCAAAAGAGAAACCTTTTAAAAGGGGCAAAGCGGCACCATTAAAATCAGTCCACGGCGCCCATGTGAGAGATTGTCTTGATATTTCAGGCAGTTTGACTTGGTATATCGTAAAAATAAATACGAATTGGAGAATACAGTGCAAGTTTGTGTGCATAATTCTGACCCCTTTAAAAACCATGCGCTAACTTGCTCACAGGGTAAATCCGAACATTAGAACCGATGCTTTCTGGGCCAAGGAAACAGCTGGGAGGTGGGAGGGGCAGAGGGCCACACTTATCCGTGTCTCTCTGGAACCAACTTCAGGGTCTCCTCTCTACAAGCTAACACGGCAACGACACCCATTTCTGTGAGTGCTTCCTTGAAAGCACGGTTGGAAAGGTTTCGTTTTTCTCTGTGACAGTGACCACATACAAGTGACCCACACAAGTAGTCCACCTGGGGACAGAGACAAAGGCAAGTTCACCGGTGCTCCTCTGCCACACCACCAACCACTGCTACGATCTAGTGCCACAGCCGGATGAAGCACGGCTCCTTACCCTCCGCTGTGTCAGCTTAGCTGGTCTTCAATGTACACGGCAAGGGTAAATATGTTTTACTTTCAAAGACCGTGAAAATAGTTGGCTGAAAGCTCATACGGAACTTTCCATTTCAAATCAACTTTAATTCACTGTATTTAAGGCTCCTAAATAAGGGGAAAGGATGTAAATCATTCGCCTGCCTGTCTTGTACCATTAAAGAACTCACAGGGAAACGTTTCAAACATACCGCCAAGTAGAAACATTTATGACTCCCTTTACGTCAGGATCCCTTAAGTGATGACACTTGTTGAATTATCTTTCTCTTTTCATGGGTGTGTGTGTGCGTGTAGTGAGGATGGTGTGTAACTCTGCCCGCACACGTGTAGAACCATATCAGCGTGTGGATTATGCAAGCACGTGCAGAGGCCGGAAGTTGAGACCAGTCATCTTCCTCTATCACTTTCCAAGTTATATATTGCTCACCACTTCCAGCTAGCCTAGGTGGCCATCTAGTCCCAAGGATCTCCCAGGCAATTCCCAGGGTGTTGCAGAATATGGAAGTTAAATACTTCCATATGCTACTCTCAGAAATTCAGGGCAGTAACTCCTTAGTAACACTTGAAAAGATTTTCTTCTACTGATTTATTGTATCAGTGGCGGGGGGGGGCGGGGAGGGGTAATGCCTTTGCTGGATTTTGGATACAGTAAAGAGCAAAGAATACAGAACCCATAACAAACTTACCAGCTAGAATCAAGATAAATACCTACGTGTCTGTAAATGGCGGGCGTCACTCCTTGCCACAACTTTAGGAAGCCTTCCTCCTGGACAATCCCCAGGGCCGTGCGCATCATGCCCCTGTAAGGGGTGGATTCCATCGCACCATCTCCCAACTTAGCAAGGGCAGCTTCTCCTTGCATCTGGAGTCGGGTTTTTGTGAGATCGAGGGGAAAGGTTGCTAATGAAATAGAAAACAGACGAAGGGGAGGAAACCCCCCAAAACATTCAGACAAGCCAACAAAACCCTCTAAATCCATAGGATTAGCATTCCCCCAAGATCTGGAGACTCTGGAGTAGGAGAATATAGCAGCATCAGCTAGGGAACCTGTGGAAAACACACACTTCTGAACCCATCCCCACACACTCTGACCTTGTAGATTGACAATGTGGAAAGTACATTCTCTTGTCTTCCCAAATCTAAGACTCCTTGCCCCAACGTGTCCCCAGATACAAAGCCAAAGCAAAACAATTCCACAAAAGTAGGCTGACCCTGGATCTCTTTTATCATCAACATGTGAAACCACTTGAATTTTCCCAATCCAAAACAGTATCTCGTTCTGTCCTTTGACCACAGCCACTATCATTTGAGATCCAATACAAATTTAGAACGAACTTGAAGCAGAATTCTGTGATTTCATAGGTTCTTCTTCCATGAGAATGAATCACAGAACGGACGATTGAGATGCAGAAGATGAAATGAAGTTGGAATGCCTTCTGTATACAGGGGTAGCAAATTTCTTCAAACTGAGGCAAATATCCCATTTTTTTTTCTGAACTGAGAAGTTCCATACATGGCCTATTCATGAGTTCTTTCTGAGTGTCAACTTTAGTTAACTGGAAAATTTGTTTGTATGTTGAATATGTTGAATTCGAGACAGTTTATTTTGATCTGAAAGCCTATTTTAGCTACCTGACCCATAGGACACTTCATACACACAGTGTCCTGAATAACTCTTGAGAGAGATATGGAGTTAAGCTCATGAACATTGTTCACAGTATATAAAAAGTTGTCATTGACCACTGCCTGATCCACACTCCGTGAATACCTTTTCTAAGATGAGAGAGAGAGAGAGAGAGAGAGAGAGAGAGAGAGAGAGAGAGAGAGAGAGAGAGAGAGATATTACATATATCCATTAGGTTCTAAAAAAGTTAGTAACTGACCAATAATGTCCCTAAACAGATGACAGATGTGAGAGATGTTACCTTATCTTGTGTCTATGTATCTGTCTGTCTGTCTATCTATCATCTATCATCTGTCTGTCTATCTATCATCTATCTATCTATCATCTATCTATCATCTGTCTATCTATATCTATCATCTATTTATCATCTATCACCTATCTGTCATTTAATATAT
Source organism: Rattus rattus (assembly GCF_011064425.1). Taxonomy (NCBI): domain Eukaryota; kingdom Metazoa; phylum Chordata; class Mammalia; order Rodentia; family Muridae; genus Rattus; species Rattus rattus. Next base: position 86,177,328 of record NC_046157.1, on the reverse strand, counting down.
TATCTACCATCTGTCTGTCTGTCTATCTATCTATCTATCTATCTATCTATCTATCATCTATCCATATATCATCTATCTATGTATCTATCTATCATCTATCTATGTATCTATCTATCATCTATGTATGTATGTATGTATGTATGTATGTATGTATGTATCTATCTATCTAGTGTATATATCTTAAAAAGACCCCAGTGGGATATATATATATATATATATATATATATATATATACATATATACCTTTAAAAGTGTCTTATCAACATGTGAAACTAAACAGAGTATGAAGAAGTAGTAGCCTCAAATTCTGCTTCTCAAAACACATCTTTTGTTTCATTTTTGTTTCAGTTAATTCATGGTTGAGGCCCTCATGCTCCAGTGTGTACTTCCCTTTACCAATTCACTTTGATTCCTTGGCCTTTGATCCCTATTCTTCACCCAATTCTCTCCAACACATCTCCCAAGAGTGCTTCTGCACAAGCCACTGAGCTTCAGGGACCGTTAATGTGGCTCATCCCTCAGCTGACACATTTTAGATGTCTTTAGACGCTGGTGAATTTTATTTTGGACAATCAATGATTTTTTTTTTGTAAAAAAGTTCTGTTAACTTTGATTAGAAAGAAGACAAATAGCTGGGCTAAAGGGCACAAAGGGAAGAGTGTAAAGGGCAAAGCAGTAGGCAGTGTGCTGGCTATACTAGGTATAAAAAGAAACAGACCTCCGATAGAGAGGGCTGAGTAACGTTTTCAATGACTAATGCACCAGAGACATTCTCCTTTCTTTCTTGTTTTAATGGACAAGAAAATGTAAGGGTAATCTGAAATAGCTTCACAGAGACCACAGGTTGTACAAAAACCTCCCTGCCCCCTTCTTGGGAAAAAAAAAAAAACCCACACCATCTGCTCCAGCCATGGTATCGTAATCCACTCTGAGTGGTCTGTTTATTTATTTATTTATTTTTGTTGTTGTTGTTTCTTTGGCCTCCCTTAGGCAGATGGATCTTGTTTGTTTGTTTGTTTTCTATGATGTTCTTGTGACACACAGAAATAGCTTCTCTGCAACAGGCAGCAGCTGCAAATGTCTTTCTCAGCATGTGCCCCCACCAGCCTGGAAGAAGACCACACTGGGGTCTTTGCCACCGTATATCCAGGACCCGCTACCACCCCACACACACACCACACACACACACACACACACACACACACACACACACTTCCACAACTTGAATCTTAAAAGACTCTGAGGCTGCATAGGACTATATAAACCATAAAAAAAGGTCCCAGGGAGGATGAAGAAAAAAAACCAAAACCTGTGAACAAATGGATTATGGTTCTAAAAAGGTCATCCTTATGAAAGGGGAAATGTTTCCTAGAGAGGTATAGGGCTCATGAAGAGCCCAAGAGTACTCACTCAGGCAAAAGGTAACATCCCTGGGGATGGGAAGACAAGGACCCTGGACACCTCCAATCCATGCTTCTCCCGAAGCTGGCCTACTGGGCACCTGACCACATCCTTGCGAGGTCCAACCTCTGAAGATGCTCCAGCCTGGAGTGAGGCTGCCCGCCCATCCCTCCCCCAGCACGATGCCGCGGCCACTCGCTGGGGAGGCCGAGGCCGGGGCGGCCGGTACCTAGCTCGGCCACGGTTGCGGCGCAGCCGGACAGTAGGAACTTGCTGGTCCGGGGCCATCTCTGCGTGAGTGGCTGTAGCGACTCCTCCTCAGGGAAAGGCATTCAGCAGCAGGTCAGGACCAGTGGGCACCGCTAGTCGCCTGGGAACCTGCCACCCTGCCGGCGCCGCCCCTTTTCAGCCCAAGAGAGGTCAAGGAAGGACCATGTGCCTCTATTACGCTCAGCAAAGGCGCCGCCCGCCTGGTAGCTGGACCGGTCCAGCGGCTTCAGGTGCTGGGGGAAAAAAAAACAAAGCCGTACCCAAAAGGCTTCTGGGAAATGTAGTTCTTGGGGCGCAGCGACTTCTCTGATTGGCTGGTAGCTAGGCGCCCACTGCAAACTGCTAGTTTACTCGGGCTCCACCGCCACAGGGCGTGTTCCCGCCCACCCGTCCCAGCCCAGGCCAGCCCAGTTCAACTCATTGCTTTTTTTTTTTTTCCTCAGTCAGAATTTGAAAGCAATGCGAAGGTGGAAGGCAGCCACAATGCAAAAATCACACAAACACTGGGGCGGGGCAAAGGAGCTACAGTTACGCAAGAGAATTTGTTTCCAAAGTTTCTCGGCTCAAAGTTTGGAGGACCGGGTGCATTTTCCTCAGTCGGCAGGGGAGCAGGAATTGCCCCTGGAGAAGGACGTTTTCAAACGTCTGTTGATTCTGGAAGATGGGCATTATGGAGTTATTCTCACCAATAGCAATCGCCGTCCTAGGAAGCTGCGTTCTTTTCTTATTCTCTCGGTGGAAGAATTTGCGTGGACCCCCGTGCATCCAGGGCTGGATTCCCTGGATCGGAGCTGGATTTGAGTTTGGGAAAGCCCCTCTTGAATTTATAGAAAAAGCAAGAATCAAGGTATGGTATATAGCTGTGACAGGGAGTTTGGAGGGAGGTAGTATTTCCTTTAAAATCTTTTTCTTTTATTAAACGCAATGTTGGATTATTGGACATACACTTACTTCCGGCAATTCCTCTCCTCTATTTCTCTACACAGCTTGTTGGAAGTAGATATGTCTTTTGACTGTTAGTAATTCCCTGCAATTAATTCTAAGTGTGTGTTTATTAGCATGCAGATATAAGCTTGTGGGGTTGTTTGTTTGGGTTTTTTGTTGTTGTTGTTTTTGTTTTTGTTTTGTTTTTTGTGGGGTGGCTGGGTGGGAGTAAAAGAGTTTCCATGATTTCAGTTTGTGAAAATGAGTAATAAATTTGTATTACAAGCAGAGGTAACTCTCCAATTTTATAAAATTTGTTTTGCTAAATTTATCTTTACAGATTGAAGGCTCTCCACTTTTCTTTCTTTCTCTCCCCACCCCTACCACCAAATACTGGTTTTGTTGGTGAGACCCTACCTCCCTTACTCCCTGCCCTGGGGAGATAAGTAAGGGTTTTTGTCCTTAAAGCAGTTACTGAATGTTGAGCATTTTAGAGAAGACACCTTTACTGACTGGCCTTTTAATGTTTATTCATCTTTTGGCTGCCAAGATCTTACTGTGTTTTCTGTTGGTAAGATGGCTTGGTGGATGAAGTGCTTTCTGCAACAAGCACAAGAGACTGAGTTCACTCCCCAACCCCTCCAGGTTCAGCATGAGAGACTTTGCCTCAAAAAAGTAAGGTGGAGGGCCTGCAAGATGGCTCCGTGGGTAAAGGTGTCTGCTCCCAAGTCTGACACCTTGAGATTGAATCCCAGCATCCACATGGTGGAAGGAGAGAATGAACTCTTTCTGATTGTTCTTAGACCTCCCCATGGGGCCTGTAATACAAACATGAGGTTAACTGTATGAGGTTTGTTGATCCTAAGAAATTCACCCCTAGAAGCTTCACTCAGGGCCCATGGAATTAAAGGTCAATGTGAACCGTTATATTTAAAATGGCTTGAGTCAGGGCCGAAGGCTGGGCAGTTACTTCCAGGACCTGAGCAGGAGCTCATTATGGTTCTTCTGGTTTTAGCCTTTATGAACTGGCCCTGGGAAACGCTCAGAGCAAAGCTTTCAGCTCTCGAACCTGAGCGGTTGCTCTGGTTGATCAGCCGGGGTGGTGTTCAGGACACCATCTCTGTTTAACTGAGATCAGTCAGTGTCCGTGTGGTTTGCGGGTCGACTCTTGGACCCTAACAATTTGACTGTTTACCTCAGGATAAACTCCAATGATCCATTTGCCAATGGGGAAATGCACAATCTAATTTTTTTTTGTGATTGTATTGTGCTATTGCTGTGCTGCTTTGAAAAGGCTGTAACATATGGTTTTAATCTTTGCTTAAACATATAGATTTGCTTACCATATTAAATTCTGCACCATACTGGATACCACAATCAGGTGAAATGTTTGCTAGTCTAGTACATGAAAGGTCGAAAAGGATCTTTCCTAAAAGTACTTCTTTGTTTTCCACAGCCCGCCATGGGCATATAAGTTTAGTAATTTTTAAGGAATGTTTGAGAAGGCTGTCTCAGATCAAACATGAGGGTTCTGTAGTTTTCTGGGTCAAATGAAACAATAAAAGACTATGATTATGTTCTGTGACTGCACGTGTGCACGTGCTTGTGAGTGGTGTGTGTGTGTGTGTTCTTTTTCTCATATTCAAAAGCTATAGCACCATTGATGTTTGAATCCCAGAAAGTAACTTTTAAGACTTATTCTTATTCCATTGTCAGGATAACGAAAAGTGCATCAGAGACCTTTAAGCCATGTGAGCTGAAAGACTCATAGCAGAAATGATCAGCCGCCCACCCACACCCTAACCAACACACAAACAAAGCACAGAAGGAAAAAAAGACCCGAGCCAGCGTTTTTTTTTTTTTGTTTTGTTTTGTTTTGTTTTTTGCTTCTTTGTTTTATACAAGTTCTTTTTTTTTCCTTTTTTTTTCTTTATTTACTTGAGTATTTCTTATTTACATTTCGAATGTTATTCCCTTTCCCGGTTTCTGGGCCAACATCCCCCTAACCTCTCCCCTCCCCTTCTCTATGGGTGTTCCCCTCCCCATCCTCCCCCATTACCGCCCTCCCCCCAACAATCACATTCACTGGGGGTTCAGTCTTGGCAGGACCAAGGGCTTCCCCTTCCACTGGTGCTCTTACTAGGATATTCATTGCTACCTGTGAGGTTGGAGCCCAGGGTCAGTCCATGTATAGTGTTTGGGTAGTGGCTTAGTCCCTGGAAGCTCTGGTTGGTTGGCATTAGTAGGCTGGCCCGACCTTGTCTGAGTACTCCGCCCACTGGTGACGGGGATTCAGGTGTGCAAGGCCATGCCTTGCTCTCAGTCAGTTCTCTCAGGCTACCTACACACCATTTGCTTTCTCACACTAGTCAAGAAAAACTCCCACCGCAGAAGTGCGAATCTTCACGCAGCCTTTTTGCGTGCTCTTGACGTCATCAGTCTTAGCCTTAGAATGCAACTTTGGAAGAGAGTAGCTTACCATTTCATGATATCTGCAGTCCGTCCTAATTTTGATGGGGAGTCTTATTCATCTGAGAACGGTATGGGAAACATGGCTTGTCGGACCTTCAGGGTAGGAATTCCAGAAATCCGGGAAGAGATTCAGCTTTGGGGGCTGCAAAAGTCTTCCATGTAGTTTGATCTGTGAACAGATGATGTATTAGTGTTGTTCAACAGTTTAAAGTATTAACTGTCAGGACAGGCGTAGAGGATGGCTCAGTCAGTAAAGTACCAGATGTGCAAGCACGAGACCCTTCCACGCACATGTGATCCCAGGTCGAGGAAACAAGGTCACTAGGACTTGCAGGACAGCCATTTAAGCCTGTCCCTGAGGTCCTGGTTCAGGCAGAGACCCTGCCTCAAGAAATCAGATGGGAGCCAACGAGGAAAACACCCTTGTTAACCTCTGTCCTCTATATGCATATACCTCCACACACATGTACATGCAAGCAAGTAGACACGACTCTAGTGGAAAAGGCTGCTGACTCTGTGCCCGTTCCAGCTTACTTCTCAACTGTCATTCCCATGCTCTGTAACATGGTTCTTCTCTTACTGGTCGTCAGTAGCTGGAAATGCAGTTCACCGTGATTGCCAGTAGACCAAGGACTCCTGGGTGCCATGGTGGGACTTTACGCTGGTGTACCACAGTCTTTCAAGTCCCCCATTGAAAATGAATGTCAGGGTGATACAGGGTGAGGTAAAAGGTAGCGAGGCAGTGTTCTCTCAATCAGCAAAGAAAGCAGAGTAAATAATAATAAATAAAGCAGAGAAGACAAAGCACACTTGAAGAGAGGCAGATGTGGGCTTAGGAAAGAAACTGCCTGTATATAAAACCCATGGTGGACCAGTGTCTGGTGCGTATAAAGAACCACAGACGTTCAAAGGCAAAGTACGGACCAGTTCGAAAACGGATGTTATGATGAGGACTTCCAGATGGCAAATATACAAGGACAGTGACAGTCACAGCTGCTGATAAAGAGAAAAATGATCTCCTGAAGATGCCTAACGGTCTGACCACTCTGGAAAACACGTGAGCTGTTTATTAGCAGAACATGCACGCAGCTAATCATGTAACTCGGCACTAACGTTTCTCATGCAGAAATGGAAACTCAGTTTGCACTGTAACCTGGCCTAAGATTTGTTCATAATCCCCTTGAATTAGGGCCCGGGAATGTCCTTCAGTGTTCTGTGGAATCCTGTCTAGAAAGGTATTGAGGTGAAGCCTTGGCAACAGGTAGAATCTAGATGGCCCTGGAGAGGGGAATGAATGGTAAAAGCTACTCTCAACCGTTTGTCTGCCATCTGACTCCATGTATATAGGATCTTGAAATTAAGTTACAGAATGAAGTAGATGCAAAGTCCCTAAGACTTAGGGCAGAGCCCGGGGTGAGAGAGGAGCTATTGCCAGTGTAGAATGGTGACAAGGCAGGACGTGGTGGGGGTGGTGGGGGTATCTTGACTGCATCTATGCCTATAGCCTGGATGTTTTTCAAGATGTTAACATCAGGGACAAGAAAGTCCTGAGAACTGTGAGGTCTCTGCAGTGTTTCTTATACCTCCTTGTTTGTGTGTATCCCATGTTACAAACTGAATTTAAAATGCATAAGAAGGGTTGAGGATTTAGCTCAGTGGTAGAGCGCTTGACTAGCAAGTGCAAGGCCCTGGGTTTGGTCCCCAGCTCCGGAAAAAAAAATGCGTAAAAAAACTTTTATAACTTACTAAATGCACTTGTCTTTGCCTCCCAATGCTAAACCTGCTGCCCTTAAATTAAGAACAGGAGAACAAAGGAGAAACAAATAAAACAGAAAACCACTGCTGTAGAGCTTGTGGCTGTACACGGAATGATTTTCACCGTACAGAATACTAGAAAGAATTCTTTTAAACGGCACTAGCTTGGGTCAGCGGTGATCTCTGAGGCTCACTGGGTTTGAGCTTGGTCTCTACTTGAAGTCCCTAACTAACCATGTTACAGAAATCCGTTTTATTAGTAGCAGGTTAAGGATGAACATTTAAACACAGCCTTGACAATTAGAGTAATCTGCTTTCCTTTAAACATTGACTAGTAAACAACCGTAGGCAGGTAATACTGGGAGGGGGTGTTTATGTGTGGGCCTCACTCGTAGCACCCAGCACTTACCAAGACTGTAACAGTGCCAGTCTCATGATTAGACTGAAAATGAGTAACAGTGAAATAGTGATTGGAGTAAATGACATCTTTAGATAATTATGAGGCTTAAAATGGGCCATAAATCCGCAATGGCTCATTTTCATGATGGGTGGTTTGTTGCCAACATCTGCAATGGATGCTAGAGCATAATTAGAACTCTGAAAATGGTGTCCGTTTCCTCCAATAAGGTCATAAATTGTGTAAGAGTCTCCTTTTTTTTTTCCCTGTGATCAAACACCGACCAGCAGTAAGTCAGAGGAGGAATGGACTTTTTGGCTTCTACTTCTAGATCACAGTTCATCACTGAGTGAAGTCAAGGTCGGAACTCACAGGTGGAAAGTCTGAAGGAACACTGCTTGCACAGTCATGCTCATCCTGTACAGTTTAGGACCACCTGGCCAGGGAATGGTGCCGCCCATAGTGGTCCGGGTCTCCCTACACGAATAAAAAACGAGACAGCTCTTCCCCCCCAAATGCCCACAGGCCATTATGATCTAAACAGTCTCTCCACTGAGACTCAGTTGATGCTGGGCTTTCATCAAGTCAACAGTTGAAGCTAACTAGGGCAGACTGCAGGACGGCAGACCTCATGCAGGGAAGAACATGAGAGGAAATGAAAAATAAGTTGCTACCGTATCAGGAAATTGTGAAATTTGAGAAGTCTGAGCTCTGATGCCAGGAGAGAGGAGGGTCACAGAAAGCCAGGAAGACAAAGGCTGAGGGACCACTAGCAGTCCTAGAGGGACAAGACATGTGATATGCATCAGAAACAGGCTGCTGGGCAGGCAGACACCCAGGCGAATGCTAGCACATGTAAATATGAGGCTTATGCAGGCATGTACACACACACCAGCACGCAGCTTACAGGTAGGCACCGGGACCTGCACAGGGTCTGGCAAAGGCAAAAGATGGCTTGCCAGTGACCCCAAAGCCAGACAGTGTTGAAAATCTTTCTACAATGATTACATAACAGACTACATTATTGCTTACTTTTTGGCTTCTCTAAACATCTAGTGTCAGTCAATTTCTGCTGACTCATAGGCCATCTTGGCTCAGGCCTGGTATCCATGTCAGTACCCTGATGTCTCAACATGGACGGGCCTCTAAGGCCTTCTGTCCCCTTAAGCTTCGTATGCGTCCTTGAGACGTATTGAGCTGTATGTTGCTTACAAGGTTCTTTATATTTTGAATATGAGATTGAAAGATCTCTATGGTGGTATATATTTATAATTGTTTATTTTGCTAATAAGAAAGGAAGATAGGACAGATATCTTTTTAAAAATTGATTTATTTATTTACACCCCAAGTGCTTTCCCCCTCTGGGTCCCCCCCTTACAGAGTCTCTTCCCCCATCCCCCCTACCCTTTGCCTCTGAGAGGGTGAGGCCTAGGATAGTTATCTTATTGTGCACATGTTAGGACAGAATGAATTAAGATTCACATGTGACCAAAACAAAATTTCTAGTAATACCACATGAACTGTAACCGTATTTTCAAATCTTGGCTGTTACCATTGGTATTTTTTATTTTGTTTTTAAGGATGAGAGAGAGAATGTGAGAGAGAGAGAGAGAGAGAGAGAGAGAGAGAGAGAGAGAGAGAGGGGGAGAGAGGAGGGGAGGGAGGAGGGGAAGGGAGAGGAGGGAGAAGGAGGGAAGGAGGGAAAGGGAGAGAGGGAGGGGAGGGAGAGGTGTCCATGTGTGCTTGTGCACTCGTGAATGTGAACTTGTGTGTAGGTGCCTGTGAGGGGCCAGAAAAGGGCATCAGATCCCCTGGAGTTATATACAGATGACTGTTGAACTGTCCAATGTGAGTGCTAAAAACTGAACTTAGGTCCTCTACAAGAAGAGTACACGCCCTTAATCACTGAGCCATTGCTCCAGTCTAAGTATTAATGTTCTGGAGGAAGACTGTGTTATACACAACCCATGATTTACAGATGCTTACTGATACAGCTGTATTTTTGTGTTTTATTATAGTATGGACCAGTGTTTACTGTCTTTGCTGTGGGAAAACGAATGACCTTTGTTACTGAAGAAGAAGGAATCGACGTGCTTCTAAAGTCTAAGCATGTAGATTTTGAGTTAGCAGTGCAACGCCCTCTCTACCACACAGGTAACTGATATTTTTGATAGATCCTTTGAGCTGTAGCATTGAAACCCAAGAGTAATTTTAAGTAAGATCACATCCCTAGTCTTCTATTGAGAATAGTGATGGGTAATTGTTTTTAAAGTAGGGCTAGAGGGGGAGAAAAGTACTCATGATAAACTGGGTCATATTGGGTGTCTAAGATCTTCAGGTTTCATTTAGACATGTGAATGAGTCAGACTTCCCTCAGTGGTGCATTTTAGAGACTGAACTCTTAGTGTATTACAGAACCTAGGTGTTATTAACCATGCACACAATGTTCGGCCGGCTTCAGCTCTTAGCTTGATTGCACTCTGCTTCTTCAGAGTAGACTTCCTCTGCTTAATCAGCAAACCATCATTATGACCTCTCCTGATAGTGCCCAAAGGGTCAATAAGGCTATCCGGGTTGATGTCTCCCCTCGTCCAGCCGCCATCTGTCTTTGAGCCTGCTTGCTGTTACTGGAGAATTTGTTCCTGGTGTAGCTTTTTCTCCCCAGGGTGCAAGTTTCTGTGCATGTACCATGCATCCCTCCCAGAATATCTGCCCTGGCTTCTTCTTGCCCCAAAGGTAGTGTCCTTCTTCTGCCTGCATGCCTCCTTCTCTCCCTTCCCTTCCCTTCCCTTCCCTTCTTCCCTTCCCTTCCCTTCCCTTCCCTTCCCTTCCCTTCCCTTCCCTTCCCTTCTTCCCTTCCCTTCCCTTCCCTTCCCTTCCTTTCTTCCTTCCTTCCTTCCTTCTTCCCTTCCCCTTCCCTTCCTTCCCTTCCCTTCCCTTCCTTCCTTCCTTCTCTTCCCTTCTTCCTTCCCTTCCCCTTCCTTCCCTTCCTTCTTCCTTCCTTCCTTCTTCCCTTCCTTCCCTTCTTCCCTTCCTTCCTTCCTTCCTTCCTTCCTTCCTTCCTTCTTCCCCTTCCCTTCCTTCCCTTCCTTCTTCCCTTCCCTTCCCTTCCTTCTTCTGTCTGTCTGTCTGCCTGTCTTTTTCTCTTCTCTCTTCTCTCTCTCTCTCTCTTCTCTTTCTTTCTTAGAATCCTTTAATATTGTACCCGGTCATGCATTTCTTGGCATTAAGACAAAAATCTATTAAAGCCTCTGAGTGATTAAAAGTCTAGCTAATTTCTCCTTGAAAGCCCCCAGTATATTGGCTGAATTCACTGCTCTCTAGTGTTTGTTGGTAAGTGAGCTATGGAACACCTGATTGGTGAACATACACGTTTTGAAGGCTAGTTTTCTATGCGCTAACACTTCTTCAGTGAAAGACACTAACTTACGTGCTAGAGGAATATGGATCTTATCAGAGCGTCCTCCTGGGCCTCCCCTGTGGCCTCTCACGTTTGATCATTTCCGTTGAACAGATAAAATCTGTTCAAATTTACTCTTGAGCCGGCTTCTCATCTCATTCCTACCAAACATTCCACCACCATGATCAGAAGATCTCAATTTAATTCATACAAAATATAACCTGAGCATTGCAGAATCTTAAAATGCAAATTATTTAAAAGATGCTTTAAAGTCAATCAAAGTAGATAAACTAGATAAAAATGTTTTATAAAGTAGCCAACAACAGCAGCAGCAGCAGCAGCAACAACAACAACAACAACAAAACAACAACAACAAAATAAAAACCAAAACTCTAGACCCTGTCCTGACCTAACGTCAAGTTGATATTGTAGAAGGAAGAGGAATACTTCTGTAAGGAAGTGTTTTAGAGAGAGGTCAGGGTCACTCTGTTGGAAGAAATATTCAAGAAGGGAGCTGGAAGTGAGAAATTCGGGGATTTTGGTGTGTGTGTAGAAAAATGGAGGTTTGTGCGGGGAGTAGTGAATGTGCTTATGGTAAATAAGAGCATTCAGAATTCTGAGAATTTTAAGATACTCGGCATTTTCTTTTTCTCTTTTAAGATTTATTCTGTTCTATATGGCATCCCAACCTTGGTCTCTCCTCCAATCCCAATCTACTCCTCCTCGATCCCTCCCCCAGAAAAGGGCAGACCTCCTAGGAGTATCAACCAATCATGGCGTATCAAGACTAGGCACCTCTCTCCACATTAAGGCTGGAGAAGGAAACCGGTAGGAGGAAAAGCGTCTCCATAGCAGGCAAGAGTTGGAGACAGCCCCCACTCCCACTGTTAGGAGTTCCATAAGAACAAGCTGCACAACCGTGACATATATGCAGAGTCTAGGTCAGACCCATGTAGGCTCGTGGATTGTCCGTTCACTCTCTGTGAGGCCCACAGGCCCCAGGTTAGTTGATTCTATGGGTTTTCTTGTGGTATTCTTGACACCCTGGCTCCTACAATCTGCCTTCCTCCTCCTCAGCAGGACTCCCCAAGGTCTGCCCAGCGTTTGGCTGTGAGTCTCCACATCTGTTTCCTTTAGTTGCTGGAGAGGCTTCTCTGCAATCGGCACCAATCTATATATCATCAAGAATTATTTCATTGACTTTTTAAATACATTTATTTATTTTATGTCTTTTTAAAAATGTATGAGTACGCCACATACACTACTGCATGCCAAAAGAGCATGAGCTACCGTGTGGTTGCTGGGAATTGGACTCAGGACCTCTGGAAGAGCAGCCTATGCTCTTAAGCACTGAGCCATCTTATAACCCTGACCTTTTTTTTTTTCTGTTTGTGTTTGTTCTATCCTTGAACTCTGGCTACTCATCCTTGGGTTCCTGGCCCTCCAGGCAATGTCCTGGGTGGGCTTCCTCATGTGTCGTAGGTCTTGTATTGGAGCATACAACTAGAGTTGACCACTAGAGTTGACTACTAGAGTTGACCACTAGAGTTGACCACTAGAGTTGACCACTTCCACAATTTCTGCACCACCTTTACCCTGGCACATCGTGCAGGCAGGACAAATTGTAGGTTGATGGTTTTGATGGTATCCCAGTTCCTCCACTGGAAGTCTTGTCTGAATACAGGAAATGTCTGGTTCAGGAGTCTTAATTAGGGTCATGCTCATAGAATCCTGGAAGTTTCCATTGCACTAGGTTTCTACCTTGCCCTAAAATGCCCCCCAATTCCACTTTTCTCTTCCAGCACTCTCTCCCTCCATGTCCCCCTCCCTGATCCCTCCTGTCCCAATACCCATTCCCTACTGGCCCCCACTCCGAGTTCACCTTAGATATACCTTGAATATAGATCTGGAGGAAGAAGAAGTTAGAAAGATCAGTCCTCTCATTCACTCATAGATGACCTTGCACAGATTTAACGAGGATGCTGCCAGTGTCTGTAGCAGAGACATACAGATTATATGCCAGGAGGGATTGTTGCCTCTTTTGAAAACCTTTCCCTTTGTCTTTAGCATGGATCCCAAAGAATATCTTCTTCGCACTGCATGAAAAACTGTATGTCTTGATGAAAGGGAAGATGGGAACTTTCAACACACATCACTTTACTGGGCAGCTGACTGAAGAATTTCATGATCAACTGGAAGGTTTAGGCACTCATGGGACTATGGACCTGAATGACTTTGTACGGTAAACAGTGGTCCTTCTAATCTTCAGATAAAAACCTGGAACAAGCATGTTGGATTTCAAAATTCACCTCGTGGATTAATGTACTCTAACTAGGACACTATGAGAATTTAAAAAAAGTTAAATTTTTTATAATTAATGGGCAATTAATTATAATTGAGCAGTCACAGTTGATGGTGAGCAAATCAGCCAGCAGTCATTTGACACATGAAAACTAATTTTTCCTTAGTGGTTGTAACAATTATATATTTACCATATAGAATTCCTGCTCGTAATTGCCATGAATCCACGATTCACTGCTTATTGTGTTATTAGGATAGGAAGACTTGAGAGAACAGAGGAGAAGATGGAGTTAGAAGTGAGGGACCCAGGAGCTCTCTGTGAGACATAAGAAAGAACTCCAGGGAGAGTGAGTGTGGGTATCAGGGCCTTGGGGGTTTCTGAGAAAGAAAAGTGAGGGTGTAAGAGACAAGAGAGACAGGGAGGGGTGAAGCAGGGAGTTAGACGTGTTAACAAACTCCCTGGAAAAAGTGAAGGTTGGATATGGGATCCATAAGAAACATTTTCTACATACATAGCCATTCTCCATTTGTGTGAACATTCTCCACTTGTGTAAAAGTTCTCCACATGTGTAAATATTTTCACGTGTATAAAGGCACTCCACATGTACAGAACTTTTCCACATATATAAAAAAAGTCCCCACACACATTCTCCATGTGCATAAAGAGTTCTCCACATGCACAATTTCCCCACATGCCTATCAACTCTCCACATGAAAAACTGAATTATCAAAGTCCTTTCTCACTCCAGTAGAATCCCAAGACTTTAAGGTAGAGAGAATAAACTGGTAGGAGGATATAAACTCTCAAAGCCCCGCCCCACAGTGATGTACTTCCTGCAGCAAGGCTCCACCTCCTAAGAAGTCCATAGCCTTCCCAAGTTGTGCCACCAGTGAGATCAAGGCTTCAAGTACAGAAGCCTGTAGGGGACATTTCTCATTTTCTTCATGCCATGGCCGATGACATCAACAGATATTTCAGTAGGTAATAGTTTGAATATGCAGAATTTTGTGAGAAATTAGGTAATTGGTGATTACCTTTTTGCTAGTGTATTTACTGATTTATCCAAAGACAGTGGAATCCTAGTTGTTACTATTTTCTAAATATACTCCTGAATTCCAGCCAGCCAGCCTATTTATGGATTTTTGTCCTGTATTTGTCTGAGCCTAAGATGCTTCCTTAGAATGGATTTTTAAATCTTCGGGGCTGGATAGAGGGCTCATGAGCTAAGAGCACACACGCTCTTCCCAAGGATCAGGTTTGGTTCCCAACACCTAGATCACACAGCTCACAATTGCCTATAACCAGCACCAAGGGGAACCGACCCACCTGATTTTCTGAGGCACCCGTATTCACATGCACATATCTCTATATATGCTCAACTAGAAAGTGTCCATTAATTAGAATCTAAATGAGGGTTTTTTTTAAGCCTCATAGTGGGCTAGTTAGAGTGCATTAATCCACCAGGTGAATTTTGAAATCCAGAGAAACATACGCATATGTATACTTAAAAGCAGTTTCTTTTTTTTTTTTTAAAAAGGACTTATAACTCTTAGCGTTTTCAGTCACCCTTGAAGCACAGCTTGACTTCCACCAGCAAATGTGAAAACCTGAGAATACCTTGCTCCCAAAACTGTGTCCTATGTCACATGACCCCCTGCTCAATTGTCATTTTAGGAAAAAACACCGCCTTTGTATCTAGAGCAGTGTTCTCAACCTATGTTGTGGTGACCCCCAGCCATAAAAATTACTTTGTTGCTACCTCATAGCTATAATTTCTCTATGGTTATGAATCATAACGTAAAGAGGATAGTTGAACTCCCCGAAGGGGTCGCGACCCACAGGTTGAGAACCACTATCGTAGCGCTTTTCCCATTGGCTGCTAGGTTGACCTCCCGAATGTTCCTGTCTTTGCAGGTATCTACTTTATCCAGCCACACTCAATACTCTCTTTATGAAAGGGCTGTTTCTCACAGACAAGAGGAAGATCAAGGAGTTCTACCAGCATTTTAAAACCTATGATGAGGGCTTTGAGTATGGCTCCCAGCTACCTGAATGGCTTCTGAGGTAAGGTGACCTTCTGTGATTGGTTCTTTCTTTCCAGCCACTCACTTGTACTGTTCTCCCCTCCTCTGAAGTATGTGTGCACAGGGGTGCCCACCTTTGAGCATGGGTGTGGAGGCCAGAGGAGGACATCGGCTGTCCTGTTTTTCATCCTTGCCTGTCGTTTTCTGAGATAGGGCCACTGACCAAACTCAGAACTCACCATTTTGGCTAGATGGGCTGGTGCCCCGCATTCCCCATCCCCATGCCGGCTTTTACATCATGCTGGGGATTTGAACCCAGGTCCTTAAGCTTGCATATCCAACCTTTTACTTTCTAAGCTGCCTTTCTAGCTTTCATTTCCTTTATTTATTTTCTACTTTATTTTTATTTTAACATAAGTACGTGTGTATGATATACTTGTGGGGGTGGCTATACTGCACTTGCTGGAGTGCATGTGTGAGAGTCGGAGGAGGGGATGCTGGGCTTTGGTGCTTGCCTCCCGGCTTGGTCTAGACAGGGTCTAAATGTCTCAGCATTATTCAGGGTAGCTGGCCAGGCTGCTAGGGGTTCTGCTGTGTCCACCTCCCATCCCTCTGCAGGAATGCAAGGATTATACGTGAATGCTACCAGACAGCCAGGCTTTTGTAGGTTCTGGAGAAGCAAACTCCTCTGGTCCTCAATACTGTGTGGCAAGTGCTTTACCCACTAATTCCTGGTCCCAGTCATACTTCTTTCTCTGAAGTAGAATAGCATTGGCTGAGGTGGAAAGAGGCTGTTTCTCTGACTTCTTCTTTTTAATGGTGGTGTGGATGTGGGGGGGTGCAGCAGTGCACTGCACGGCCTAAGCGGGGTGCTGGTTTTGCGGGAGTGCACTGTCTCACCAGACTCTATAGCCTGTGTTTAGTGCGCATGTGTGAAGGGAGGGAGGAACAAAAAGAAATATATTTCTTTCTCTCACTCTACTCTCTTTCCTCTTTCCTGTCTCCCTCCCTATCTTCCGTCTCCCTTCCTTCCTGAAAACAAGTGTGTATGTGAGAGAGAGACAGAGACAGAGACACACACACAGAGAGACAGAGACAGAGACACACACAGAGAGAGACAGAGACAGAAAGACAGAGACACACAGGGAGACACAGAGAGACACAGAGATGTGGAGAGACAGAGACACAGAGAGATACACAGAGACACAGAGAGATACACAGAGAGACAGAGAGAGACAGAGACACACAGGGAGACACACAGAGACACACACACACAGAGAGACAGAGAGAGAGACAGAGACACAGAGAGACAAAAAAAGAAACAGAGGAGACAGAAACAGCAAGACAGAGACACACAGGGAGACACACAGAGACATACACAGAGAGAGACACAGAGGGACAGAGACATGGAGAGACAGAGACACAGAGAGAGATACACAGAGAGGCAGAGACAGAGAGAGATACACAGGGAGACACTCAGATACATACACAGAGAAAGACAGAGACACAGGGAGAAAGAGACACAGAGAGACAAAGACATAGAGACACAGAGACATAGAGATACAGAGACACGGAGAGATACACACAGAGAGACAGGCAGAGAGAAGATGGCGTGATGAATGCATCTGAAGCCTCTCCAGTGTACAGTGTATACCATTACTGACTTGATTCAGTTTGAATCCTTACTAAGTCAGCCCCTCCTCTGTAAGGTCACATTAGGCCCCACCCAATGTATTTGGTACCATTGGCTCACAGAAACATTTGTAACTTGTTATGAAAAGTAACTGCATTTTAAAAAGTATTTGGTAATCACTCTATGTTTTATCCTATTTGGATAGTCAAGTCAAAGGTGACATGGACGGGTAACTTAAAAGCAATAAAAATTTATTTACCATAATTTTGGAGGCTGTGATGTCCAATCTGGGACTACCAGCAGGGTGGTCTCTGGAGAGGTTTTTTGTTTGTTTGTTTTTGTTTTTGGTGGCAGACTGTCAACTTCTGACTGTGTCTTCAGGGTACGAGAGGCAATCGAGTGTTTTCTGGTGTTCTATAAAGGCACTAATCCCATTGATAAGGGGTTCACCCTATCATGAAATCACTGTGCTCAGCTCTGTGTTCCCTGATACCGTCACCAGAGTGTTGAGATTTTCGGCCTTTGATTTTGCTGAGGACTCCGGTCACCTGCAGTAGGTGGTGGTAATAGCCAGAACAGGAATAAAATGATGGTCATTCATGGACTTGGCTCAGCTTAGTCAGGATCTGACCTCCACCCTGTCTCTCCTGGGACAGGCACACTAAACATACACCAACCATTTTCTCCATTAACAGGAGTCCACTAGGAATCCCAGTAACTACTTACAAAGCCAGTGAAATGTATTGTCTTGCCTCCCAGTCTTAACCTGTAGTCTCATAATTCAGGAGTGGGCCTCTTTGGAAATTCTAACCAGAGGCCAAGAAGAAATTTGAGGGAGTTATTCTGCTCTCAGAGACCTTCTGACCATAAATGTTCTGGCCTGTCACCCTAAACACCCTTGCAAGTCACTGCTTATATGATTTCTTTTCCTTATGCAGAAACTGGTCAAAATCCAAAAGATGGCTCTTGGCACTGTTTGAGAAAAATATTGGAGACATAAAAACTCATGGATCTGCAGGTCATTCCGAAGTAAGTATCCTCTTCCTTCACTAAGATGTATGTGCTGAACGTGGGAATGAACAGTGATTATTACAAAACCACTTTTCCTAGGAATTGTGGGATTGGGTATAATGTCGTTACCACATGATACACTAGGCATGCTAACATACATTATTTTAATATTATAACCTCACAACATAAAGGCATTCTATTCTATAGAATAGCAAAACATGCTACAAACAACAAAAATGAAACTTGGGGATTTTTAAGTTTATTCTCACAGTTGGCTGCGTCAAAGGACACAATTACAATCGGACGGTCTTTGTTGCTGTACAGTGTAATTCTCGAGTTAGGCAACTCCCCATTCTATACACAGACGAAATATTCTTATAGGCTGAGCAGAACTGGTTGTTTTAATAGATCAGAGCTACAGAAATGTGAAACTCAGAAACAGACAAAAACAACTTTTAAAACCGAGGACAGAGCAGCAGAGCAATGAGTGACTTGCTAAAACTGGATTATTCTGGTTACCTAAGGAGGTACGGAGCACATTGGATGCGGCTTCCCTACCATTAGTCTTGGCCTGTTTAGGTAATGCCCACCTCTCACTCCCCTCCTGATTTCTAAGAAGGTCACGTAGTAACTTCGCTTCCATCCAATTACAGTGAGACTTTGTTTTGAGCAACTCAATATTGATTTTTTAAAAAAAATTGTTGCTTGGTTTTATTTTATTTTTGAGATAGAGTATATCACTATGGCGACCATGTAGCCAAGATATAACCCACAAATTCCTGATCCTTCTTCCTCAGCTTCCTGAGTATTGGGACTGTAGGGATGGGCTGCCATGCTTGGCATTACTGAGTTTTAGTCTTGTCCACTGGAATAAAAACAGTGGGTTCCTGTGATGTTTTGAATAGATTTGGCTTCCCATAGACTCAGTGTGAATGCTTGGCCCATAAGAGGCGGCACTATTAGGAGGTGTGGCCTTGTTGGAGGAGGTGTGGTCTTGTTGGAAGAGGTGTGGTCTTGTCGGAGGAGGTGTGGCCTTGTTAGAGGAGGTGTGGCCTTGTTGAAGGAAGTTCCTCACCGTGAAGGTGGGCTTTTTAGTCTCCTATGCTTAAGTTAGGCCTAGTGTAGCAGTCTCCTTCTGCTGCCTGCGGATCAAAGTGTAGAACTCTCTGCTCTTTCTCCAGCACCATTTCTGCCTGCCTGCTGCCACGATTTCTGCCATGATAATAATGAACTAAACCTCTGAAAGTGTAAGCCGCTTCACTTCAATGTTTTCCTTTATTAGAGCTGCCGTGGTCATGGCGTCTCTTCCCAGCAATAAAACCCTCACTAGGAGAGCTCCTATACTGTCAACACCTGTGTGGACAGTGAGACGTAGGCGTGAGCAAACAAAGCTCTAGAAAACAGCCTCTGTTCCTGACTCCACTTCCGACAAGTTGCTTCCCTCTATGGATGCAAGGAACTGATCCCATGTGCAGCCTTAAAGCCTGAAGCTGGAGGAGTGGTCCCTGTGGGTTTTTCAGTAGCCCTGATTCTTCCAGTGTGGTCCTTAGTCTACCTGCATCACTTGGGGACCATGCACACGGAGGGTGGAGCCCAGTGACCTGGGTCCAAAGCTTAAAAGGCCATCCTGATGCTTGCAATGTGAGGTTTTTAACCCTTGGCTGTGATTAGAGTCACTTCATGGGATTGGTGTTTTAAAAATTAGATCTAATTGCTGGGCCCTATGCCCTCAGAGCCTGGTTTCCATTTGCTCTGGGTTGCTAGGTTTCTGATTCAGTCACCAGGTATGTGACTTTACACACAGGACCTAATGTCTAGGCCTCACTTTCCTAGTGTGCCCTGTAGAGCACTGTGGTGGTTAAGTTGGTTAATTTTTGCAAAGGGCTTAGGACCTAGTAAGGAGGAGATTAGAGCTCGTTTTTAGTCACCATTTAAGAACTCATCTCTCAATCTTGAGGCCTTCTCCAGTTCCTTCAAAGACTTGAAGTTCCTGTCATACAGACCTTCCACTTGTTCGAGTTACAGGGAGAAATTTTGTATTATTTGTGGCTCTTATAAACGATGTTGTTTCCCTGATTTGTTTCTTGTACCCAACTATAAGAGTTGCCCTATAGAACATTTGCGGTCACCCAGGTATACTTATCATATCATTTGCAAATTGCAGTACTCCGACTTCCTCCTTTCCAACTTGTATCCCCTTGATCTCCTTTCTTTGTCTAACTGCTCTAGCTAGAACTTCAAGTGTTATGTTGAATAAACATGGAGACAGTGGGCAGCCTTATCTTGTCCCTTGTTTTGGTAGAATTGATTTGAGTTTTTCTCTGTTTAATTTGATGTTGGCTGTAGGCTTGCCGAAAACCTTCTTTATTATATTTAGGTATGACCCTTGCCAAAATTAGGACCAGAGTATTATCTGCAGAACCTATGTAATAAAATTGGGCATGGAGTCCAGTGTTTATAATCCCACACTGTTAGAGATAGGTGGGACCCTGGAGCTCACTGGTCATACAGACTAGCCTAATCCTCTATCTTCAGGCCAACGCAAGAGTCCATTTTTTTAAAAGGGTAGGAGATGGCTCCTGATGAGTGACAGCACATGCTGCTGTCTTCTGACATCCACGTACATTACATATGACACTTGTGTGTGCAAACACACACGCACACGCACATTATATATGTATGTACCTGCACATCCATAAATACACATGCAGAGAATACATACATAGTCATTTAAAAACCGGGCCTGAAGATCTGTAATCCCAGCTTCTCAGAAGGCTGAGGCAGGAGGATGGCAGGTTCAAGCCTTGCGTGGGCAATCTAGTGGGAGATTGTCTCAAAATAAAAAGAGAAGACTGTGGGCGTGCTCAACGATAGAGTGATTTGTCAGCATGCGGAGACTTCTAATCTCTAGTACTGAAAAACAAATCAACAACAAGACATTTCAAGTATTTCAGATGATACAGAAAGTATCTGATCTTAGTTGTACCACTAACATGGCTACTTAACTCTGGAGAGGAAGACGGCCTTCAGGAAAAAGAAATGTGTAAAGGGTTTGTGTTTTTAACGGTGACTTTTCATTTTCAAGCTGACATAACCTCCAATCACCTGGAAAGAGCGCCTTACTGAATGAGGGATGGTATGGTGGGCGTGCCTCCCAGGAATTGTCTTGAGTGCACTGTGGGTGGCACCATTCCCTAGGCAGAGGATTCTGGATTGCATTACAGGGAAGAGAGCCAGCTAAGGACTAGCCCATGTGCATCCATTGTGCTTTGTTGTTCATTATGGCTGCAATTAGCTGTTTAAAGTTATTGTTGACTTGACTTGCCCAAAGTGATGGACCTCAGTCTGGAATTATGAGCTTAAATCTTTTCTTCCCGAAGATGCCTTTGTCTCTTTCTGTTTAAATCACAGCTACAGGGAATGAAACCAACACAAACATCTTTCTCCTTGCCTGTGTATCCCTCTCTGTTGCTGTGATAAACATCATGGCCAAAGGAACTTAGGGGAGGGAAGGTTTTATTTCCTCTTATACTTCCAGGTCATATCATTGAGGGAGGTCAGGGCAGAAACTCAAGGCAGGACACTGGAGGCAGGAACCATTGAAGAACTGTTGCCTGCTGAAGGCTCGAGTCTTTCACAGGCATGTGCTTCATTCTAAATGGGCTGGGTCCTCCTATACACGTTAACACAGTCAAGGCTTAGACACTCGAAATAGCTGGATGTGAATAGAGAGTAGCAGGAAGTGAAAGCCATCACTAAAATGATCAGTTCTACTCTTCCGTCATCATGGACTCAAAAACAATATACCAGCTAATATTCTGAGGCCGGCTACTAAACGCCAGGCATAGTCACCCATCTTACAAGCCGTTCTTCGTTTCTTATAACAACTCCAATGCCGAGAAGATGAACTGGCGATGCTAATCAATCTGGAAAACTTGCCACCCTTGTTAACAACAAGAGACAGAAGCAGCTCCGTTTGACGCTGCCTATGTGTGCATTCCTTTCACACTGACTTTAATGGGCTTGTTCCCTCTCATGAAATACTGAATACTGTGAACAATAGAAGCTGCTTCTCAGAGCCACGGCTGACAAACGCATGAGCTCAACACCTGGAGAGACCTTAAAACTGCACTGTTCCCAGGCAAGGAGGGGGCAGGTCAGAGCTCCCGGACTGTTTTCGTTTCTCCCTACTGAGTAAATAAAGATGAAAAGCACATCTCACGTCCAGGTTTCAGCCCTCTGGTGGAGAAGCAACGGAGGGCAAAAGCAAATCAGAGAGGAATAAAGTCAGGTCATAGGATTTCTGCAGCTGCCCGGGAACAACCAGAGTAGCTGGGTGAGGTTCTGCTCTGAGTTGGTTCCATGTAAATCAAAACTTATCTGTTTGTTTCCCCAGGAGGTTAACCACCTCCTCCTCATCCTCCTCCTCCTTCTCTCCCTCCTCCCCCTCCTCCTCCTCTTCCTTCTCCTCTTCCTCCCCCCTCCTCTCCCTCCTCTTCTTCCTCCTCTCCCTCCTCCTCCTCTCCCTCCTCCTCCTTTCCCTCCTCCTTCTCCCCCTTCTCCCCCTCTTCTTCCTCCTCCTCCTTCTCCTCTCCCTCTTCCTCTTCCTTCTCCTTTTCCTCCTCCTCACCCCTCTCCACAAAGTTATCCTTTTCTCATTTAATTTGAGAAAGAAGTTTACTAAGTTCACCCTGAACTCAGGCTGTAGCCCAAACAGACTTTGAACTTAAAATCCTCCTGCTCTGACCTTCTAAGTCTCATGGTTACAGCCCTGAACTACCAGGTCTGCCTCCTTAATTTTCCTGTGAGTGGAGTTTGGCTTGTTTTAGAAGGGTAACATTTAGAATGAGTCTGAAGTTCTTCTAGTGGAGTGTTTGCCTGGTAGGCAGGAAGACCCAGTTTCAATCTCAACTATATCATCATCATCTTCTTCTTCTTCCCCTTCTTCTTCTCCTTCCCCCTTCCTCCTCCTCCTTTTCTTCTTCTTCTTCTTCTTCTTCTTCTTCTTCTTCTTCTTCTTCTTCTCTTTCTTCTTCTTCTTCTTCTTCTTCTTCTTCTTCTTCTTCTTCTTCTTCTTCTCTTTCTTCTTCCCTTTCTTCCCCTTCTTCTTCCCCTTCTTCTTCCTCCTCCCCTTCTTCTTCTTCCTCGTCCTCTTCTCCTCCTCCTCTATCACCATCACCACCACTATCACCATCACCACCACCACCACCATCACCACCACTGCCACCACTACCAATACCACCACCACCACCACTACCACCACCATCACCACAGTAAAAGCTGGATGTGGTGTCACATGCCCTTAATCCTAGCTTTTGGAAGGTAGAAACAGGAAGATCTCTGTGGGTTCTAAGCCAGCCTTGACTACATAGTGAATTCCTGGTTAGCCAGAGCTGCTTAGTGAGACCTTGTCCCAAAAAACCAAACATCATGTTTTTGAAAATGGAAATTTCACAACTAACCAAGCAATCCTGGGGGTGCAGGAACAGAACTGGGGCTAAGGGTGTAGCTCAATCAGGACAGCGATGGCCTAGCATGCCGAAAGCCCCAGGTTCATCCTGAATAAAATAGGTACGATGCTGCACTCTTGTAATCTCAGCACTAAGGAGCAAGAGGCAGAAAGATCAGGAGCTCAAGGTCACAGTCAGCTACGGAGAAAGTTAATTTTCTTTCAAGTATTTTATTGGCAACTATACTAATTTAATTCTCAAATTTTTATGATGTAAGAACCATCTGATGTAATAACCAAGTCATGTTATGGGTGAGGAAATGCAGTCAGTGGAATATTGAAGTGATTTATACAAGATCATTCATTGTCATAGTGAAGCCAAAAGGCAGAAATACAGCTAAACTCCACTGGAGATCCTCTTCCCCATTCCCATGATACCACCCAGCATACACGTGCCTTAGAATGCAGATGCAGTATCTACTGGACTAATGACAACTGAAAGATTTCAGGGTCATGGCTCAGTCTAGGCAAAGTGCTTAATGAGGATCTGAGTTTGGGATCCCCAGAATGCACGTTAAAAAAAATCTGTGTGTAGAGACACATGCCGGTACCCCTATCCCTGAGTAGACATTGGTAGATTCCTAAAGCTCATTGGCCAGCAGGACTAAGGAGCTTCTGGTTCAAGGAGAGACTCTGTCTCAAAAACAAATGTGGAACATATTGGAGGAAAGACAGTGTTGATCTCTGACCTCCCTGTGCACATGCGCTTGCACACACATCCCCCTGCACACTATATGGAACACCCCCCAGAGGAAAGATAATAGAATGATGTCTTGTTTGTGGCATCGGTCTTCGTCACACAGCCGTGGTCTAACAATCGTCATTTCCCTCACAGACCCTTTTGCATGCCGTGCTGGGAATGGTGGAGACGGAGACACGTCAACACAGTCCAAATTACGGACTGGTCATGCTTTGGGCTTCTCTGGCCAATGCTGCTCCTGTAAGTACTTGGGAGACAACGAGGCTCTCTTTCATCAGTTTGGCTTTTTGTTGTTGTGTTGTTTTTTGGCTGTTGTTTTGCATTATTTTCTTTTTCTCTTGCTCTTCGGTCCTTCACTAACATTGGGGAACAAATATATGTTGTTGGATTGGGATAAGATCTTTTTTTTTAAAGTGAACGCTTAGAAGAAGATGACTAGGTGGTTCAGTGGGTGAAGTGCTTGCCTCATGAGCTGCAGAACCAGAGTTCATGAAGCCTGGTGGGTTTGGCAGGCCGTTATCTCAGTGCTTGAGAGGTTGAGACGTGGGATCCCTGGGACAAGTTGACCAGCTAACCAAGCCTGCTCAGTGAACTGTGGGCTCAAGCCTGTCTCAGTGAGGAAGGCATCAACCCTTGGCTTCTACAGACAAGAGTATACGTGTGCACACACTTATGCACAGACACACATGCAAATACACCAGGCACGTACCTGCCCCCCCCCAGCATGTACAGCACTCACATAGGCACATCAACCCCCCCATATCTCCTCAAACCCACCCTCAAATACTAAGGGGACAAAGTGTACATCCAGAGGGAATTCTTCCCTCTGGCATGCGACTTGCCCAGGGAAAGCTTGTCCTTTGTGGTCCTCTGTGTACTGTGTAAGAAGCCCTGACTCTGTTAGACTGTGTGGTCGTGTGCTGTGCAGCTGGCACCAGCTTTGAACCAAGGCGATGGTTTCCTACGGGATTGCTGATCTCCACAGCGGTAGCTATGGAAAGTCTCTGTGTCTCCATTTCCTTTACAGGAAGAGTGGAGAGAAGGGGGAAGAAAGGGAGAGCGGCTGCTCATTTGCCTACACAGCCTCAGTGAGCATCCAACAAGAGGCTCTAAAGATGTGCTGCTAGCCATGTCCCTGAGTGTGCGTTTCCCTCTCCTCCTGAGTGCTAACACTGTCTGCATTTCTTGCCAGCCCCCGGTTCGATAAGCTTCTCTATGAATGACGCCTGTTCACATTCACCTTGAACTTCACTACCCATACAAAGATAACAGGGACCCATAAAAACCATTTGTTTTTTGTACTTGTTTTAATTGACGAATTTAGTCTTGGTTTTGACTAAAAAAATACAAAGTCTTGCTGTGTGGCCCCAGCCTGCCCTTGAATTTGCAGTCTCTAGGCCTAAGATTATAGACAGGACACACAAGTATTGGGCAACCATTTCTGATTATTATTTTTCTTTTAATAAGTGAACAAAATAATGGAGTTCCTTAGGACATCTTTATCTATGTATACCACTGACCATGGCTTGCAGCCACCCTCATTACCTCCTCTTGACCTCATTTCTATTATTTCCTCCCTTATTCCCTAAGAGTTTCCTATCTGCATTTCCCTCTGTCTCTCTGTCTCTGTCTCTCTGTCTCTGTCTCTCTCTGTGTCTCTGTTCCTCTCTGTCTCTCTGTCTGTCTGTCTGTGTCTCTGTCTCTGTCTCTGTCTCTGTCTCTGTCTCTCTCTCTCTCTCTCTCTCTCTCTCTGTGTGTGTGTGTGTGTGTGTGTGTGTGTGTGTGTGTTTTATTTTAAAGCTACTATGAACTAGGTTAACACTAGGAGATCCATCTGCAACCCTCTGCTTTGTCTGCTCCCATTCCTTATGCTGGCTGCAGTATAAGAATGGCTGCCTGTGTATTTATATTTGAGGATATAGGAACACTCAGTCCATCTCTGGTAACCGTGGTCACCCCACCCAACCCCCTTTTCTTTATCAACTAGAAATAAAGCCAATGTGTAAGCATTACACATTTCTCCTTCCTGTTTCTGAAGGGGATTTCTAGGTTCCAATAACTCTTACTTCTTTTAACCCATTGTGAAGAACAGAGCACGGAGGCAGACATTCCAACATTGCTACTCAAACACGTGCCACCCATAAGAATACATATTTCTTCAGTGCCAGTCAAGTGAAGGGCCCGTGCTTCCCCCTAGTCTATATGCTCTGATATTCTTCTTTGACTTTTGTCAACTAACTGACCGAGCGACATCAGAACTAAAGAGCAACTTCCCAAACATGCACACAACAGCCACAGTCAAAGGTTTCGTTCTCAGGATCTCACCAGAAAGGTCCCCCTGCAGAAAGCCACACAAAGCGCTATTGATCGGACACAGAGTTCTGTCCTTTGAGTTGGACCTGGCACTGGTCTGAAAGGACGTGTCTGATGATGACGGAGAGTTTCATCTTGCTGGACCTTCCTTGTTGGCATCTCCCAGAGGCATGAGCAGAGACCTTGGAAAGGCCTTTGCATCAGATCGGAAGCCAGTTCCCATAGCTGGGTGACAGTGGGCCACATACTCCTTTAACCTCTCCCAGCCTGCATCGGTGTCCTCATCTGAACTGCCTCCAAGGATGGTTGAGAGGATTTTACTGGAAATAATAAAAAGTGCTTAACAACATTGGTGCTCATTAAATAATAAGTGGGCTGTACATAAAAATGCCACCCTCATTGAAATCAAAGCCTTCTTTCAGTGGTCCATTAATAATGAATATAGACTGCTATGGGTCCCAAGTGCTGTGTCTTAAGTAGGTGTCTTAGACTTTTTCCACCTTTGTGAAGAGACACCGTGACCAAGGCAACTCTTATAAAGGACAACATTTAATTGGGGCTGGCTTACAGGTTCAGAGGTTCAGTCCATTATCATCATGACAGGAGGCACAGCGGTGTCTAGACAGGCGTGGCACTGGAGGAGCTGAGAGTTCTACATCTTCATCCACAGGAAGCCAGGATCGGACTGTCCTAGGAGGAGGATCTCAAAGCCCACCCTGACAGTGACACACTTCCTCCATCAAGGCTAGACCTCCTCATAGTGCCACCACCTGGGCCAAGCATATTCAGACCACCACAGTAGGGTTTTATTGCTGTGAAGAGACACCGTGACCATGGCAACTCCTATAAAGGAAATCATTTATCTAGGGATAGCTCATAGTTCAGAGGTTTAATCCGTTGTCATCATGGTGGTGTGGAGGCAGACATAGTGCTAGGGAAAGGAGCTGAGAGTTTTATACCGGGTCAGTAGATAGCAGGAAGAGAAAAAATGCCACACTTCCTCCAACAAGGCCACACCTCCTAAGAGTGCCATTCCCTATAAACTTATGGCGGCCATTTTCTTTCAAACCACCACATTCCACACTCTGCCATTGTAGCCGTATCAAAATGCAGAAATGCATTCAGTCCAACTTTAAAAGTTCCCATATTAGTCTCCACCCCATGAAAGTTCAAAGTCTCTTCTGAGACCCATAGCAATCTCTTATAACTGCAATTCCCTGTGAAAGCAACATGAAAAACAGATCACATACTTTCAACATACAATGGCGCAGGATATACATCACCACTTCAAAAGGAATCATAGTGAGGAAATACTGGAGCAAATGCAAGACTGAAAAACCAACTGGGCGAATTCCAGACTCTCATTTCCATATCTGGTTTGAAAGAACTCTTCAGTTCTCCAGATCCCACTTCTCTCTCTTGGGCTGGTTCCGCTCCTCGTTAGCAGCTTTCTTCACTAGGTATCCCATGACTCTGGCATCTCCAACATGTTGGGGTCTTCAAGGCAATCCACACAGTGGCCTCTGTAGGCATTCAGGCAAGGGTACCCTTGAAACACACCTCACTGGGTTTCCTTAGTCATGGAGGGAGATTCCAGAGCTCTTTTCTTCTATCCTTGACTCTTAAGTCAAAACCGTGTGGCCAAAGCTGCTTACTGGGGTTAAGGCATGGTCTCCTTGTTCAATTATGTCTTCACTAGCTTTCTGCTTTTGATGGTTTCCTTTATTGCCTAACCTTGGATGTCTTGAAACTTGACCTGTAGACCAGGCTGGCCTCAGACTCAAAGATCCAGACTGCCAGGATGAAAGGCATCAACCACCACATCAGGACCCACACTTTTCTTTAATTCCTTTTCACAAGTTGGAAGCCTAGCTGGGTGGGATCTCACCCTAAGGTCATGGCTCCCTTTACTCTGTTTAACATCAGGACTTTCTTTTATCTCTTTTCCCCCCTTCAACACAGGATTTTGTTCTATTCTTTTTCCTGGTACCTCTTTTTTCCTTCAGTTATGAGTTTTGTATTTTAGCTTGTTCAGCTTGCTCCTTTTCATTACAGATCTTCATAAGAATGAGTCATAATAACCACACGACAAGAGTTGATACTAGGCTAAGGCAATTAATTCCAAACTCTTCAATTCAACCCCAGGCACTTTTGGGGTAAGGGAATTAGGGCAGAGAGCAACATTTTCCACCAAAATATTACAAGAACTGTCTCCAGGCCACAGACAAATACTCTTCTCCTCTGAAACATCTTTAGCCAGGGCCCCACAGTTCAAATCATCCTCCACACCACTGTCTTCTATGCTCCTACTAGGATGATAATAAAGCCCTACTTAAAAGGCTCAATTGAGTTTTGAATTCAAAGTCCCAAAGCCCATATTTCTCTAAACAGAAGCATGGTCAGGCCTATCACAGTAATACCCCACTTCTGGTATCAACTTCTGTCTTAGTTAGTATTTTATTTTTGTGAAGAATGCCATGATCATGGCAACTCTTAGATGGAAAACTCTTCTGAGGCTGGCTTATAGGTTAGAGGTTTAGTCCATTGTCATCATGGTGGGAAGCATGATGGTGTGTAGGCAGACATGGTGCTGAGAGGTAGCTGAGAGTTCTACATCTGAATCGGTAGGCAACAGGAAGGGAGAGATGCCACACTGGGCCTGGCTCAAGCATCTGAGACCTCAATACCCACCCCAGTGACACATTTCCTCCAACAACACCACACCTGCTCTAACAAGGTCACACCACCTATTAGAGCCATTCCCATGAGCCACCATCAATGGCCAAGAGGGGCATGAGTCTACAATCTTTACTTTTAGGATCACCTATTGCTAAAGAAGCCCGAAAAGCTGTAAGTACTGGGTACGTCATTTCCTGGGCTCAGATGAGATCAGTATTTCCTCTCTCTTGCCTTGAAGCCCATAGGACTCACAGCCTGTTCTTTAGATGGGATTGCTACCAGCCCGCCAGGAGGCTTTATTGTGGCCTAGGTGTGCTTTGATAGACCATCTCAAGGTATTGGCCATACCTTATGAGATCATCTTGATGGGAGGGCCATTTCCTAGGTCTAAGATGTTCCTGGCTAGAAAATGAACTTTCGAGAACGTTTCTCAATAAAAAGTCAACAATACCAAAGCTGACTTTGGCCAGTTTTATCTGCTGCTTCTCTGAAGTTCTAACTACGCTCAGCAGCCAGGCTGGCCCTCATTCTTCTCAGTGTTAATGGCACAGTGACCCATATGTGATTGACAGGAGATTATCCAGAATGTTATGGAGATTTGCTCTTTATTTGGTTCAGAAAACGATCTAGGATAGCCATCACTTTGAACTTTAAATGATTTCATTTCTTAAGTATATAACAAGCCAAAGTAAAAGAACAAATAGCCAATGATGAATAGATGATGGATGGATGGGTGGACAGATACTTAGGAAAACATCAAGTCAGGCAGTCAAAACACCCAGCAGAAATCAACTGGGAAGCACTTTAAGCCAATTCCCCACAGAAAGAGTCTCAACCAGAGCACTGTTCTCTTAGGCGAGGCATCCAAGTAAAAGAACAGAAACCTAGAGAGATGACAACATCAAATTAGGCACTCACAGCACCTCTCAGAAACCAACTGGGGAAGTTACAGCAGCCGGAGTTCCCCGCTTGCTTTCCAAGTTCAACTGCTGTGGCTCTGCTTCCCTCTTCTCTTTCTTGCCGTATAAACCTTCATGTTATGTGATAAATTGTGGTAGGACCTGTTAGAAACCATGTACCTTCCCGCTGTTCCCAAGGCCACAGTGATGCCTTGAGCTATTTTGCTGTCTGCTGTCTTTCTTCCCTGTCACCGAGTGAGAGGTCCTGTTCCTCACACATGGGGCCTTGGAGCACTCCTGACATTAACACACTAGGAGGACCTACCCCACTTCCAGGTCTACCTACTCAGAGAGCTTACGCAGCGTGTAGCAATTAGCTTATAGGAGTTCTTCCAAGACCCCCTCAGCATCTGCTACATCTCCTCTTGGATGCTGTTGAAGAAATGCTCACAACTCATTCCCTGACATGCAGCCAGCCTTAGAGCCTCCTTGGCCATCTCTTCTGGGTTTTGTCCCCAACCCATCAATAAGTGGCTTTGTGTTGGTTCTCTGTATTCTAGTGACCAGTGGCTCGCCTTTCTGCACTGTGACAATGAGCTTGGCCCTTTTGGCATAATATTGTTGCTCCATTGGGCAGTACTTTTGAAATCCTTTTCCAAATGTGTCAAATGACCTTAGGGCTACTATTGCTTTTTGACCCAGTGTTGCATAGAAACATTTTAATTAACTCTTTCCTATCCTTTCTTGTTTTTATTTTTCTCTTTATTGAGACCATGTCCCAAGCTGGCCTTGAACTCATGATCCTTTTGCTTCAGTTTTCCAAGTAGAGTCTAGGATTATAGGCATGTACCGCATTGCCTGACACCTTTCTTTTTTTTAAAGAAGGAAAGAAATCACTTCTTGTCCTTTTGGCTAAGGTGAAGTGTGTTACCTTTTCTTCTCAGTTTAATGTCAGGTACGTGGTCTATTTGAGGACAACATACTAAGTGGACTTTTGGAGCTAGACAGAGTGGAAGCTTTCTCTGATCACCCCATGCAGCAACACTGGGGAACTCCTCTTGAGGGACTTCTGAAAGAAAGAAGTACTTCCTATCCTTTATTGTAGAGGGAGGCAGAGTCTCGTGTCGTCACCTAGCCCAGGCTGGCCTCACACTGGCTACATCAGGAATGATGATGGCCTTGAACTCCTGACCTCTTGTTTCCACATGCCAGGTGCTGGGATTACCACCCTGGACCACTGTATAAAAAGTACATTGTTTTCTTTTGATTTATTTATTTTACTTTATGTCTGAATGTTTTACCCGTACATGCATGTATATGGTCAGCTGAGATCAGGTTCCTGTTAGAACTAGACTGGGTATTGTGATCTGCTCCATGGGTACTAGAAAACAAACCCAGGTCCTCTGTGAGAGTAACAAGTACTGTTAGCCTCTTAGCTGGCTCACCGGCCCTCAAACGTTCCATCCAAAAGGTAGAAAACAGCAGACTTTAAAAATTTGTGAAGGGAAAAAGGCACCTGATATGCAGGCATTTGTTACTGACCTGAATTCTAGTGTTTGACATAAAAATAAATGGTACTCAGTTTTTTTTGTGGTTCTCAAAACCAGCCAGGCACAGAGGACCCTGAGCCTTTCTTGTGTTGCTGAAGATCTAGGAGAATTATGGGAGTTCTTTCCCCAGTGAGGACTCTGACTTCAAATATGATGAACTGAGTGTGGAGTGATTATTGATCAAATCCAATAGCTTAGCACTTCCGCTGGGAGCTCACAGGCATTGTGTGAAGATGGGCCAGATAATCCCCATGCTGAGTCCTTCCTAATCCAGATGCTGCCCTAGAATGTCTGCATTTCAGTCGCCATGGTCTTCTTTTTCCTATCACTGTCCCGGCTGCACACCCATGCCTGTTTCCGGCTTAATGCACCCTTCAATGCTGCACTTCCTCTTTTGGCCACATGGGGGAGGAGTCGGTCATTTCAAGGGACATCCTGTTTTACTAATGCAACAAAGAAACGGAAAAAAAGAATGAAGTTATACAAAGTGTTACTTCCATCACCTCAGAATTGATTTAAAGAATAGGTTGTTTTAACCAATTACAGTTATTTATTTTTCTTTACGTTTTTCATTTTTCAGAATTTCATACATGAGTACTGTATTTGCATTGTTTCTACCCAGCCCCTGTCCCCCGATTCCTCCAGTACCCACCTCCATTACCTCTCAAGTTCATGGTCTCTTTGTTAATACAGTAGATGCTTATAGGATAAAAAGCAAAAGGAAAATCCAAGCCTCTCAGGATTTTATGCATTCCCATGTTGTCTAGCCTTAGAAGCAAAAACTTACACTTCAGCAGGAAGCTCATTTTTAAGATGAACGGTTTTTAGCTTACGCATCTTATATATAGGGAAGATATGAAAGACTCTTTTTTATGCAAACTGATTTATTTTGATAAGTATTAGGAATGAGGAAAGAAAATCTCCAAAAATACATACACTAGCCCTTGAATAAAATCATAAGTGTGAAGACTGTTATAGGGCACTTATTTGGGGGACAGAAGTGCAGGCAGAAAAGCTAATTCGCAGAAGCATTAGAAGCTGGCTGGCTGAGTGATCCAGGGTGGAAGCAGGATTCTTAGCCCATGGAAAAGATGGATGTAGGATCCGCAGTAGGAGACGTTTGTAATTTATTATGGTTCCAATAGAGATCTTTGCTGTCCAATCTGCACTGGAAGCATCGGCATTCAGCTTGGTTTGGAAAACCTAGGCTGAGGTTTCAAGCTCCTACGAGTAGCAAGTAGGAAGCCATTCATATATTACCTTGAGTTCCCACTGGGCATTAAAACTTACACTTTATTCCAGATAATCCTAATAGGCCAAAAGAAGGAATTTACAGATGTACTTGGGTGAGATGTGACTTTCTTTTTCCTGTAGTGATCTCTCATACTTTGCCCTATTTTAATTTTATTTTAATTAGGGGGAAGTGATGGATACTGAACCCATGACCTTGTTTGTCCATACCACACAAGTGTCTTACTATTCAGCTATCTCTCCAGCTCCTCATAAGTTACTTAATGGGGTTTCAGTGTGACTTCCTAGGATTATTTAAAATTAATATGCTTTATGTGCGAGAAGAAACTTTCCTGGTTCATTCTCACACACTCTCTCTCGCTCTCCACATAGTTTTGCTG
This sequence comes from Rattus rattus, assembly GCF_011064425.1. Lineage (NCBI taxonomy): Eukaryota > Metazoa > Chordata > Mammalia > Rodentia > Muridae > Rattus > Rattus rattus. Next base: position 86,144,458 of record NC_046157.1, on the reverse strand, counting down.
TATAGGCCTGGCTACTATGACATTCACACGCAAGCCAAGTTGTCCTCAAACTCGCGGCCATCCCCCTGCCTCTCCTTCCCTAGTGCTGAGACTGTAACCATATGCTACCACTCTCTGCTGCTTCCTTTGTATTTTAAGGAAATGAAATCATGACGTTATTTTCACTTGTATTGACATTCTTAAGTATTCTGATTTGCTGAATATTTAATGCATGCCTACATGACATCTTGTGTTGCTTGTTAGTAAACACAATCCCGGACCTTCTCTTGTTCAGCAAAGAACTCTCTATCAATACTACAGCTGATCTGCAGCAAGTCAATTACAGACTTGACCTCTAAGAAGAATATGACATTGGTCTCGTTTATAAAATCTAGTCATTTTGAGTGGTGATATTTAGTAGCATACTTTAAAAAAAATTTTTTTCCCATTTACTTTTATTTCATGTTTGATTGGCATATGTGTCTCAGCACCACCTGTGTGCAATGCCCACAGAGACCAGAAGAGGGCGTCACATCCTTCAGAACTGAAATGACAGACGGCCTTGAGCTGTGATCTAGGCTTTGAGAGTGGAACCTGTGTCCGTCAGAAGGGCAGCCAGCGCCCTTGAGTGCTAAGCCGTCTCTCCAGCTCACAGTAGTGTGCATTTGAGGTTGACTAGAACACCGTCTTGCTTCTTTCAGCCGTCTCTGGCTAACACTGACTCTGCCTGCGCTTACCTTGTTCGACGGTTTCACGTTGTCTACGTTCCTCTTTTGCAGATCGCCTTCTGGACTCTTGCATATATCCTGTCTCATCCCGATCTGCACAGGACGATTGTAGAAAGCATATCTTCTGTGATTGGCACTGCAGGTACCAAATTAATTTACATAATCAAGGACGCGTTTAGTATGTATGGGTTTGACCTGGAATGCCTACCGTGTTTTAAAATCAGGGAACAGGACCAGGCACATGGCTCAGTTGATAAGATGATGGCTACACCAGCAAGAGGACCTACACTTATCCAGTCTCCCGCACACATTTAAAAAAAAAAAAAAACCATGGAATTGTGGTGCACGGTTGTCATCCTAGTGCTTAACATATAAAATCATGGGCTGTGATATGAAAAATCAAATTTTTTGTTCAAACGTATATTATTGTATAAGATATGATGCCAGTTAAAGTTGTCCCCTGCCTTCTGCATAATGGCTAAAAACGTCACTTTGGAGTTTTTCCCAAAGCCAAATGAACTTGACTAGCATGGGTACTTAAGCAATGCCCTGGTCACGCCAGCCTGGAAGGTAACTCCAGCAGTGCTACGCTTTTATCATGTGGAGATGTGAGCGTTGGGAACATTGGGAACTAGCAATGCTCACAGGTGGGATTCCAGAAACACTCTGGTGAGCATGAGGAAAGGCCATTGCCCTACACAGAGCTTCATGTTTGCAAAGGTGTGCTTCTGCAGGTGGGCGAGCATCAGCAGGTGAGGATGCCTCTACAGGTGAGCATGTGTCCGCAGGTGAGCATGTGTCTATAGGTGGGCATGTGTCTACAGGTGAGCATGTGTCCGCAGGTGGTTATATGTCTGCAGGTGAGTGTGTGTCTACAGGTGAGCATGTGTCTACAGGTGAGCATATGTCTGCAGGTGGGTGGGTCTGCAGGTGGGCGTGCATCTACAGGTGAGTGCACCCCTACAAATAAATGAACATCAAGCACACTGACTCACACACTCTGTCTGCATTTACTGAGGTCTTTCCTGACATCAAGTTCTCTAGATTCCTGGTCTTTGGAGAATATGAAGCCAGAATGAGAGTGGTAGGTCTAATATGGAGAGCCCAAGGGACCCAGAGGTCACAACTGGATTGTGACATTAATCTTGACTGTCCGCAGTGTTTGAATTTGGAGCTCTTAGATACGGCTCCAGTGTAAGGAGACAAAACCCATTTTCTCCTTTGTACCCTGACTTATTCTCAAAACCCGTTACTCTCTCTTAATGGGAAGTCATTCCCTTAAACAGGGTTTCATGGTCATAGCTTTCGCTGTATTGATGATTTCCATTTTAAGTCATTACTGTAGAATAGAAAATAACTCATAGGAATATAAAACTTAAAACAAATATGTATGTGGAGGTAGCTCAGGGACCTCTGAGTAAATAAAATGGTTCCAGAACCATCCATGGCTAAGTTGTAGTGATGGCTCAGAAATTTAGGTGTGGGGAGGACACAAGGCCAGGATATTGAGAACAACATCCGTGAATCTGCACAAAGGAGGATGTCAAAGGAGGACTATTAGAGTGTGCTGAATTATCAAGTATTATTCAGAAAAACAGAACCAATAAATGGTTGGATAGACGGATAGATGATAGGTTATTACGTATATAATTAGATGGTAAACGGATAGATCTGGAAAGATATTTAGTTTATATTTTTAAAACTTGTTTTCACTTTTAAACATATGGCTATTCATGTATCTGCACGTGAGAGCAGGGGCCCACAGTTGGGAGTCACCTCTCCTGTAGCTGGAGTTATAGGCATTTGTGAGCCATCTGACGTGGGTGCTGGGAGCTGAACCGGGGTCCTTTGCAAGAGCAGCAGCAGGAGCTCCTAACCACAGAGCCATCTCTCCAGCCCCCAGTAGGAGATGTGCTGTGAGAAATTGGTTGATGCGTGCCACGAACCACTCAGACAGAGGACACCGCGGGAGAAGCAGGGCTCTGGTACTCAGGAAGGCACAGGTTCGGTGCAATGACAGACAGACATGACACACTCAGGTGGTTAGAATCTGATGCGATTTTACTGAAATCTGCTTTGCAGTTATATACAATACTTGAACAGGAGCTAATTTTTTGGCCCCTTGCCGGGGTACACTCAAACAATAACCAAGAAAAAGTTTAATGGTTTATATGAAGTTCAGAACAGAAAGCAAGACAGGAAATAAATTTCCCTGAGAATCGGACTGGTGTCATAAACCTCATTTACCTCAATCTCTAAATATCATCTCTCGGATAACAACAGGACAGCCGGCTGTAAGGAATCTTTAGTCTTTTACTCTCTCAGCCAAAATTTATGTAATCGTCTTTTTAAAGATAGGAAAGTTACTTTTGATAATAGGCAAGCACAGGGACGTTATCTGGCCAAGTGTTCTATAAAATTTAAAGAATAATATAATACTCTTTTTTCTTCAGTATTAACTCATCTATCACCTTCTTCATCATATGTCCCTGTGTAGGGCAATGACTCTGCAGTGGTCCTGTATCTACTCATGCTGTTTTTACCTAAAGGAAGGGCCCACCACCTTCCTCTAATTAAATAATGTTTTCTTCCATGTAACTACTTGACAGGAATTCATAAATATTTGGATTTTTTTTTATAATTGATGGGACTTCCCCCTCTAATAGCTAGTGCCTTAATTCTTTCACTATCTAGGAGGTCTGAATTATCCACAGTTGATTCTTCCTGTTGTAAGTTATTGATCACAACTCTTAGAGTTTCATTCTGTTTCTACTTAATTTTTGCTAGTGGCATGGCCCATAAAGGTCTTGACGTTCCTGTTAGTAGAAAAAGAAACAAAAGAGCCAGGATGTAGCTCCCTATCGTACCCATTCGAATCAGCTAGGCAGAAAGTCGAGGAGGAAGTGGCCAAGTGTCTCCAGGAGACCAAGTTCCGAGGAACACACATCTCAGGCCTGCTGACCATGATTGCTTCCTGTCAGACAGGCACCACTGGAGCTGGCCCAGCAGACGCGACTTCAGATCCTAACATTATGGTACTTGGCTTGTGTGCTCCTGGAAGTCGGTTCAGTGAGTTTAGTGGGTTCTTCGAAACAGCACAGATTCACTTACACTATGAATCTGTGTACCTCCTACTATGTGCATGTCAGGTGTTTTCAGCATTGAGACCCCTGCCCAGCTCCTGCTCTCTACTTATGCAGAGCCTCCTGGGCAGCCTCATAGGGAGCTTAGCGTGTTTTCAGAGCTTTCTTGACTGTGAGTGCAGCCCTGGACAAATGAGTGGCCTTTGCTTGTATAGGAATACAGACCTTGTCAAAGCCATCACAGACACCTCACTCCCTACACTTTGAGTCTCTTCCTTGTAGCTTATCTGTTGTGTGTCCCATCTACTGTCTATGGCCTCAGGTAGCTGCAAAAGGGAACCTTTAAAGATGTTTCTCCCAGCACCCCTCAGGACGAGAATCCCTACCTTTTCTGCTTTAGAAGTGTGGAAGACTCTAACAACGGTTATATTCTTCTTGGTGCCTATCTTCGGGGAGGAAAGACAATGGTCACTGTAATACATGAATAAACCAAGACTATCAGCAGGTGCCAAATGCCATGCAAAGAATACAACAGAGTTGAGTATGGGCAACCACCAGTGCTAAGATGGGAAGGTGTGCTGGTTAGGCCATCAGCTTTGGCCATAATGGCAAGACAGATTTGAGCAAGGACTTGAATCAGTTTGGGGTCAGACAGGTAGGAATCTGGAGGGAGAGACAGCTGGTGTGACCACACTGTGTCCCCACAGGTTCTACAGTTACGTTAAAAAGGCCTTGTCATCTATTCCACAGCAGAATGGGTAGGAAATGGGTTCACTATGTAGAGAGAGGAGTTCTAAGGTACCGTCCACCTCTACCAAGGGCTTTCTCTTCCCGCTGATGAGCGCATATGCTCTACGCCCAAGCCCCTCTTTCTTACCACAAGAACTTGCCTAGCTCATGACTTTAACTTTTCATTTTACTTGGCCATCTACTCCCGAGTCATTTCTAGAAATTTCTAATATGAAGAGCCTACTGATGATATCACGGCAGACACTCTGAGGAGATGTATCCTGTCCCACCCTTTCCCTCTCTCCCTTTTCTGATGCCGTGGTGACCATGTTCCTTTCTGTCCCATGACTCCTCCGCTCATTTCCCAGAACCTGGCCCTGCTTCCTTTTCCAGATCTCTGGTTCTGCTTGTCTCTGTACTGTCAGCAGGGTTTCTAGCAGGAGCTCACTCCTGCAGATCTAGACTGTTTTGTTTGTTTGTTTGTTTGTTTTAATCTTAATAAATTTGTTAAAATGTTGTGGAATTTCCAGGAGGGCTGGACATGCTGTGCCCGGGAAGGCATAGCCAGAGACTGTGCTCCCAGCCAGGCCGCAGACTGTCTGGCAAGCCCAGTTCACCCACTAATGCCAAGCACACGGTGACACTGGCAGGGAACACTAAATGACATTGTGTCCCTGGGAACTTCAGCCTGTGAAATCTGAAATTGGTGCCCAGCAAATCAAAATCTTAGTCTCCTTTCCTTTATATCACTAGCTGTTTCTTCCCCCTCCTGCTTCTTATTTTATTTTTTTTATTCATGTGTAAATATGTGTCCAAGTGTGTGTGTATGTATGTGTGCACATGTGTGTGTGTGTGTGTGTGTGTGTGTGTGTGTGTGTGTGTGTGTGTGTGTGTGTGTGTGTGTGTGTACTAGTCGCTCTACAGAGAACACATGCAGGGGGGCCAAAGGAGGGTGTCAGGTGTTCTCCATCTGGCTGTACCTGTTTGTTTTCTCAGCTAGACTGGAAGCCTGTAGTTCTCAAGGATCCCCTGTCTCCACCCATTTTGGGGCTGGAGTGGCAGGCATTCGCTGAACTTCTGGCTTACCGTGGTCCTGGAATCCAAACTTGAAGCCTCGTACTTGCACAGCAAGCTCTCTTGGCTTAGACGAACTCTGGCAATTTTAAACCACAGTGCAATGCCTACCTGAAGTCTCTGTGTGCTAGCCAGAAACAAATGTTTATTCCCTTTACTTTTTTAGTTAAAGAATGCATAAACTGATTGTTTAAAGAGACTTGGATTCTCTGTTCTAATGAGGTTCCCTCCAAATATCTATCTCCTATGAAATTTCATCTATTCTCAGAAGGGTGAGCATTGCTATGCCCACAGAACTGAAGAATAAAATTAAATTACTTATCTCTTGGCTTTAAATCAAGCTGTATATTAAATTTTGTCTTAGTTATTATTTATTCTTTTAAACATATGTTTTTATTTTGTCTTCGAGATAGGGTTTTCAGTATATCCCAGGCTAGCCTTGAACTCACAGAGAAGTCCACTTTTGATTTACAGGAATCCTTCCAAGTGCTGGGAGCACAGACCATACCACCCCGGTGTCTGTAGGTTTGTTTAAGTAGCATCACACTCACCCACCATTAGGGTTTTCTTTCTTCATCCTGGCGGAACACTGACGTCCATGTTTAGATGCTTCTCGAAGCATCTATTCATTTCACATTTCTCAAGATAACAGTGAAGTAACCCTGGACCACAAAAGCCTAGCCAATTCAGCAGGGGCACTCCTGTTCCTTGGCCTGCAACCTAAAACCACCTGTGCTTTTAATATTTAGATTCTGTGCTGTGTCCACTGTGTTAGGGGCCATTCTCTTTCCTCATTTAGGAGTTCCTTACTGGGAATTTGCCCATTGGCAATGCTCGCTCAATCTTAACAAGCAGAGAGCGGGCAGGTAAAAATCACTAGTGTTGATTTTATCAACATTTTTATGTATTTGCTTCACTTTTTAACCATGGGCCTATGCATTCACAGCACCTCCTTTTTCTACCTATAATCTTACTATGCTTCATTTCAAGATGAGATTTTTGACCCTACCCCATCAATTTACAAGGAATAGGATTCATAAACACAAATACACCCAGGTAGGATTGATTCCTTGAAGGACAAGTCATAGAATGTGCATGCAGAAATGTCCGCTTGGGGGCTGGAGAGAAATCTCAGTGGTTAAGAGCCCTCCCTGCTCTTACAGAAGTCGAGAGTACCATTCCCAGTACCACATCAGGTGATCCACAGGCTCCTTTTAACTCCGGGTGTGCAACACTGCTGCCCTCTTCTGGACTCTGTGGGTACCTGCATTCATGAGCACACATCCATACACAAACATGAGACTAAAAAAGAAACCTTTAAAAAAGAGTTGGTTTCAAATCAGAAGTAGAGCTGTGCATTTTCATCCTGTTAATCATAAATCTTGTGACTTCGAAGAAAACAAGAAAAATCTTATCCACAGCCAATAATATTTTTATTCTTGTTTGTTTTGTTTTTGTTTTGGATAGCATTACATTCGATGGAACAGCAATCCCGATGGAACATACGGACACTGTAGGGTGACCAGGTGCCAATACAGAATGATCCCAACTTTGATAATAAATATAAACATGTCTGCAAACTGGCAAAATCCAAATGAATCCTAGCCCCAGGGTGACACTCTAGGTGGCCATGGCACTGCCCTCACTGGCTTCATTGGCTCACCAGTCCTGTTTTAGTACATCCCAACATTCGCACTAACTCCGAGTTCAGTGGTCCAACGTCACTTGCACTCTAACTCTGTTTCTCTCACCTTGGATGCATTCTCTGTATGCTCTTGCGAGCCAATAACAGCATTCTTGAAAGATTCCATCGTGCCACTTCAGCTGACTTAATAAGCTTACTCATTATTGTCCCCCCAGTTAGCCAGAGCTCTCTGGCTGATAATCAGTGTGATAGCTGTAATGGATCCTTTTGGTTCTTTATGTGACAAGTTGCCCCAAATAACAAAGAAAAAAGTCAAGTAATAGAGCCAAGATTACTGCAGTGGAGTTATGGACACAGGACACTTAGTTTATTAAAAGTCTCCATTCCCACTTGAAATCTGATAGCCTGAATCTAATGTGGGGATTTAGAGGCTAATGCATATCACACAGGAAATATTTCCTAAGGCTCATTTTCCTTTGCTAGCCTGGCCTGTGTAGGCTGGGTTGGGCCTAGGATACAATAAATCACACGGGAAGGAAGTTCATTGCAACAATGTTTCTCATTCGCCAGCCTTGAACACTGTATCTATTTACAAAAGCAAGAGGTTTCACCTGGCCTACCCTAAATTTCAACTTTTCCAACCCACATACATAATTTATCTTTTTCTCCTTCTTAGCCCTAGGGCTAAGATGCAGTCATTTTGGAACACACAACCTGAGAACTCCAGCCCACAACTCCAGCCCTGCAAACATCCATGCATGATAACGGACTGGCTTAGGTAGGGTTTCCATTGCTGTGAAGAGACACTATGTCCAAGGCAACTCTTTTAAAGGACAATGTTTATTTGGGGCTGGGCTACAGTTTCAGAGGTTCAGTCCATTATCATCAGGGAGGGAAGCATGGCAGCATCCAGGCAGACATGGTGCTGGAGGAGCTGAGAGTTCTATGTCTTGATCTCAAGGCAGACCAGAGAAGACTCCATTCCACTGCTGCTGCTATTCTTGGTGATCATTTCGTGGTACTGGCATCTTCAGTACACTGGGGTCTTCTGCTGCTGCAACTACACTTCACAATGGCCACCAGTAGGTTCCTTTCATGGTGTCAAGCCTCAGCTTCTTTGCATGACCCCTCTCAGTACTGTGCTGTCAATTGCCAATATGGCTGCCCTTTCACTGACCTCTCACAGTGCTGAACCTGAGCTGCTCTCCATGACCTCCTCATGCCTTCAAAACCAGTACCACCTGGGTGATTCATACACATTACCAAGTCCAGCTGCAGCATGAGGTATCTCTGGCTATCTCTGGAACACAGCTTCTTTGTTCTCACAAAACACTTCCCAGAAGATTTCACCTCAGTGATGCTGGTCTCTTCTTAATCACCGCTTATTTCTTAGCTCCAGCTTACCAGCATCAATTGTCCCAGTTGTCCCTGCCACACTCTAAAGCCAGAGCCACGTGGCTGAAGTTACTAACTTCTGCTGCTTGCTGGGGCTGGAACATGGCCCCCTTGTTCTATTACATTATCACCAGCTTTCTGTTTCCCAACATCTTCACTGCCTAAACTTGGCTATCCAGGAACCTACTCTGTAGGTTGAACTCAAGAGATCCACATGGCTCTGTGTCCTGAATTCTGGATTTAAAATAGCAAACCACCACGCCTGGATCTAAGCCTTTCTCTACTTGGGACTTTCTCTATCCTAGCCTGGCCTTGAACTCAGACATCTATCTGCTTGCTTCTGTCTCCTGGGATTAAAGGTGTGTACCGCATGCCTGGACCTAAGCTGTTCATGGCCCCTATTCCTCATGATCTGGATCAAAAGCCTGTGTTTCTGGATTGTGGTTTAACAAGTGAGCAAACAAGTGAGCACCCAGGATTTCGAAAGTCAAAAAGGAACCTGTGGGCTGTGTAGTTTTAGTTTTCCAAGGAATTTGTTTTGTGCCTTTCTTCTTCCTTCCCCAAGTCTCTTGACAGTACAGTGACACCTGTCTTAGAATACAGAGAGCCTGGAACAGGGGAATACCTCACTGCCCAACCTGTCCTCACAACCAACTTTCTGATCTATAGTCTCTTTGAATCACATCTCGCAAACATGAATGACTCAGCCCTGTCTGCCATTTTCCCCACCTTCTGCCTAAACACAGGCTCTTTCCGAAGTTATTAGTTAGGTTCTTATAGACTATTATTCTAGTGTCACTAGACAACCGGGGTACCCTTTTGGAGAACTGATAAAAGGAATTTAAAACAGAATCAGAGAGAACACTGAGGACCGTCTTTTATTAGAGTTTGAGAGAAACCCAGAGGGCAAGCTTTATAGAAGCCCTGGCAACAGCTGAGAGGAGGAGGAAGGGTAAGAGGAAGGAATTATGTCCTGCCTCCTGGGCCTGGGTTCGACTGGGAGCTGGGCAGGTGAGGGCAGCTGCAGAAGTTGCAGGGGGTTGAGAGCAAGAGTTGAGAAAGCTCACACTGTCAAGGGAATTGTGCTTAAGATTTGGAACAGTCTATAAAAACCAAAGAGAAAAAAGAGGGGACACTATTTATTTGCACACATAGCAATAATGTGCTAGATGCAACTTCCTCGAGGGAGGGCTTCTGTGGGGTAAAGAGTATTTTCTCCTTAAGGGGTAATTATCCCTCCCATTCCATTGGCTTATTATCTTCCAGTAAATCCTCTGTTGTTTTGTTTTGTTTTCCTTTTGTTTTTTTGAGGCATGGTCTCCTGACCAGGTGATTGACAGGTGTTGTTAAATGAGCTCTAAGAGAAAGGGACCATGGTATGTGAAATTCTAGACTTTGAGATGGATCATAATGGCATGTCTCCACCCAGATCCATTTTTTTCTGACCAATAGACCTCATCAAAGCACACCCCCTCACATGATATTTTTCAATCTTAAAGAGGGAAAATGTGGTGCTTCCTTTTCTCCTGTTACCAGGGAAACGGGAGGTTAAGGTACTCCAAGACGGCTGATGTCTATTTAGCTACCTAATATTAGGACTAAAGAAAGATTTCTTCTACATATTTGTTATATATATGTGTGTGTGTGTGTGTGTGTATCTATTTGGGTGAGGAAAGGGGCTTAAAATATGAAAAGAAAAAGCAGTGGAATTATTCTGAAGTCCTCTTTTGGTGTTCTGGTTGACTCATGTTCCTTCTTAAGTCCAAGAAATTATAGTTTCGTGATTTATTTTAGAGTCTGTTCCTTTTCTTCCTGCCTGGGTGACTCCTACCCACCCTTCTAGGCTTATATGAATTCCAGCCACAAGCGAGAGGAGATGAATTCCACTGATGCCTGAATCCTCTGCTCTGAGACGTGTATTATAGTTGTTTATAGCCTCACAAATTGTCCTGTGCTCTAGTGTCCAAGGTCCTGTAAGGCTATGGCTTTTGTCATTTTTGACTCCATGCTCTTCTTTGGAAAACTGTGGGATATGAGCACGTGTGTGGCTTCCTGTCATCCTTAAAGACTGTTGTGCTACCATTGACATGGCTCCCTTGGTTGGGAGGGAATATTAGAATATTTATGATGTCCCACAGATAGATGTACAGACAGCATCAAGGGTGTTGTTCCAGAAGATCTTTACTTTTGCAAAAAGCTGCATAATGACTAAAGCTGGGAGAGCAAGCACACCAGGTTGGGAAGTTCACTTGGGCTTTATTCTAATGTGGTGTGGGACCTGTGGCTTACTCCATTGTTGGGAGCTTGACCTCACGGTCTGATGGGATCGGCTAATTTGTAATCATCAGGAAGGGGAAGGGTGTGATACAGAGTGAAGTTTCGGGAATATCTTCTTGTCTCAGGTTTCAGCAAACAAGCATATGCATGAGAGTTTCACTAGATGGAAGAGGGTTATAGCCTTTGTTCACACAGCCATCTTTGATGGAAAAGTCTGCCTCACAATTGGACACATTAACTTGTCTGAGACTGGAGGGTACTGGAGTATATGAAGGACCATAATCTTTTTTTCGATGTTAAGTAGCCAATCTATTGTTAACACTGCATCAGCTCCTACAGCATCTGCTTGGGCTACATGTAACACAGATAAGTTGTGAGTGTTCAATGTCAGAAGCACAGGATCATGTTCGTGTCTTTGCTCAATGCCAGAATCCTTGACTAACAATAAATTACAGGGCATACCAATTTCACGGTGGCCGTTTGCCAGACATTCCCTCTTCCCTTGGTAATCTTGGCTTAGGTGAAAAAGATTCACTTTTATTCCAGGTTTAATTACTAACAATATTCTCAGAGCACATATTATGTACCACACAATCTTTTGTATCATCTGTCTCTATAGATATCTGTATCTATACATATTTTATGTTCATGTATAGGTTGCAGAATGCCCACCACAGAACTCAAGATGTTTCAGAAGTCTGGAGAAGCCAGGACGCCAATAGCAATCTAAATAAGATGAAACAGTAACTGAGCATAACAGTTGGGAATTAGCTGTTATTATAGGTCAGGCTTCGGCAGCGCACAGGCTGGACATGAAACTGCGTGATTGGATTTAACTTCAGAGCTGTCAGAACCAGGTCCAGGTGAAGGAATGAGCAGACAGATGGGTCACCTGCTGGTCTAGACAGGCAAACAGATGGATGGGCTGTCTGAACAGTGAGGGCAGAGCTAAGCTGAAGCCCTGGGGGCAATTGGGAGTCCTCTAACTATTGGTCCTTGACATGGGTGGTCACGTGACCGGTGGGTGGGGCCAAGTGCCCACAGTTCTGTGTGTCCCCTCTTAATGGAGTCTAGGTGAGAGAGTTGCATCCTTTCGTTGGTCTGGTTCTTCTGGCAAGTTCTTGGACCTAGTTTCCTTAATATGATTTTAATATGTTTTTCTGACCCAACAGTCTCAGTTCACCTCAATAAATTTGTAGCATATGGTGGTTTGAAACAGAATGGTGCCCATAGGTTCATGTATTTGAATACTTGGTCTCCAGTTAGTAGAACTCTTTGGGAAGGATTAGGAGGTGTGGTCTTGTTGGAGAATGTGTAGCACTGGCAGTGGGCTTTAAGGTTTCAAAAGATTCATGCCATTCCAAACGTGCTCTTTGCCTTCTACTTGTGGATCCAGATGTGACCCCTCAGCTGGCTTTGTGATGCACATCCTTCTTCTGCTATCATGGAATAGCCTTCTGGAACCACAGGTCCTAGGTAAACTGTTCCTTTCATAAGTCACCTCAATCTTGCATGGTATTATATCAGAAATAAAAAGTAACTAAGGCATAGGGTGGCACCCTTTCAACTCCCAGAAATAAGCCATTTGTCAGAGTATACAGTGTGAGTGATGGCAGATAGATACCTCTTCAGATATCCACCCAGGGATAGTTGTGTATGTCAAAAGGGAGTAGGAATTTGCTTGTAAAATGGAATCTCTTGAGGAAAGGCATAGTCTGAAAAATGAGTATTTTATAAAATGTGACGTAAATTTGGGCAGAGCACAGACTTAGCAGATACATTGCACATCTGTAGTCTGTTAGTAACTGAAATAACAACCTTTAAATCTACCATTTATACTTAACAAATGTAGCTTATAGTCTTTATGTAATTATGACTTTCATGTAATAACCAAATGGATACATTAGAAGCTTCTGCTTTTCTTTCTTTCTTCCTTTCCTTTTTACTTTCTGAGAATAAGAATCATCCTTTTTTTTTATCTCGTTTCAAATAACCTAAGGTTTGGTTTTTATTGCATTTATGCCAAGAGTTAAACAGATGGTTTCTAAATTTTGCCCGAGATTCCCCTTGGCCCCTTCCCTGGGCTCTCTGGAGTGGTCTTGGTCTCTGTTGGGATCCAGCCCTTCTTCTGGTGATTCTCTTGGAACTCTCCCAAGCGGAGCTTTCTAAATTTAGAGCCTCAGGACTGGACTAACCACGGATGAGCACCAAAAATCCCAACGGTACCGGTGCAAAGCCCTTTCTGAGAGTTCTAACAAATATGGTCTTTTAGCAGAAAGATGTTTGAAAACAGAATGTTTCTTTTATTTCTTTTGTCTTGTCCAGGAATGCTACTTTATACCTTCCACATCACTCTGGGGTTTGAGAAACTAAAAGTATTCAATTAAAATACTTGTTTTCACATGTACACAGTTACACACTACACCGTTAGCTATTTTCCAGTAGACACAAACTTTCAGTTCTACATTGCATAATGTGATATAAAATGTAGCCACAATAGTCTAATAGCAACACTTAGGTCTAAAAACTTGTTTTTTTTTTTGTTGTTGTTGTTGTTTTTTTTAATACTCTAAAGGAGATCAGAAACTTCACTATAACCAAGTTCAAACTTCAAGGTCAGAAACATACCATGTGCTAGAACAGGGAGATGTGGTAATTATTGTTTTCTCATTGCTGTGACAAAATATTAGACTAAAGCAACTTCAGTGAGGAAGGATTTATTCTGGATGAGGTTTGAAGGGATCAGCCCATCCATGGCAGGGAAAGTGTGGTAGCAGAGACTGTTTCTGGTCACATCCTCTCTGCAGTGAGGAAGCAGGGAAAGATGAATTCTCGAGCTCAGCTGGCTTCCTCTTTCCTCCCTTTGTTATTAGTTCTGGAATTCCAGTCTGAGGGATGCCACCCACAACGGCGACCTGTCTTTCTTCCTCAGTTAAACCTCTGTGGAAGTTCTGTCGAAGTCAGGAACAGGGGAGTGTCTCCTTGGTAATTCCTGTCAGACAGACAGTGAAGATGGATGGCCAGAGTGGTTCCCATTGGAAGTTATCCCTTCTGATTTAGAGCATTAATCCTGACTATTGGTCATCACCTCCTTTGGTCTAGTAGAAAAATTTTATTATCTGTTACGCTATAGCAATGGTGAACTAAAACAACAGCAAAAAAAAAGGGGGGGGAAGGAGTGTTTGGTGAGTTTTTAATTTGTTCAAATATTTCTATAAATAGTTATCTTAGGAGAAACAAGTCACCTGGGGCAGTCAGCTTTAAGCTTATAATCAGAGGATCCTGCTAACTTGTTGCAGTGTCTGTTTGTTTATTAAGGGTCCATGCTGACCAGGTCTTCCACGACTTTCAGGATCAGGAAGAAACCAGTCTAGAGCCTGTCTCTGATCTCTGATTTCTAGAATTGGTCATCAGCATCCTGTTTCAGTTTGCCATGGCTGTGGGCTTCTGCATGAACCTTAGATGCAGTGCCCAGTCAGTGACTAACAACCTCGTAGTTGAGGCAGAATCTCTGGGAGCCTGAATGGCAGACAAGACCTTTCGGTGTAAGTCGTTTCCAGCTACAGTCTAGCTTTGCCTTTCCCTTGTCTCATGCTTTTAACGTTTTGATAAAGTCAGCCGACACGTGGAGTTGATGCTCGGGACAGGCGTGATCTGGGTGGTATGTCCTAAGGCAGCGCAGTGCGGAAAAGGAGGCAGAGACCGGATGCTGAGAGGGCCAGTCCAGGAACAATGGTTCCAGGGACAGTGGGGCACCCCCATCTCCTGCTGCTTCTCCCAGCCACTCTCTCTTCCTCCAAATCTCCAGTTACCGTAACCTGTCATACATACCGCAGCAGGTCCAATACCTTTTCCTTCTTGCTACCGCCTCCCCGCCCCCACTGCAGCCTTTCTATAGGCAGGCGTTCATCTCTTATTCCATAGGATCCAAGGGCTTTCCTTCCCACCGTTTCTTCCTTCCCTCATGTTCTTTTCCCTTCAGTACATCTTAGAAGTTTTGTCCCCTCCCCCCTCAACACACACACTCTCAGGTTGATGTAGCTCTCTCTAAGCTCTCTGTGTTTTCTTGTTCTGTGTAAACTATTGAGATGCCAGAAATTGCATTTGGTCCATTCAGTTATGAAAAATGGCTGACCTATTATCGAATCCCCAAAGCCAGTCCTCGCTATCAAAGTTCTCAGCCAACCTAACTCATTTCTAATGGAAAAAAAAAAACCTGTGTCTTTATTATTTTCCAGTTCATATAGGTGGCCACGACCCACATCTCACGTGAAGTTTAATTCCTTGAATAACATAGGAAGACATCCGTGGGAGTAGATGGGTGGTTCTCGAGCTAGGCGGGTTTACAAACAGGCAGAAAGGCACACATCTGCTGTCAGGATTTTTTTCAGTGCTTTACTTCAATTCCAAGGGATTTTCCCCTTAGGTACCATATGTTACCTATTTGCCATTTCTGTTTGGTACCCAGGAGATGTTTGTACCACAGGGAAAATGGAGCTGACTGATCAACAGGATGCCCAAGAGGGAGGCTCTCTCTCTATGATAAGGAAATGGCTACTGTGGGGTGGGCGTGGGAGGGTGGGGTAGGCTGGGAGGACTCAACTTTTGAGATCTCCTTTGGAAAAGAGAGCATGTAGAAACTAAGTGTCAGGAAACAGAGTTCCCCGACACCTCTGCTGGCGTGTGCTCTCTGAGGAAGTAACATGACCATTGCAGCAGACATTCTAAATAAGGGTATTTCTCCCCTGGTCATGGAGTCTATCATTTTCTTAATAAAATGTATTTTACATGGTTATTAAAATAGTACACCGAGCCTCATGCATCTGACCTGGATATAGGAGGGGTAAGGGCAGTGAAGACCACACAGAATTTATGTCACCTGTAAACTCAGGGGCTGGAGTACAACTTGTCCTTTTGGGCAAACCCAATAATAGCTCATCCTCCTCTTGCCCTGTGCACAGGAGTAAACTTTTTCTGTACCAGGCCTTGTACTTTAGATTTTTATGGACCATAAAATGTCTGCTGTGGCCTTCTCCGACCTGCCATTGTAGTGGAAAACCAGCTACAGATGAGTGTTGATGTTTATATTGGAAGGCAAAACTTTACAGAATAAAGCAGTGAGCTGGATCTGGCCTGTTGTCATGGTTAATGAACCACGTCCTTATCTGCGGCTTCATAAGAGAGAAACATGAGATTGAGTAAGGGAGGGAGCAAGGGAGGGAGGGAGGGAGGAAGGGAGGTAGGTATAGGTAGGTGGGTAGATAGGTAAGACAGATAGATAGATAGATAGATAGATAGATAGATAGATAGATAGATAGATGGATGGATGGATGGATGGATGGATGGATGGATGGATGGATGGATGGATGGATGGATGATGGATGGATGGACGGACATACAGACAGACATACAGACAGATGGAGGGTAGATAGATTGACAGACAGACATAGGTAGGTAGGCATGTAGGTAGGTGGGTGGGTAGGTACATAAACTGAGCCAGTGACCTCCTAGGCACCACTGCTTAGAGGAAGCTGACACCTTTATAAAAAATGATGAAATGGTAAGATGGCTTACACAGGGTACTTGCTCCTGATCGCAAGCCTAAAGACACGAGTCTTATGCCCAGCACCCCAATACAAAAATTAGAATGAGATTTTAAAATGGAGAAAATGTCTGGATTAAAATTGGTCAGACTCAGCGAAGGCACGGCCTGGTTTTATGGCATAGGAACTAAAAGTCCTTTCTTACACGTCGATGGTAATCAGAGCTGGGTGAGTGATGTTTGCTGACGACACGGGGATTGCTGCCCAATCATAATTTTCACCCTTTAGGTTTGTTTACCTCTGTTTTTAAAGAGGAGTGGTAATTTTAAAGTTAGTATAGTAATAAGAGCAGCTTAAAACGGCAATATTTAATAAACAAAGTACAAGAGAAGCATTTGCTTATTTACTGATTTACTGTACTAGGAATTCAATTGCCTTTGACGTGTAGGTCAATGCTCTCCCACTGAGGGATATCCATACTTCCCTTCATTTTCTTTTAATCTGTCACTGTGTTTTGTTTTGTCTTTCCTTAAACTGTGGTCCCCAGACCAGCAGTGTAGCACCATTGGAGAATTTCCCAGAACTGTCAATTCTTGGGTCCACAATATGCAAGGTTTTCGTTAAATTCTATCTCACTTGAACATTCCCCTCATTCTGCCTCAGAATTGTTTCTAAATCTTTCCCATTACACTCACACAAAGCTACTGCTTTTTCAAACGGGTCTTCTCTTCCACCGTTTCAAGCTGCAGCCCATTGGTCCATTCATTTATCCCACCAGTAATAACATACAGAATGCTTCCCATGAACAAGCCATTGTGTTAGATAATCAGTACACTAATGGATGAGATTCAGAAGGAAATGAAATGTTATTGTACCCAGGGAACCCCAGTGTAAAAATATGAGATGAATCAATTCCTGTATCAAACCTATGAAGATGACATGGCATGGCGCCGAATCGGGGAAAGAACTGGGGTAGCCGGGGAAAGGTTCTCTGAGGGCTGTTTTACCTGTGGCTTGAAGGATGAGCCGGAGACTGCTTTCCAAACAGTTGTAAAGGGCAGAGGGAATCACAAGGATGGCGTAACATTTGCTGAGCTCTTGCTGTCTGGCAGCATTGATTCTGAGAGATTTACGCTTACGTTTACCAACCCTGACGGCAACCCTATAAGGCAGATACAGTCAACATTCCAGGTTTATATTATGGAAGCCAGCTGGGTCGGGCAAACAGGCTCAGTACTGGAACAAAGGTCACACTGTCTCCAAGATCCAGCGTGGGGTGCGAGAAGAGGGACACACAGACTGTATTTGCCAGAGGGAAAACACTGGCGTTATCTTTCTGCCCCAAGACATGCTCCTCAGACACCAACCGGGCAACGCAGAACTCGATTCAGTTCCGATACTGTGGGAGAACCCTGCTAATTAAGGTCGAAGCCTGCCATGACCAGATCGCTTCTCTGAGCTTGATGCAAAATGGATGTTCTTTACTAGGAGGGCTTCCCCCTCTCTGACCTTGTCTGGGGAGCCTGAACCCCCACACACTCTGCCTGGGGAAGGTCAAGTAGTCCTTGGTAGACATACAAGTTCAACTTCCTCTTTCCCCCAGCATGTACCCGGAATTCCTGGCATGCCTCTCTGTGCCAATGAGGCATTCACAGAACTTTAAACACTGGCCAGTGATTTTCATTTACTCTGAAAATTCCCCAAGATCCATATATACCCATGGCTTGCCCCAAATAAAGTATATGCATACAAAACCACGCCAATAAAGGTATGTGCACAAGCTAAGATCGTCTTAAGAGAGCTGTTCCATTGAAGATCATTGGGGAAAGCCTTCCTCTACAAGATGTGTAACACTAAGATTTCCCAGAGAAGATCATCTTTCCTATCCACACCATTCCCCATCCCTCTGAAATTCCCAGCATTGTCTAGATACTCAGAGAGAGAGAGAGAGAGAGAGAGAGAGAGAGAGAGAGAGAGAGAGAGAGAGAGAGAGAGAGAGAGAGAGAGGGAGGCAGGGAGGGAGAGAGGGAGAGAGAGAGGGAGGGAGGGAGGAGGGAGGGGGAAGCAGAGGTCCCCCACTACACAAACCACAGATACTTGCTCCTTAAATTTAATGTAGACCCTGAAAGTTCAGGACTTACCCCACAGTGCCACCTGTTTTAACTAACCGGGAAAAGAAGTAGGTCCCACGCCATTCATACTCTATCTTAGCTGCAAATTGGGGAGTTCTACAACCATCCTCAAGCTTCAGTGATTTGTCCTAATAACTCACAGAAATTCAGAGAAATGCTTTTGTCTGGCTACATGTCTGCCTCGCCTGAGCCCCGCTGACTGTTTCCCTTGAACATGAAACAGTGAGGTCTGGGACAGATGCTGTGGTTCTCAATCTCCTGTTGTACCCAGACACAGGACAGGCTGGGCTGAGGGAAGGGGTTAAGACACAGTGGGGATGGGGAGATGGCTCAGCAGGTAAAACGCCCAGTGCTTGAGTATGATGATCGAAGCGGGCTTCCCAGCACCCACACAGGAACTCTGGCATGGGCACACATGCCTGACTGTAACTCCAGTGCTGGGGCTGCAGTGGAGACAGATGGATCTAGGGCTCCTCTCCTCATGCTAAGCTCCAGGTTTAGTGAGAGACTCCAAAAATACATTGGAGAGCAGTATAGAAAGACACCTAGCATCAGTGTCTGGCCACCATATGTGTGTGCACAGACAAGCAGGTGGGTACATGTAAATACACACACACACACACACACACACACACACACAGAGAGAGAGAGAGAGAGAGAGAGAGAGAGAGAGAGAGATGCACAGAGACAGATGGACAGACACACACACACACACACAGAGAAAGAGAGAGAGAGAGAGAGACACACACAGAGACAGATGGACAGACACACACACAGAGAGAGAGAGAGAGAGAGAGAGAGAGAGAGAGAGACGCACAGAGACAGATGGACAGACACACACACACACAGAGAGAGAGAGAGAGAGAGAGAGAGAGAGAGGTGCACAGAGACAAATGGACAGACACACACACACACACACACACACACACACACACACACACACACACACACACACACACACAGCACCTGATGTTTTACTGAGGGAAAAGAACCTCTTACCATGACCTCTGACAGCAACTGATTTTTTATTTTTTTTTTTTTATTTTTTATTTTTTATTTTTTTGGTTTGAGACAGGGTCTCCCTATGTAGCACCACATGGCTTGAAACTTAATATGTAGACCCGGTTGGCCTCAAAGACACAACCACCTGCTTCTGTCTCCTGGGCAATGGGATTTAAAGACCTATGTCCTCTATCCTGGTCCACTGATGTTTTAAATCAACTTTTGTGACTGCTGCAGATAACTGAGTAAATCAATTTAAAGGGGTAAAGACTTCTTTTTAGCTCAGGGTTCCTTAGAATTTGTCCATGGTTGACTGGTTCATTGTCTCTGGTCCTGTGGGGGGAAACAAACAGAAAGGGACCTGGGGATCCATTTGGGATCGATCATGGTGACTTAGTAAATAAGTGCTGTCAAGACCAGATTGAAAGCAGCAGTATTCTGAGTTATTTTCAAGAAATGCACATTTTCCTTGAAATAGTCACCATTAAGTTGTGTGTGTGTGATTTGACTGAAAATTTACGACCATGCTTAAGGCAGTGTAAAGACTGACCTCTGGTCAGTCCTCTTACACCTGAATAAGATTCCACTATGTGTACGTACCACATTCTTTATCCTAGGAATAACTGCCTAGGCCGTTTCTGTATCTTGATCGTTGTGAGCAGAGCAACAACAAACACAGACATATGAGTGTCTCTGTGGTGTTCTGGCTTAGAGTTCCTTGGGAATGTACCCAGGAGTCACATGGCTGCATCGAGTTTCTGTTTTCCAGGACTTTCAATACTGATCTCTTCAGTGTCTACACCAGTAAACTGTCCCACCCACCAGCAGTGTGCAGGAGCTCTGTTTACTCTGTCTATACGCAAGATTTGTTCTCATTTGCTTGCCTGATAATAGCCATTCTTACTGGAGTGAGGTGGAATCTGAAAGTTGTGTGTGCACGCCTGTGTGCATGTGTATGTGTGTTATATGGATATGTGAGTGCATAAAGAGAGAAGATGATGTTTATCTTCCACAGTTAGACTTACTTTGCAATATGATGATCTCCAGAACTTAAAAAAGAAGTTAATTTTTAGCGTTGCAGTGTTTTCCCTGCATGTATGTGCACCATGGCATGCAGTGCCTATGGAGGCCAAAAGAGGGCAGCAGAATTCCTGGACCATTCTGTACATCTGCTTATGGAGGCCAGAGGATGTCTTCTGCAGTTGCTTTTCCCGCCTTAATTTTTGAGACAGGGTATCTCAGCTAATCTGGAGCTCACTGATTCGGCTAGGCTGGCTGGCCTGCAAGCCCCACGGACCCTCCATCTCTGCTTTCCGAATGCTTGACATTGAGCTTCACCTACCTTTTCCCTCACTCAGGTGCCGGAGATCTGAATGTAGGTCCCCAGGTTTGCATGGCAAATCTTTACCGACTGAGCCTTCTGCCAGCCCCTTTAAGAAAATGTTGCTTGCATCCTCCAGTGGCTAAGCATGTTCAGGACTTTTTGGAAACATTTAATTTACTGGCCAGTTTTCTTTCTTCTTGCACTGCTATTTCTTTAAACGCAATGAGGATTTTGCCAAGGAAGGACGAGGCAAGGAAAACCTGAATCCTTTCCCAAACAGGGACCCTCAGCCATTCTGTAGCCACAGGACTGTTACAGCCAGGTTGGATGCCAGTCCATCTTGTCAGATAAAAGCAGCAAGATCAATACATCACAGCAGTACTTTTCTCGTTGGTGAAAACTTTTACCCCGCATTGACGAGCCTGCAGCGCGAACCCAGCTTCTGGTCTCTCGAGCCCATCTCTTCGTTAATCTTTAAAATCTCTTTACAGGTAAAGACAAGATTCAAGTGTCTGAAGATGACTTGAAGAAGCTCCTTCTAATTAAGTGGTGTATTCTGGAATCCATCCGCTTGAGAGCCCCTGGGGTCATTACCAGGAAGGTAGTGAAGCCAGTTAAAATTCTGGTAAGTACTGGTTTTGTTCGAAAATAATGAGCTTTCTAGAGAAAGCATGTGCACTGTTCAGACATTTCCTAGATTGATATGGTTTTGATTTCCTCATTTTATTAGAACTGAATATAAATTATATATTCATACATACATTTGTATATATATATTTGTCATATATAGCATGCTTTGAAATGTGTGCACATTTTAATAAAGGCTAAATAAAGTCATTAATCTGTGTATTGTTTCACACACGTAATTCTCGCATGAAAATACTTGTGCACTCTATCAGCAGTTGCTACATTATCTCTAAGTTTAGGGACAACACTGTGTGCATAGCTCTTTAACCTATTCCACTGTTGAAGTGGAATTTTGTATCATTTGCCGGCATTCCTCAAATCTCCACTTACCTCCCAGCTCTCAGTAACGTCTCCAAACTCTACTTCTGGGAGCTGAAGTTTTGCGTTTGAGATCATCAGGTTCTTGTCTCTCCGTGCCCTGCTTACCTGTCCTCATGCTTCTTTCCACACTGGTGTAGAATTTCCATCTTTCAGAAGGCTGGAGGGTATCTCACAGTGCACATTTGTATTAGATTCTCCCCTTCCATCTGGAGACAGACACACTTGACTCCGTGTCGCCGTCCCTGGAAAGCATGCGGCAGTAAACAAGAAGGTGTAGTCATCTTCTGGACATGTTAATTCCACGTCCTTTGGCCACGCGCTCAGCCGGATAGCTTGATCCCGCAGGAAATCGACTATTCGACTTCTGAGGAGCCTCCCGTGTTATTTTCTATGTGACTATACTAACGTGCCTTCCAAAACAAGTCTCCCAGGATGCCATGTTGTCTGTGTCCTCTGACACTTCTGGGGTTCTTTGTTTTGTTTTGTTTTTTTTTTTTGTTTGTTTGTTTTTAATAATACAAATTCTAACAGGAATGAGGTAATAGCTCACGATGGTTTGGATTCCCATTTCCCTGACAGTGATATTTTACATTTTCCCCCTATACTTGTTGAATATTCTGCAGGTCTTCATCAGTAGGTATTTTTACCTCTATGCCTGTGCCTGTGCGTGTGTGCATGTGTTATGGGATGGTGGTAATACTGGGTGTAAGATCAGTACCAGGGTCTGTTGGACTCCCAGAAGCTGCTGTTATCGGCAGTGGTAAGCGACTCCATGTGGGTGCTGGGAACCAAACTCAGGTCCTGTGGAAGGAGAAGGGGCCCTCCCAAATGCTGAGTCATCTCTCCTGCCAACTTCCGGGTCTTCTTTTAAGAAATCTCTGTTTAGATTTTTGTCTGCTTTTTAGATCCAATTTTGTGCTCACCATGAAGTTGTTGGAATTGCTTGTACTGGGAACATGGACCTTTTATAGCCACCACATCCAGTCTGACAGAACGTCTGCTCACTCAACTGAGCCTCCTTAGTTGTACAGAAGGATTTTAGTTTAGAGTATTCCCGTTTGTCTGATTTTACTTTTGTTGTCTGTGATGGTTTGCCTATACTCGACCCTGGGAGTGGCACCATTAGAAGGTGGGGCCCTGTGGGAGTAGGTGTGTCACTGTGGGTGTGGGCTTGAAGACCCTCATCCTAGCTGCCTAGAAGCCTGTATTCTGCTAGCAGCCTTCAGACGAAGATGTAGAACTCCCAGCTCCTCCTGCACCATGCCTGCCTGGATGCTGCCATGCTCTTACCATGAGGAGAATAGATGAACCTCTGAACCTGTAAGGCAGCCCCAATTAAATGTTGTCCTTGTAAGAGTTGCCTTGGTCATGATGTCTGCTCACAACAGTGATCCCCAAATCCTCATTTACTAGGTCAGTATCTGGGAGGCTCCCCTCTGTTTTCTCTGGTAGTTTTATGCTCTCAAGCTTAACCCAGGTGAGTTATTACAACTGAATACTGCGTGAGATAAAAACCCACGTTCTCTCCTCTGCATATAGATATCCTATGATTCCCAACACTGTTGATTAAGAAACTGTCATCTTCCCACCGGATACTCTTGGCACCTTTATAAAAAGTCAGTTCACCGTAAATGAGTCGGCTTACTTTAGGTCTCTCTATTCTATTATATTGGTTCGTGTGTCTGGCCCTGTGCTGTTTTGATTCCTGTAGATGTGTAGTACCTTTCAGGTCATGTGATGTGTTGTCTCCAGCTTTGTTAATTTCAGAGTCAAGATCGCTTTGGCTATGTGGGGACCCTGGGATTCCATATGAAGGCTAAGTTTCAATTTTTCCAATGGAAAATGCCTTTGGAATTTTGATAACTTATTATCGTACAATATTATATGAGTCCTTAAGTTCCCTTGAGAACTAAGTGACCCTAGAACAGTTTGACACAAAAGTAGCACCATCTCACTCAAGAGATTTGTCTTTTGGAAAATATTTTAGCTAAGAGATAACCTTACAAATAGAAATTTAGCCGTGCGATCCCCTATCAGAGTTATGTAATGTTGTTTAAATCAAGCAGGTGGGCTCTTGTCAGATGACTCAACACATCTTGCTTTTCTAAAACTTTATTTATTTTTTGAGAACTTTTATATATCTGTATGGTTTATTGCCTGTGTACATATTCACCCTTTCCTGCAGCTCCTCTCAGATCCCTTTCCATGTCTCCCTTCAAACATGGCGTCCTCTCTTGCACTCAGCACCCACTGAGTCTAGTTAATGTTGCTCATACAGACATGAATATGGGGCCTGGCTAACCCACCAGAGGCTATATTCTAAAGAAAGTAGACTCTGCCTCTCCTAGCAGCCATCAGTTGTACACAGCTCCTCAACTAGGAGTAGGAACTTACGTGTCTACCCCCATTGTGTTGGCCTATGTAGAGCTTTGTTGGATCCTGCTATTTAAAGGGCCAAGTCCTCCAGGTCTGGACAGCTCTCTTGAGCTTGGTGCAAGATGGAGGACTCCCTTTTCTTAGCAGAGCTTCCTCTTCTCTGCCTGGTCTGGGGAGCCTGACCCCATATCCTCTACCTTAGGTAACCTGGGTGAGATCACAGGTTCAACTTCCTTTCTCCTCAGAAGAACCTGTCCAGCCAGCCCCGAGATTTCCTGGAATGCCTTTCCATGCAAATGAAGCATTCCTGTACCCTAGGTTCTATCCAATGATATGGACCCACCCTAGTAATCTTTACCCTCTTCCTAAAAATATAGCCCCGGATTCACCTCAATAAAATCGAGCAGCCTCCCTGAAGCTGATCCTGGTAGTCATTTCCATTGTACTCATGGACCAGTCAAACCCTGTCCTTCGACTCTGCTCCCTTTGTCCTCTTAGGCTGGTGGCCAAGAGCCCCTAGGGAGAAAGGATGTCCATAGGTCTTGGGCAGGTGACACAGTACTCTTCTTTAGTTTCTCAGAATCTGTCACTCCCTGTTCCTTCATATTCTCTGAGCTTCATAGCAGGGAGCTATAATAGAGGTTGTCTTAGTTAGGGTTTCCATTGCTGTGAAGAGACACCGTGACCATGGCAACTCTTATAAAGGCCAGGATTTAATCGGGGCTGGTTTATAGGTTGAGTCCAATTCATTATCATTAAGGCAGGAAGCACGGCAGCACGCAAGCAGACATGGTGCTGGAGAAGGAACTGAGAGTTCTACATCTTGTTCCTAAGGGAACCAGAAGAGTGGCTTACAGGCAGCTCAGAGGAGTCTCAAAGCCCACACCCCACCGTGACAGACTTCCTCCAACGAGGCCACTCTTCCTCATAGTGCCACGCCCTTGGCCAAGCATATCCAAACCACCACAAAGATGTACCATTTCTGTATGCTCCTATTGACACCTGTTTTCTGCACTGTGATGCTCAGGTATTTTTGAGCAGAGTCAGGAAGGGAGAGAAGCTCCTCTGAATGGCAGGAAGAAGTTTCTAGATGCAGGCAAGCACGAGAAGACAGCGAGAATGACATGGGTCAGCTTGGCATAGGGATGGCAGGGCAGTGAGGACAAGATGGGGTGAATTCTCCAGTTCACCATGTGAAGTCTGTGCATGTGGTCAATGGCAGGGTGGTGAAATATTACAGAATCATTCACCAGAACCAACATTTCACAGTGGTTTGCCTCAAGAGCCTGCATTACCCAGGGCGAGCACACTGGATCTCTCCGTTCTCTTTTTCCTTTTTTATACAGAGTTTGAGAGTTTGGGGATTGATACCAAGGGATTTGGGTAGAACACAAAAGAGATAAAAATCCCAATTTGTAACAGTTAAAGGATTTGGACCCCTGTGAAGACAAAGCTGGTTTCACCAATCTTACATAAGTTACAGCATTTTGTCTTATTGGGCTTTAGAGTAGTTTTACTTTTCATAATATATTGATTACTTCAAGCTGTGAATGGACTCAGAGGAAATGGTCTGCTTGTTACAATGAAGCAAAGGGGTGTGTGTGTGTGTGTGTGTGTGTGTGTGTGTGTGTGTGTCTTCCTCTGAATGTTGCTATAATCTTGGTTGAGCTTTCATTAAGCACCATTTGTATTCTGGTTAAAAAAAATAAATATCAGACTTGGTATAGATGTTTCTGTCTCACTGGGTTTCATGGTCGCTTTTTTGGAAAATCAGATTTTTTTTAAAGGAGAGATTTATTTCCTAATATTTCATTTGTTTTAGAACTTTTGTAGATGATCATTTTGACCAGGATCTTAGTCTGAAGAGAACACGTGTTCTCCAGCAGGCCTGGAACTTGTAATGATCCCCCTGCCTCACCCTCTAAAGGGCTAAGATTATAGGTGTGATCTACTCTGTCTGGCTTATATAGATGATCTTTCATTATTGCTTAACGTTTTGGTTTCAATTTTAAACAACCTGTCTGTAGAAATACAATTGATCCTTTTTGTCTCTGTGGTAACAGGGCCTTGTGCATGCTTTGCAAACCCTCTACCACCAAGCTACGTTCACAGTCCCAACATCTAGAGTATTTGTAGATTTGGGTGATTTTTTTGATACGGGCAATATTTCTCCTCCTCCTCCTCCTCCTCTTCCTCTTCTTCCTCCCCCTCTTCCTCTTCTTCCTCCTCCCTTCCTCCTCTTCCTCCCCCTCTTCCTCTTCTTCCTCCTCCCTTCCTCCTCTTCCTCCCCCTCTTCCTCTTCCTCCTTCTCCTCCTCTCCTTTTTTCTTATATTTCCACACTGGCTGTAGTCTCCAGCTCTCTGTTGACTATCAGTGTTGTCTGACAGTGCTTTGTTCTGGTCTTAAAGGGAAAGCTGTGCATTTTCTCCATCAAGTACCATGCTGGATATAGACATTTTTTGATGCTCTTTATCAAGTTCAAGACATTTTATTTCTACTTCACTGGTAACTTTTTTCATCATAAACTGGTGCTGAATTTTCTTTCTTGCCTTTCTGTATCAACTGATATCACCATATGCTTTTCCTTCTTTGTCCTATTGATATGGGTTTGTTTATTAACAATCAAATATGGAATCAGCCTTTCATTTCTCAGATAAATCATGTGACCATAGTGTGTGTGTACTGCGTGTGTGTGTGTGTGTGTGTGTGTGTGTGTGTGTGTGTGTGCTGTATGTGTTGTGTATATGCTGGATGTGTATGTGTGCTGTATGTGTATGCTATATGTGTGTGCTGTTTGTGTGTGTATATGATGAATGTGTGTATGCTGTGTGTGTGTTGTGTGTGTGCTGCATGTGTGTGTGCATGTGCTATATGTGTGGTATATATGTTTCATATGTTGTATGTGTATGCACAGAGATTGACATAGGATGTCTCCTCAACCACTCTTATTCTTTTTCCTTATTGGATTTGTTTGACTGATTTTTTTTTAAATTTTAAAATACTTTTATTGAAAAATTAAGCACAAGAGAAAACAATGGCTGTTCAATTTTAGTAATTGCTAATAATACTAAGAGGAGTGTGGTCAAACTTGTTTGGATATCCATTATTATATATTGTACATACATAATTATATACATCCATAAATACATAAGTATACACACATGTAGCACCCATGTGGGGTGGTTCACAGCTGCCTGCAATGCCGGGTAGAGAATATGGTACCCTCTTCTGGCCTCCGTAGTCACTAGCACTCACATGCATATACACACAGAACATACGTATAACTAAAATTAATCAGGGTTGCGAAGATGGCTCAGTGGTTAAGAGCATGCACTGCTTTTTCAGAAGACCCAAGTTTGGTTCCCAGCACCCTATGGCAGCTCTAAACTGTCTGTGGCTTCTGCTCCAGTGAAGGTGATGCCCTTCTCTGGACTCCCCAGTATTGTGCTCATGTACACAAATACACACATACATAGACACAGAGTCAAAATAAAATCTTTAAGAAATGAAATGCTGACCCTTAACTAGCATCTTCCTCCTGTATAGTCAAGCATGTATGTACATGTGGCTAGTAAGCAGAATTACAAACTAGTCATCTCCCAAATGGATCGTAGAAGTGATCTTTTCAGGGAGTAAGGAGTTGCTTGGTTTGTAAAAGGACTTGTTTTGCAAGCATGAGGACCTGAGTTCAGATCCCCAGCATCTATAGACAAAGCCAGGTATGACAGTGACCATTCATTATTACAGTGACCACTCATTATTACAGTGCCAGGGAAAAGAGACAGATGCGTGCACACGCGTGAACACACACACACACACACACACGTATGCAAGCATGCACATGAACACACACATCCACATGAATACACACACATGCGTCTACACACGTGTGTACGCGCACACACATGGGTGGACACATGCACGTGCAGAAAGAGGGAAAGAGAGAGAGAAGGGGGGGGATATGACCTAGTCAGGAAAGTTAGGGTTTTTTCACACTTATTATAAATGTCTCTTTTTTTTTCACAGTATGGTTATAGCTTTGTTTTTAATAACTGAAAAATCTCCCTAAAATGTATTTTAAAATAAATTATTTGAAGCTGATTTTTCTGTTTTAGAATCACACAGTTCCTTCTGGAGATCTGCTGATGCTGTCTCCGTTCTGGCTACACAGAAATCCAAAATATTTCCCTGAACCAGAGTCATTCAAACCTGTAAGTTCTCTCTCTCAGTGTATATTTCATTATCATTTCTATGTTTCTTGTAAAAAATGTGGATGCATAAGTTAACTGAATCTGTATCAGCAAGCAGCCGTATTTTTCTAGTAACTGCTCCGATTGCCAACAACAGACCAGTAGAATTTCCAATGAAGATGTCGCAATGTTTACAGATCGGGTAGAGGAGTGTGGAAGGAGCATCCTCAGAGATGAGTTTTTATAGAAAACCAGGAAAGAACATCAAAGCCAATGCCCCTGCTTCTGCTGGAAGCCTTATTTTGTATTCCTTAGGCAACCGTTTCTGTTACTGGTTTCCAAGGAGCCCACAAAATAAAAACACAGCAAATTAAATTAGTGATACGTTACTTCATGGGCTTGAGGAGCCGACAGGCCTACGCAGGCCCAAGAGTTCATCTAGTTCATGCCTTGCCTTTCAGTGAGTCTGCAGCACTCGCTCCAGATGTAGCCACGCCACATCCCAGGCTTCCTCCAGCCTGCCCTTCTGTCAGCATCTCGTTACGAGATTTATTATTATGAGTAATTTCAAGATAAAGCCCGAGAGGCCTTTTCATAAATGCCTTCCTCTTCTTAGGTTGATTTTGTAGGTGATTTACTTTGTCATTTACTTTTGCCACTTAATAGGATTCTTGTTAAGCCTTTTTTTGTTTATAAGTTTGCGTTCCAAAGTCGCAATTGTGTCTGATGTTAATAACAGGCTCCAAGTCCGCAGCTCTGTATGCAAGAATTAGCTCTACAGCATCATTTTTAGACCAGAGAAGTAGAGTTAAGCTTATTTATATAAGGCTGATAAAAAAAAAGCGTTTTCTTCCCACAGGAACGCTGGAAAGAGGCAAATTTAGATAAGTACATTTTCTTGGACTACTTCATGGCTTTCGGAGGCGGGAAGTTTCAGTGTCCTGGAAGGTCAGTGCCGTAACTGAGTAGCATCGGGGCAGCAAGTGTGGAAGAGAGACTCAGGGGACACTCACCATGACGTCTTTTATTGTCAACTTACAGGGAAACCCAGGAGGATGCAGTTTGTTTTTTTGGTCAGTGCTGGCGTGGGATGTTTTTGTAGGAAGGTCTGTGGTGACTTCTCACAGCAGATCTCACAGGAAGACACTGTGCTTGCTGGTGCAGCATAGTGGGTCTTCTGTAGCTCATGCACAGGCAGTCTGAAGTACCACCCACCTGCGTGTGCACATGTATGTCATCGGAGGGGTGTGTGATGCGTGTGTGCAGGTACATATGTATATGCGGGCGTAGAGAAAGAGGGCGCAAGGTTAGGGGTGGTTCCTCTGGTATTTCATATTCTCTGGGTCTTTCACTGGTCTGCAACTGGGCCAAGCAGACTATGCCTGTAACTCAGTGAGTCCTGAGGATCTGCTCCTGCCCATCTCCTCAACACGAGGATTAAAGGCGCATATTGTATACTGTATGTGTCCTATGTGCTCACTTACATACAATAAGTGCACGTCAGCTATTTCAGGAGGCGAGTCCAGACAGTGCAGCTACAGTGAAACTCGTCTCTTCCAGTCTGACTCTCCTTACTCCTGTGTTAGAAAGCAAGTGCATTAGAGAGAAAAAGATTTATGTCACTTTCAGAATTACGTCTGTGGGTATGTACCTGTGTGTGTGTGTGTGTGTGTGTGTGTGTGTGTGTGTGTGTGTGTGTGTGTGTGTGTGTGTAAAACAGAAGAGGGCACCAAAACCTACAGAACTAGTATTAACCAGTAGAGGTGACCTGGCAATGTGAGTGCTTGAGCTTGTCTTCTTTGCAAGAGCAATATGTTCTCTTGGCTGCTAAGCCATCTCTCCAGCCCCAGAAAGCAGTTCTTAGATGAGTTCATCATTTTTTTAATCACCTTGTAAGTCATCATCCTAGATGTGGTGCTTTTTGTTTTCAAGTCTCTTTCAATAAACACTTAATAGCAACTTCTTATTCCGATCATCTTTGGCTTTGACCATAATATTAAAACTAAGGACTGTAATACTTAAGCAAAGCATGAGGCATGGGGCAGTGGTGGACAAATTTCCTGACGAGCATTATTTCGAAGAAGAACGATTACCACCTTCCCTGATAGCTCTTAAGGCTGAGAGACAGCTCTTTCAGTATGAAGGTAAAGGTTACAATAAAGAGGACCATGAAACTGTAGCTCAAGCAATCAATAGTATCTCATTTGAACAAAGATTGTGCTTTCAGAATGTATCGAGTTCTTCCTATATGTAAAGCAGTGTTCTATGTACCTCAGAAGACTTGGATATGAGAAAGTCATATCCTTAACTGTCATGAGGTGAACACTGTGTTGACAAGAAGGACACGGTATTCATACATTGCTTCCAAGAATGGAGAACAGCAATGTCTGATATGGTACTGAAGCTTCAAGAGGATATGACTGGTTAGGAGAATCTTGCTGATTTCATAGAATGTGTCCCTTGAAGGAAACCCAGAACTTTTTGTAGGTTAAGAAGGCAAAATTAATAAAAGAGATACTTACACAGAGAAGCTCTGAGTTTATGGTTTTACTGATGTTTGGGCCACATTGAATCAGGATGGGTTAGGGAAAAGGTTGGCTATGAATGTTGACTTGGTGTCCTGGCTTATCTTGGTTGTCAACGTGACACATCTGGGGAAGTCCTCAAAGAGGAATCACCCCCATCAGATTGTCCTGTGCATGTCTGAAGGCTTTTCTGTGATTGTCGATCAATGTGGGAAGGCCCAGTCCACTGTTGGCAGTGCACTCCCTAGGCAGATGGGTCTGGTCTGTATAAGCAAAGTAGCTGAACAAGCTAGGGGGGAGCAAGCAGTATTTCTTTATGGTCTCTGCTTCAGTTCCTGCCTCCAGGTTCCATGCCTTGAGAACCTGCCTTGACATCTATCCCTTAATGATCGACTGTAGTCTGTAGAATGAAGTAAGCTCCTCCCCACATTGCCTCTGGAAGTCAAAATTAGCACACTTTGAATATAAATGGCTGTCATATATGGTGAACATAGCTAAATTAGAAGCAGGAGGGAATTTAGAGGCAAGACATTAAGCATTCCTTTGGGAATTCTGACTATCAAATGTGGCAAAATATCTTATAACCAGAATTCATAGGTTGAACACAAATGTTGACTATGCCTTACATGTTTTTAAAAAAATCTCATTAACTCTACTTTTCTACTAAGTGTCTGTTTCAAAACATCTTTGTTTCCACCCTGTCCCTTATTCTAAACAGACAACTCATGAACCATTTTGTTTTTAAATTGTTCAGGCGAACAAATGACTTCATTTGGGCAACAGTACACCAAGAGAGCTTTCTACTGGAAACTTAATCCTATGAATCCTTAGTATAAACAAGAGCGAATGACACCCATTCCTAATTGGTATAGCAGGGGCCAACTGATTTTCTCATGCACAAAACACTCAGTGAGTCAAAGAAAGTTGTCTGCAATGTAGCTGGCCTTCAAAGTTCATCATAAACACATGCTCTTATGGGCTTGCAGCTGTTGTTTTATGGAGTATATGCCAGTGGGCATGGGCCCAAGAAAGTAACAGAAATTTTTGGGTAAACAGAAAAACTTGCCGATGTATTTGGTACAGCCATCAGCAACTAACAGACACAATGACAGAACTGGAGCCCTTCTTTGAAAGTCTAAAAGGTTTTGCAGAAGAACCCCTTTCTAGGCACTTCCCTATAGCATCATAGGAAGTGAAGAAAGGAAGTATCTATCATATAACCAGACCTACAAATACAAATGTTGACTATGTCTGACTTAATTTTTTTTTAAAAATCACTAATTAAAATTTTCACTTAATTCTATTACTAATAAAGTCCAGGCTTCCATACACAAATAAGCAGGAGGAAGCAGTGTGAACCGGTCAAATTTCTTCAGAAATAATAAGATGCAAAATGGAGGGCCCCATCAAAATAGACAGGCTCCTCTTGAAGAGAAAGGTGGAATTATTTGTTGAGAATTTTTCTTGCATGGGACTCTCTGGGAGCTGGTGATCTTGCAAGGGGCCATGATTTCTCTATTTGCTCCATGGGATGTTCATCAAAAGCTGGCTTTACTTGGTCCCCACATTTACGAGAAGATAACTGCTTGGTTGTACACAATGATATGGGTAAATTCCAGGGTAAACCTGGGGCTGAAGAGTTGGCTGAGCAGTTAAGAGTGCTTCCCATTCCTCCAGCAGATATAGGTTCAGTGCCCAGCACCCACCACAGGTGGTTCACAATTGCCTGTAACTGAGTTTCCTGGAATCCGGGCCCCCAAGAGTAACTGCATATATGTGGCTCATATAAACTCATGAAGATACACAAGCCATAAATAATGCTTTTAAAGATGCCGATCTTTAGCAAGAATTAAACTGACCTACAGCAAGCAAGAAATAAATACTTGGATAAGATGGGGTGATAATAGAAAGATCTTAATATTTGAAATATAAAAACCAGGAATTTATCTTTCAAGGATGGGAATTGGTTGCACTTTGAGGGGTGTAGTTTTTACTGATTTTTTTTATTTTTAGCTACGTTGTTTGTGGGTTCTTCATGGAATCTTCTTTTATCTGTCTCCTAACAATATCTTCTCCGGCTCAGCTCAGCTTCTCTTGACTCAACGGCCACCAACTGTCTTCTCAGTCTACTAACCCAATTCACTTTCTACTGTCTTTTATTTTCACTGTGATCCATCTCCTCTTCCCATCTCTTCTCTTCCTTTCCCTTCCCTCCCCTCCCCTCTCCTCCCCTCCTCTCTTCTCTTCTCTTCTTTCTTCCTGCATCAGCTGTCTTCTCCAACCCTACTCTTCTGTCTCCTGAACCCTACTCCTACTTACTCCCTAATCTTTCTACTGTCTCCTACTCTCAGCCTCTGCTGGCTTTTTCCTCTCTTGTTCCCAGAAGTCCAAGGGGCAACTGACACTGGAGAAAATAGAATGATTTAAAGGGTCAGGCACATAAAATATTTAATAGTGTGTGTGTGTGTGTGTGTGTGTGTGTGTGTGTGTGTGTTGGGGGGTGTTGCACACAGGGTGGGTGGGGAGGTCTGTTCATGTATCCCAGGACAATGCTAAGCTACAAAGTCATTGATGTATGTTGCATTACTAATGGAAACCATGCAACTATTGAAAAAATGACTTAAAAGTCTGGACGCAGTTAATTAAAAGTACTGTTAGGACCCAAGTAATATAGATTAGAAGTACTGTTAGAACCTAGTTAATATTGATTAGAAGTACTGTTAGTCAACCAATAAAATAGCTCTTGAGTAACCAACATCAA
Organism: Rattus rattus; assembly: GCF_011064425.1. Lineage (NCBI taxonomy): Eukaryota > Metazoa > Chordata > Mammalia > Rodentia > Muridae > Rattus > Rattus rattus. The sequence continues at coordinate 86,110,686 of NC_046157.1, read as the reverse complement.
CACGACCACTCACTGATTAACTACTCTCTGAATATATGCTATGTCTCATTGTAGGGTTCTGAACTAATGCTACCATTGAAAACAAGTCAGATGAAAGCCCTTCCTCCCTAGAACTGTCTGTGTCCTAACTCAGGTCACTTTCTTAAACACTGCACATAAAGGTACCAAATGTTCCTGAATACTTTATTGTGGTTGGTGAGATTAGATGTGACAAGATACAAAGATAGTCCTGGTCCTCTCCAGGCTCAAACCTGCTATGCCAGCTTGATCATCTGAGCTCAATTCCTAGAACCCATACACCGGTGGAAGGGCAGGACTGGCTACCAAAGACTGAGTCTGACTTTCACATGTTTCTGTTTTTCTACATGCATGTGTGCACAGACAAACATAAATAAAACATTAGCGCTACTTAAAGGGAGATGGCACATGGTAAAAGATAGGGGACTTACATGTCAAATAATTTCTATATCAGTGTGGAGTTAGGAAAGGCTTTTTTAATCAATAAAAATATTCTTTTAAAAATATTCAATAAAGATCTGTCTTCCTGTCAATCTACAAAGCAATTAAAAAAATTAAAAAGCACCCACAGGAGTTCAATGTACCTGATGTTAATATCAAATCTATTATATATTTAGGATTTGTGAAGCTCTAGACACATTTGTTTCTATATATTTATAATTTACATAATATTATTTTATGGTTATATATTAGTAAATTAGTTTTGCATAATACCACATTCGAGAAGGGTCATGAATAGCTTTTACCCTTTTATGCATAGAAATGGCACATTGCTTTTAAAGAATGAGCAAATTCAAATCCCCATGGATTTAATGGGCAAAGAATGAAATTACCTGTTATTCTGAGTAATGTGTTCTGTAAATAAAAATGTTCCTTAAATGCCATTAGGTAAATACAATAAAACGGAAGCATTCACTCATATATAATTTTTAACATTTCCCTAACATTTAGAAATGCATTCTAATATTTTCACAAAGCATGAGTATGTCTGCTAGGGTCTATAAAAATGGATTAGGAATGAGGGCAGAAGATATTCATGTGCCATTAAGGCCAAAGCTCTGAGCCGGGCTGCCAGAGCGCCTTATTAATTTTAAGCTATGCTTCTCTTTTGTCAGTGTCTTGCCAAGGATCAGTGCCTCACTGAAAAGAGCATAGAAGCCACTAGCAGAATGGCAGTCATTATTCTCCTGGCCACTTAATTCTGCTACTTCATCAGGAGGCTGAAATTTAAGTCTGTTGAGAGCTCTGCTGCATGGGTGGCCTTCCAGCACTGAGAGGAGGATGCTCCCAAGGCAAGACATGTACTTTTCTGAGCAAAATTTTCAGAAAAGATCTTTTTCTCTCTTCGTATGCAAAATAGAACCTGGACCCTTTGTGGTGCAATGCGGTGTTTTTGTCTATGGAGAGAAAGGAGACAGTTCTGGTGGGGTGTGTGGATGTCTCCTGTCATTTAACTGAGCTACTGAAGTTCTTTTGTTATTTGTGTATCTCTCCTGTTCAGAGAGAGGCTTTTAGAGACAGATATGGTGATGCATTTTTCCAGACCACTTTAATGAACATTCAGCCTCTCCTCTTGCCCGCTACCCATCAGAGGTAGTAGAAAAGAAAAGTTATTAGTTCATTATCAGCCCAGTCCCATAGCAAACACCAACTACGAACCAGCAGCTATAGTGCAGTCCTCTCAGCAGGCAGACATCACACATGAACCAGCAGCTGTAGTTCAATCCTGAAGAAACACCCAACCAGCCCAAGGCCACCAAGGCAAAAAGCTACAGGAACCTCAGTAGCAGTTCTTTGGCAAGTTTTTCTCACTGGAAGTGTTATCAAAAGCAGAGCTCAATAATGCTGTGTAAAGCGAACCAATACATGTGTGTCGTTAGTGAAGAATATCGAGGAGTAGCAAACAAAACCAATGCTCCAGCTCCCACTGTCTGTGGAAGCATAGAGATCTCTAAATCTAATTTCTTTCTTCCTGTTTCTCTCTTGAGCATGACTACTAACAAATCACAACCAGCCCCACTGAATGACCAACAAGCACCCAATCCACCTATTAGGACTCTGGCATTTATATACCCTATGAAAAATTCCCAGAATTCCTGTCACACAATTGCAGAAACTCTGCAGCTGGAAAAAACATGCCTCTGCTACAGCATGGGTCAAATCATAATCAGCTGCTTCGAAGCGACTCTAGACCCCCACACTTGGGATTGAAACGAAAACATACTCTTATGATAATATTTCTGTGTTTTATAAAGAAACCAGAATTCCAAAATCCTCACTTTGTTTTCCCTTTTCTGTTTTAAGTCACTAATTGTGATGGATGTAGTGGGAAATTATAAACAGATGCATTTTTCAACCAACTAAGCACTTTTTGGGTCAGAGGGCAAGGTTTTCAGGAGACCCCTGCTGCCCAATTCTAGTCTTTATAAGTCTGAGGGTATCCACAGTTTTCAATTTCCTGTGGAAATATAAACACATCTGTGTCTTCAACACAAAACTTTCCATGCCTTCCATTCTGATATTAACACATCCTAATCGTATATAAGTTGATTTAATTACACAGTTTCTTCCCTATAACCCTGTGTGTGTCTCAACTGCTGTTGTTCCTTTTTCATTAACATTCAGAAAATTTAAAGTTAACAGAGCACTGTTTAACCTATCTCTGGGGGTCTTTATTCTTCCTTTTTGTTTTATATGCATTTTCATTTTGAAAACTAATTACTTTATTTGTATCCAAACACACTGCTCCTCTCCCAGTCCCCCTCACAGTAGTGTCCCTTCCTTCATCCTCCTGAACTTCACCTCTGAGTGGGCAGCCCCACCCCAGGGTATATCAGCACCCTGGTGCATCAAGTCTTTGCAGGATTAGGCACAGCCCCTCCCACTGAGACCAGACAAGGCAGCCATGGAGACTGAGCTGCATGTCTGTTACCTATGTGCTGGGGGCCTCAGTCCAGCCCGTATAAGCTCTTTGGTTGGTGGCTCGGTCTCTGAGAGCTCCCAGGGGTCCAGGTTACTTAAGTCTATTGGTCTTCCTGTGGAGTTCCTGTCTCCTTCATGGCCTCCAATCTTTCCCCCATCTCTTCTATAAGAATCCCCAACCTCTCTCCAATGTTTGACTGTTGGTATCTGTTTCAGTCAGCTGCTGGGTAGAACCTCTCAGAGGACAGTTATGCTAGGTTTCTATCTACAAGTGTAATAGAGTATAATTATTAGTGTCAGAGGTTGATGTTGGCCCATGGAATGGGTCTCAAGTTGGGCCAGTTATTGGATGGCCATTCCCTCAGTCTGCTCAATTCTTTGTCCTTGCATTTCTTTTAGACAAGACTAATTTGGGGTCAGAAGTTTTGTGCATGGGTTGGTGTCTTTATCCCTCCACTGGGGATCCTGCTTGACGACAGGAGGTGGCTTTTTCAGGTTCCATGTCCCCATCTAGGCTAAGGCCATCTACATTGACTCTTGGGAGCCTCCCCAATTCCAGGCCTCTGGAGGTTCCTAGAGATTCCTCTCACCTTCCCACACACAGCATAGAGATTCCTCCCACCTCCCCACACACAGCATAGAGATTCCCCCCACCTCCCCACACACAGCATAGAGATTCCTCCCACCTCCCCACCCACAGCATAGAGATTCCCCCCACCTCCCCACACACAGCATAGAGATTCCCCCACCTCCCACACACAGCATAGATTCCTCCCACCTCCCCCCACACAGCATAGAGATTCCTCCCACCCCCACACACAGCATAGAGATTCCCCCACCTCCCCCACACACAGCAGAGATTCCCCCACTCCCCACACACAGCATAGAGATTCCCCCCACCTCCCACACACAGCATAGAGATTCCTCCCACCTCCCCCACACACACAGAGATTCCCCCCACCTCCCCACACACAGCATAGAGATTCCTCCCACCTCCCCACACACAGCATAGAGATTCCTCCCACCTCCCACCTCCCCACACACAGCATAGAGATTCCTCCCACCACCCCACACACAGCATAGAGATTCCCCCACCTCCCCCACACACAGCATAGAGATTCCCCCCACCTCCCCACACACAGCATAGAGATTCCCCCCACCTCCCCACACACAGCATAGAGATTCCTCCCACCTCCCCACACACAGCATAGAGATTCCTCCCACCTTCACACACACAGAAACTGCAGGTTTCCATTCATTCTCCTGCCCCTCTAGCATTCTCTCCCGTCTCTCCTCATACCTGCTCCTGCCCCCCATCCCCTTCCCCTATCCCACCCAATTCCCTCCCTCCTTCTACCTCCTATTTTATTCCCTGTTCTAAGTGAGACTCTCACATCTTTGCTTTAGCCTTTCTTGTTTAACTTCTTTGGGTCTGTGGGGTATATTATGGGTATCCTGTACTTTATGACTAGTATCCACTTATGCATGTCCTTTTGGGTCACTCAGGATGATATTTTCTAGTTCCATCCATTTGCCTGCAAAATTCGTGATGTCTTTATTTTTTAATAGCTAAATAGTACTCCATTATGTAAATGAACCACATTTTCTGTGTCCATTCTTCAGTTGAGGGACATTTAGGCTGTTTCCAGTTTCAGGCTATTACAAATACGCATTTCCTTTAAGGTTCAATTAGATCTTTCTGCTTGTCCTGTAGGATTGTGTAGTGTACCTGCAACGTGCTTTATATTATAATACTCAAAGAGATACTTCATGACATATATGTCAGTCTTTATTGTTCAGGCATGCCCATAATAACCATTACTTCCAGCCATTACAGATTCAGCCTTCTCAGAACTCAAAGCAGTGGCCCATTGACATCCTGAATATGTATCATATGGTATATGTACCTTAGCTGTCCAAATTCTGCAAAGCGAAACACACCTATTCGCCATATTTCATTTCTTTTTGTACCCCTAGAGTTAGTTCCAGTAGGCAATGGAGTTTGGCTACACAGTGAATGAGTCTACTCATTCTTTTCTTACAGTTTCTTTGACTTGTTGCCAGGTGATAGGATTTTCTTTAAACCTCTCCTGTTAACAGGGGTGTTTTTCATCAAAATTTTAGGCTTCCAACACATTTTCTATTAATAATTGACCAATTTCTTCATTTCCTTGGGCTAATAGACCTGCCAAACATGTATGAAACCAACTATGAGTGATATATAGTGGATAGTTTCCTTTTCTAATTGCCTATTGCAGCTATATAAATAACAAAGTTGATTTTGAATTATCTGGAACAAATTCAGCAGTTTCTATATGCAGAACAACTATTTCTTTATGTTGAGAGCGAGTAATTATATTAAAGGATTCAGGAAAATCTAATAATACCATAAGAATTGCATACAGCTCTGATTTTTTATCGGAAATATATGGGCTTTGAATTAATTACTTTTATTTTATTTTTTCGTATGACTTATAGTCTGCCATTCCCAAATTCTTTGCATCAGTATAAAATGTAGGTGCCTCAGGGGTTGGCATTCCTTTTACAATACATGGAAGAATCCAAATAGTTCTTTTTAATTTTTTTTTTCCGGAGCTGGGGACCGAACCTAGGGCCTTGTGCTTGCTAGGCAAGTGCTCTACCACTGAGCTAAATCCCCAACCCTAATAGTTCTTTTTATAAACTGAATACATTTGCTTTTGGGATATTTGCTCTTAAGTTCTCCCAAATAGTTGCTTACAATCTCATTGTCAATCTTCATTGATTACCCATAATGACATAATCTCAGCATTAGTATAAGGTATGACTTCTGCCAGGTCTGTTCCTGACAGTTGACATGGTCTTAGTCTACCTTTTATGATTAAATCAGAAAATTTTTAAAAAGAATTATTTATTTCATGTATATAAGTACACTGTGACTGTCTTCAGACACACCAGATGAGGGCATCAGATTCCATTACAGATGGTTGTGAGCCACCATGTGGTTGCTGGGAATTGAACTCAGGACCTCTGGAAGAGCAGTCAGTGCTCTTAACCACTAAGCCATCTCTTAAGTCTTTTTTCTTTGCTGTTAAGTCTCTCTTTGCTGTTAACCATCTTGGACTGTTTAAGTCTGGATTTCCTTGTAACATTTGAAACAAATTGCTTACCTTTAAGTAGTTAATCCAGTGGTAGACTATAGCCAATTAATATCCTCCATTAATTTTTGAAAATTGTTAAGAATGTTGGGGTCCAGGAGTTACCCCACAAACACCAATCTCAGTCAGACAGAGATGGTTTATTTAATGCACACCCCAAGACTGATCAGGGCCATAGCACAGAATTCAGGAGGGTATGGTGTGTTCCCTTAATGTTCTAAGTCTTATATATTGTAGGTACTTGATATTATTTTGTGTCCCAAGTTTGTCTTTATGATTCTCTGAATTTTCTCAATGTCTGTGGTAATCTCTCCCTGTTCATTTCTGATTTTATTAATTTTGGTCTTTTCTCTCTAATTTGGCTAAAAGTTTCTTCATCTTTCTTTAAAGATCCAACTCTTTGTTTAATTGATAATTTGTATTTTTCATTTCTATTTTATTAATTTTGTCCCTGATTCTGAATCTCTCTTTCCATCAACTGCTTTCAGGTGATGTTTATTCTCCTTTACCCAAAGCCTTCTGGTGCATGGTTAAGTAGTATCCGCTCTTTCAAAACACGGAGAGAAAATTTCCTAATTCATTTGACAAGTCAGCATTTCTACCCTCCACGCCACACAAGGACACTACAAAACAAGCAGCAGACAGATCAACATTTTTATGAATAATTGATGTGAAAAAATCTGAGTGACAGCTCAGAGGTTAAGGGTATTTGCTATTCCTGAGGAGGACTCATGTTCAGTGCCCAGCACCCACATAGATAGTAATAACTACTTAGAGAGGACCCTATCTATGCTTTCTTCTGCCCTCAGCTGGCACTGCATATATGCAGGCAAAACATCCATACACAAAAATAAAAATAATGAAAATTTTTTTAAAAAAATCACATTTTTAAAAATACATCTTAACCAGATGCTCAGAACAGCATTCGGCAGCATCCCTTTCAGATTGGCTGGACATGGTGGCCCATGCTTTTACCCCAGCAGTCAGGAGGGAGGCAGAGACAGATAGACCTCTGTGAGTTCCAGGCTACCCTGCTCTACATAATAACTTGTCTCAAAAAATAAGGGCAACAAGATGGCTCACTGAGTAAAAGTACACTCAGCAGGCACCAAAGGCCAGTTCTCTGCCAGAGCAGCAAGCATTCTTACCCTTTTCACTATTTCTTACCCCTTCAACCTTACTCCTACCCCATTCTTGTCTCTGTGTTTTTCTTTCATTTGAGTTTCCTTACGCAGTACAAAGCATCTACCTTTCATCCTTTCATCCTTTCATCCTTCCTGTTTGTGCTTACTGTTATCTCCAGTCAAAAGCTTGGTGCCATATCCATTACTGATTCATATGGCCACTGAATTATTTTTGTGTAATAATATTAAGAAGAATGATAAATTTAAAACTCCTAGTATGTATTTTTTTCCTTCTCTTCACTAAATTTATCTAGACTTTCAATTTCCACATTGTTGGGGTTCACCACCAGTGGAAATACTACCCAGAAATCTGCACAAAACTCAGATACATGTGTCTTGACCCAGATCTCTGGAGTCATCAACCCAGAGGATAAAGTGCAATGAGCTGTGCCTTCCCAATTCCCACAGGGTATCCTGATAGGCCCTAAAGTTTCCAACCATTGAATCTGTGTTCCTGCCACATAGTTGATTTTGATCTTTCTCAACAATTTCTAAGGAGAGTGAGATTATGGGAAAACCACCTCACCTTGAACTTGAATAGCCATGCTTCAATGCATAGTGTCTCTGAAGCTATGCCCGCCTGCTGCGTTCTCCAAATTCCAGGGCGAGAGCATTCTATTTTCATGAGCTGCAGCTGATAGCAACCAGGAATACACGGCAGAGCTCCTGCTCCTGGCAACGGGCACAGTTTTCCAGCCTGCGCTGGCATGGCCTGTAATGACTTCTAGGAGGGAAAAAGAAAGGTTTTTTTTTTCCCCTCTACAAAAGTCAGAGGGAAGGCAGATGTGATGGTTCACATTTGTAGTTCACGTACTCAGGAGACTGAGGAGGTTTGAGGGCATCCTAGGCTTACATATGGTGTTCTAGGACCCCTGGGGCTTCAGACCAACAGGAGCAGCAAGAAAAAACAACAGCAACAACAATAAATGTCAACTCAAAACCAAAAAGTCTGAAATGGAAGTTAGTAATTCCATCTGATCCTAGCATCCCTTAGGCATTCTGTTTCTTTGATATATATGGCTATCCTCCGAGATACCTGATGGTTGGGGGTGTCTTTTATACACCCCACCCCCACTCTGGCATCCCAGGTGATGGTCTACTGCCTCTCACCCAGCCCCCCCACTCACTCTCTTTTTTTCCTCCGTCTTTACTACTGTGCACTGATGACTTTTCTTGGAACAAGCCTATGAATACCACTCTCTCATTCAGAGCCTGACACCATAGCTGCCAGTCAGACCCCCTTATCCTGTCAGGAACCCTGGCTCTCCATAATCTGACCCCAGCTGTACCTCTGTAAGGTCCTGGTTACCTCCCCAACTCTGAAGGGTTATCCTGCTGTTCCCAGACCCCTGTGCTCTCTGTCCTGGTACACTGGCTCTAAAATGCCCTCAGATGCCATCCCTGCTTATTTAAAGCCTGTCCTTCCTCAAGGTCTGTCTCAAGTTTCGCCTTCAGGAATATCCAGGTCAGTGTGCTCTCCAGACACTAGGTTTCTGCAGCATCTTTGTGACTGCCTTTGCCTTCTCCCCTCACCCTGGTTGTTACCATTTCCATTTCCCTCCATTCAGACCTGGCATTGTGTTTGCTGGGACATCATGTTTCTCTAAGCCCCTGCAGCTATGTCCAGACAAGTATTTACAATTGGGAAATCTACAAGTGCTAAGTATTTGAGGAATTTTCAACATGTTTGTACTTTAATGAATTTTCTTTCTAGTTGTGCATTCTTCTTCCTTTTAGTGTAAAAACTGAATCTGTTATAAACAGTACACCTCATTATTTTCACTGTTTTGACATTGGAAGTGTTGGGCAAGTATTCTTAGTATGAGCATAGCTCAGCTGGCTTCTGAGGAACTCTGGGGAAGAAAACAGACTTAGGAAGAAGTTTCTTTCCTGAAGTGCCACAATTGGTAAGATTCTAGACTCATCCATGGAAGAAAACTCAACATTAAATGCCCAAAAGTTTTATTTAGCCGTTGCCAAAAATTTGCCTTCAGTGGATACTTGAGAAAAATTCTACTAGAAATTTTAAATATTTAAATTTGGGTAATATCATATTTTCTTATCTTTAGCTAAAATAACAATGTAAAATTTTTGATCTGCTTTTCTTTATACATACGTGCATGGGTCTGTGTGTCTGCTTATCTTCTGGTCTCTCAGGGCACGCACACACATGTACATGCACACACACTCTTATGCACATGTGCATTGCACACACAGACACAGAGATATACCGATATGTACAAATAAAGATAAAATAAATCTTTAAAAACATAGACTTACACTTACTGTGCTGGTCTCCTGACTAAGCATTTTTTACATCAAAAGCATCTGAGCTATGCCACTCACTCAGGGGAGTATGTGGTATTAGAAAATAGAGTTATGTATTCATGCATCTTTTATGGACAAGTAATCATTTTATGTTTTCCTTTCAGGTGGTTTGCTCTCTTAGAGATTCAACTGTGTATTATCTTAGTGCTTTATAAGTATGAGTGCAGTCTTCTGGATCCATTACCAAAGCAGGCAAGTGCTTTTAGAACTTTAAACATTACTATGACCTCAGATATGACACAAAACTCTAAACATGTGGCTTTCAATACTGGCCATGTGTTGAGAGATTTCCTTACATTTGACCTTAACTCTATCCAGAGAGGACTTCTGTGGGTCTAGAAATGAACTCTTTGTTTTGGATGTTGTCATTGATCCATTTGAAATGGTGCAGGACAACCAATCCTCCTACTAAAGACAGTAAACAGAAAGGAAAAGGATATCACTCAGGCTTAACTCAATGTAGATGCAGTAGTTCCTGAAGGGACATGAGTTTATTTATGGCATCTTCGTCAGTCCGATAAAGTAAAGGGTAGGGAGCTGGCAAGCCTGTAGGCCCTGGTGAGTGTTATGGAGCCAAGAGATTATTAGAATAAGGTCTCTATCACTTCTCTGCTCTGCAGATGGTAAAGTGGATGCTTGATGTTTTGGATCTCGGCCATAGGAACATTCCCCAGCCTTTCTGCCTCCCCTCTGCACCTTTTAGAAGAAATCAGTCAGGGGAGACTTAGGTCTAAAACTGTTGACTTCTGTGTCTGAGTTTCTGTGTCTCTTCTGCGTCTCTGCTTTTAGAGTTCTCTTCATTTGGTGGGTGTCCCCCAGCCAGCAGGGAAATGCCGAATTGAATATAAACAAAGAGTATGACCTTCATTGGGACTCAAGAGATTCAGAACCTTCCAGAGGAGTGAAGTCATCTACAGAGCTACAGTCCTCCCAGCATCTTGACCTGAAGACATCCTTGTGGCACACGCATTTCAAATCTGAAGACCGTGCACCGTGGTTCACTCTCAGGAACACAGAAACCCCAATTCAAGGTTTACAGAAAGGGTTCAGATGATTTGGAAAAGTTGATAAAACGTTAGAATTTGGCTCCATACATAGGCGTATCAAAACCTCAAGTAGAATTGTCGCTTTAATCGAACTATTGGTATGTTAAGTTCCCTGTGAAGACAACATACTTACAATTTCCCTTTCGCAAAATAACTACAGTGCAGGACACTGAAAAATTAGATCATTTCTAGATATTTTGTAGTTTAAAAATGTGATATTTAACTAGACCTTGGACATGTTAGGCTTATTGATACCAATCATTGCAGAATGCCTAGTGCTCAAAATTTGAATAAAACCATGGTTTATGACGCTGGGAATGGGTCCCCATGCTGCGTTCATTCCTGCACTCTCTTATGTCCAGGGTAGTATCTTCCACTTGGGGATACTAATCAGTACACATTGACTGAAGTATCGATTTGTATTTTAGTTAAGGGGGAAGCACTCTTTTGACTCAAAGTATCTTTACTTATCCTTTGACAGAGATAATATTTTTTACTCCTGTGTAAAATGCACAGTCTTATTATATCTTATGTTTTTGTGATATCCCTGGGAGACCTGCTTTATTCAGAAGTGAAACAGAGGAGCAGTGGATCTGTGGGAGAGAGAAGGTGGGGAGGGGAGCAGAGGGAGGGAAAACTGGGGTCGGAATGTATTGTATGAGAGATGAGTAAATGAATGGATGAATAAAATACACATCTGGTTTTGTGCCAGGTAAATAGCTGCACATGAGTCTGTTTTTCGAGTCTTAGGACAGTGGGATATTTGCCATTAAGTTCTGGAGAGAAAACCCAGTGGGTCCACGGGAACCTATGGTTTTCCTAACAATGGTGTCATCCTTTACCCGCCAGAATCCAAAACCGAGTTCATTTCTGATGTTGCATGGTGGCTGTATAGCTCTTCTTAGGCTTCTTCCCTTACCTGTCCCAGCCCCAGCTCCGGAAGTTGGAAATTGTTGACTCTTCTTTCCTTCACCAACAAGGACACAGGTCTCCAGAAGACTGGTGGGTGCTTTCAAGAGTGCTCACTCTCTGCAGGGAGTGATTGAATTTGAAGCTCACCCAGCTGCTCACAGCTTCCCTCAGCAGGCTCAGCGGTCGGGAGAAGGCAGTGCCGGAAGTCCACAGCAGCTCAGCTTTGCAGCCCAGCCTGGGAGGTTCTGCTGCAGTAACAGTTGTGTTCTGAGGGAAGGTGTATTCACTGTCCAACAGCCAAGGCCCACAATAAGATGCTGTGTTTGCATATATTTGCATATATTTGCATATATTTGCATACAGCTGAACTAAATTTCACAGACTGATGTTGGCTTATTCTTCCTTCATAAGGGTCATTGTGTGCTAATCTGTCTATGTACTCTAAGAACCATTGTAGAAAAGGAAGTCTGTTGGTGTTTAGAATAATGAAGTTAATATTTGGAGATCCCATGCTTTTTAAAATATATATCTCACTGGGTATTTATATCATATGTAATATTCTTGTATTAACTGGAGTTTCCTGGAGGCAAATCCTGAGGCAGACTTGTATGAAGATGGCTTACTTGGGAGGCAGGAGACAAAGGGCAGGGAGCTGATAAGCCCAAAGGCTGTATTAGCAGGCTGTGTGTTGTAGCCTCAAGGGTTCCTTTTGGGACCATATGAGAAGCCTCCAGCCATTGTTCAGCTGAAGGGTATGAGGCAAGGTGACTGCGCTGAAGATGTTAAGCTATGCTCTGAGGTCAGGAGCCTGCAGGCCCTACAGCTTTGCATGATGGGATACTCTCCAGCGAAGTGAGCAAATGAGCCTGGATTTGCTGAGCTCTGTGAACTGGGCTTGGGCTGAGGAGACCTGGCATAAAGGTACAGTGACATCTGATGTTTTCTCCTCCTTTCCTTTCTCAGATCTGTTACTGCCTTGCTTAGATCCGCTACACCGTAGTCAACATGGTGGCTGCCAAAGGGAGACTCGTTAGGTTTGGCTAATGTGGCCTTCATAGTGTTTTAAGATGGGCCTAAGTTTCTCCACTCATGATGAAGACCCACCATAACTCACCCTTAGAATGTGTTGCTGAGTCTAAGCCAAACTTTATAGTGGCCAGATAAGACAGGCATGAGCTGTGAGGTGGTGGGGTACAGCCGCCTCTACAGTTTTCAATCCAGACTTCTATCTGCTTGCAGCATTGCAAGTCAAACCGAAGCCTGCAGCATCATGCTTGTTGTAATCTCCTGACAGTCTCAGAGACCTTAGAGCAGATGAGGAGCGAGAAAGAAGTGCTGGGAACTCCCAAGCATCCTGAGGGATGCAGGTGAGGCTCTTCCAATCCCTTTGGGGGTCCCTCTGTCTTAAGGAGTTGTTTTCCTCTTAGCATTCGTGCTGTGCATTAAGCACCAAATCTTTTTGGCTTCTGTCTTTTGGCTTTTGAGTCTGCTGCTCCCTTGAGACTGGCGAGCATTGGAGGCCCCTGTTAAAAACTGGAGTAGCTCCTGGATTGCACTGGGTCCTATGAGTAATTGGATTGGATCCAATTGGAGGTCTCAGCTATCTAACTGGTTGCGACAGACACTGACGGTAAGTGCACTTACTGAGGGAAATGGGAATCCTGGCTTTCCAGAATTTGCAGGGACTTCGTGTTCTAGCCTCTGTTTTTCTTGCCTACGGAGGAATATGACAGGCTTCTTAAACCCTCGCAAATTGAGGATGGAAAGGGGGAACTATCAGATCTGCATCTGTCTGCATTTCTGGGTTATGTACACTAACATGTGGGATGTGTATGTGTGAACTTACAAAAATATATGAAAAGCTTATTATATTATTTCTCTTGCTGTGATAAGACACCATAACCAAAGCAAATTATACACAGAGGAGTTTATTTCTACTTATGGTTCCAGAGGGATTAGACTCCATCATGACCGGGAACCATGGCGGCAGGAGTAGGAAGCTCAGAGCTCTAGTTAAACAGCAGAGAGAAAACAGAGAGCATGCACCGGAAGAAGGGTGAGGCTATGAACTATAAAAGTCCATCCCAGGTAACATACTTCTTCCTGCAAATGCTGCACTACTTCCCATGCAGTGCCGACTGGTGACCATATTCAAATACCTGAGCCCATGGAAGATAATTCTCTTTCAAACCATCCTAGAGCTCTGCTTAACTGAAGTAAAGGGGAAAAGGTGTTCAAAGCTAGTTGTTAATTACAGGTTTTCAAAATGATCTTTAATGACTTATTTTTATTTTATGTACTTTGGTGTACTTCTTAGGTGTGTGTGTGTGTGTGTGTGTGTGTGTGTGTGTGTGTGTGTGAGAGAGAGAGAGAGAGAGAGAGAGAGAGAGAGAGAGAGAGTCACTAAAACTAGAGTTACAGTTTTGAGCTGCTGTGTGAGTGTGAATTCCTGTCCTTTGGAAGAGAATCTTAACCAATGAGCCATCTCTTCAGCTCCTAATTACAGATCAATTTACTAGTTAAACAAACTGTATTATACCCTTTATATATTAGGCCACGAAGATGAGGGTTTAGCCATGGACTACAATGTGCAGGGAGGAATTCTTTCATACATACAATCTGTGAGAATGGAAAGAGGAAAGGGATTTGTGTTTGACTCTTGGGGTTGAGTCTCTTTACCTCTGTGAGGTTTGTATTTGATCATTGTTAGATAGGGCTTCCTGTTGTCCAGTCTGGCATGAAACTTACTATCTGATAATGCTGTCTTTGAACTACTGATCCTCCTTGTGCCCGCATCCCAAATCCAGATATTACAGGCATGCACAAACATGGCTGACTCCATTTATGGAGTTTTTGATACTCCCTTAATTTCTTAATGAGCTGAGACCTACAAAGGTAGGACCAGCCACAGGGCTTCCTCAGTCCTTGGATGAATTGTATACAAGTTTGCATATATGGTTGGGAGGTCCTGGGATCTGGGGAGGTGATCAGTGTGAGGTCTTGGGATATGGATGTTTCTGTAGTACCTGGCTGCCAGCTACCAAGTGAACCAGGCCAGCTGTAGCTGCTTCTATGTTTTTCTGCCTAGAATTGCCTCCTTGCTGCCCTTGCTGGAAACTGTTGGGTTAGATTCTCTAGACATCATCACCACAGTTTCTTGTCCCTAGTTATTATGGGTTTATCACCTTGTGTATAAACTATTCCCAAGGAGGCCAGGGAAGTCATCATGGGGAAAAGAGGGAAGAGGGTAGAGGAGGGAGGGAGTGTGTGCGTGTGTGTGTGTGTGTGTGTGTGAGAGAGAGAGAGAGAGAGAGAGAGAGAGAGAGAGAGAGGAAGAAGAAGGAGGAGGAGAAGGAGAAGGAGGAGAAGGAGAAGAAGAAGAAGAAGAAGAAGAAGAAGAAGAAGAAGAGGAAGAGGAAGAGGAAGAGGAAGAGGAAGAAGAAGAAGAAAGAGGAGGAGGAGGAGGAGGAGGAGGAGGAAGAGGAGGAGGATAGCATATAGGGACTCATGACCCAGAACAACCGTGGAGGGTGTCATAATCACTAGGTGTCTGTATCTCTTTTCTCAAGAGCATAGAGCTGGCTAATGGAGTTTTAGCTTGACTTTGCTATTTGAAAAGAATAAAATGAGATGAAATTTAATAACTAAGATGAGCATTGTTTACCACAAGCAATTCAAATTTAACACTCAGAAAAATTGACTAAACTGGGTAACTATAAATGACATAAACATTTATAAATAATCATTTCATATTCCAGAAATCCGTGTGGTAACTTAAGGCCTTGACACAAAGTGAAATAATAGATGTCCATTTGGTATCGGGGTTATTTCCCACCAAATTAAAAACTATTAAGATGTTAATTATTAAATATAACTCAAAAGTTTATGTATTTTGGCATTTTGCTTTTATATGGTTGAAAGTCGCTAAATGTACTTAGGGTTGTTAAAGTAGGTCAAAGTGCATAGATAATGATTATGGAGTACAGACCATCTTCAATGGGATATCTATAACATACCTCTTCCCCTCAAGGTTCAGGAGACATTGAAAGATTGAAAGACTGACACAGGACCAGGTACACTACTGCAAACAGTGCCTTCTTGATCTGACCAGGATGCTGTACCCAGGACTCTCAAAGGCTGCGGTTGACTGTACAAGACTTGCACAAGATAAAACCAGTCAGCATTCCAGCCAGGATGGGGAAGGGATTGCAAGACCCTAAACCTGGATGGGGAGCCACAGACAGTTGGTAGCCGCAGTAGGGGCGGTCAGTGTTCTTCAGGGGCATGGCCATTGTTGGATGGCTCATGCTCTAGTGGTCAGCCCTACACCCATGTACGTGTGAGCAGTGCTAAGTGTTCAAAAGCAACAGAAGATGTAAATTTGAGAGGAGAGATACCTTGGAGCCCTGAAAAGAGCTGGAGGCAGGGGAAGTGAGAAATGGGATAGGATCAGAATGTATTCTCTTTGTGTATGAGATCCTCAAATAAGAATAATAATAAAACAAAAGTTGTTTTATGTGAAAACATACTCCTAAAAATTACCTCAAAATTGGATTTCTAAATTTATAGTATTTTCCACGTAGGAAGGCTGTGGTGGCTTGGCTTGAGAGACTGTTGAGGGACTATATTGAGAGTCTCTGTTCTCACAGACTCGTGTATCTGAGTATTTGATTCCCTAGCAGATGCCTCTGTTCTTAGTGACCATGGAACCTAAGGAGGTGTAGCCTTCCTGGAGGAGGTGTATTACTGAGTGTGAGCTTTGAGGAAGTACAGTCTCCCCCACTTTCTGTGATGCAATTTACAGACCTCCAGGTTTTTATGTTAACTCACAAACTGGGATACAAAGACCAGGTCCAATGAGGATTTCTCAAGACATGTTTGGACCCCAAAGCAAATGGTCTTATTTGCCCCTTAGCCCACATGATCATCATCTCAGATTCCTAGCTCAATGATACTAACAATACCTCTCCAAGCAACGTGTCTGTGAAGAAAGGAGCTGGTGTGGTAGTCTTGTGTTCACCACTAGAGCATGGAAGATTTCGTAGCGTACCTTACACCTGCAATCTCATACTTTGAGAGATATAAGATTAAGTACAAGTATTGGTTATGCAATTTAATGGTAAATTGGTTGTTCCAGAAACACTTCCCTTTATCTATGTGTTACATGGTAGAGAACACAGAGGAAAAGCATTATCCCTTCTAGATAGCCTGTCATATCTTCCATGCCTTGAAGTAAATAAGTGAGGTTGTAGGTGTTGGGATTAATCAGTGTAAGGTATCTTGATGGACCATGGACAAGGTGTGGCACTAAGAGATTATACCATGCAACAGACCTAATGCAAGAGCGTTATTGAGGAGGGGAGGAGTGAGACACCATCTCAGAATGGGGACATGAGAAAGATAGAAGCAGACAGAGAGACCAGGAGACAGCGAATGAAAGACAGAGAGATGGGCAGAGAATGAGAGAGGGGCCATGATGTTGAGAGGGGTCTTTTGAAGGGTGTATGTATTGCAAAGGAAAATATGCAACTTTTAGTGACAGTGGAAATGCATGCCACCTAGCAGCAGTGGGTGATGATGTAAGGTGCTGGCATTGAGCCAGCCTGAAGGCAGGCTGGGAGAGTGCCTGATCTATGACAAGAGGGATTGATCCACACCCCAACAGGCCCTATAACAGACTACTACTGAGGCTTTGGTTGCACAATAGACATTTTGTAAAAAAAAAAAAAATCCTCATGCTAAAATTGTTTTCAATAATAGGCTGTCGATTGCCTACTGGAACACGTGGAAGGACCTGGGTTGACAGTGATTGGCATTTCTTGGTGCAGGTGGAATTTGACAGACTCCCTTGCAGGTTGAAGTAACAGATCCTTCTTCATCTAGCTCGCTCTTGAATCCTTTTGGATTGGTGAGGCCTGTGGGGTTCCTTCCTAAAGAGCACGCTTCTTATTGTTAAGCCAATGGTAATGAATTTCTGATGGCAACCACAGCAGCGTTATTGTGTGCCATCTTCTCAAGTTTCAAACATCCACATGCAAAGAATGCATGGCATATCCCATAATATATAAAGGGTATGTTGAGGATAATATACAATGTCCCTGTCATGTTCTTCCCCCAAAGTGGAAGGTCCTTCAAATCAAAGAATCTGACTGATTTGAGCTGCTCGATTCGGCTCCAATAAACTAGCCAAGCCATACTCGAATGCCTTGCACTGCAATGTCATCCAGCATGGTGGTTTGAATGAAAATGGCCCCAGCAGGCTCATATAGTTTAATGTGTGGTTCCTAGTTGGTGTACTGATTGAGGACGATTAGGAGGTGTGTCCCTATGGGTTGACTGGGCTTTGAGTCTCTCTCTCTGTCTCCTGCTTCTGGATCAGATGTAAGCTCTCAGCCACTGCTCCAGCTTCATGCTTGCCTTCCCGCTGTCATGGGTGTGGCCTCACCCTCTGAAACTATAAGCAAGCTCACAATTTTAAATGCTTTCTCACATAAGGTGTCTTGGCCAAAGTGTCTCATCAAGGCAGTAAAGAACCAAGATGCACGGTCAATGCAAACATTCAAATCTTCCCAAAAGACCTTTCATCTAAAACCAGAAAACTTTCAACCGAACCAAGTCAGCCTAGTATGGAAATCTCCCCTGCCATAGTCCTGAAAGGACATTCAGGACAAAGGACAGGAGGGAAGGAGTAAGGGAGGGAAGGAAGGCAGGGAGAGAGAAGAAACAAAACAAAACAAAAGAAAAACCAAGGCAGATATAGCTTAAAGTTATCCAGTTTGTTTTAGGGGAGTTTTTCTAAGTTTATTTGTTTTGTGATGGTTTTACCTACTCTTTTCTTTTTCCTTCTTCCCACCTTGCAGCCCCCTTTTGCTCTGCTATTTGCTGTTTGCAATGGGTGATATGATGTCCCACATCTGCTTTTATCTTTCGGGTTTTAGACGATGACCAAAAGAAGTCGTTCAGGTTGGCCTGAAACTGCTCCCATACCTATTTTAAGTTGAACTCAAGGGTGAGCCGAGAACTAACTTGTAGTGTATCTAGAACCTACTCCTCTCACGGGGAACTGAGCTCCAAGCAACCCTGGGATGGCAGCCATTATTCACCCCCTGTTCACACAGGATAGGTGTGAACTGTGCCCAGGAGGCTGTCAGATCACTATTTTTTTTTCCTTTCAAAATGATAAAAATAGAAATGTCTGTGGTGGTATAACAGGTCCCCCCAGACCTTAGCACAAGTGACTCCATGTTCGAGGTACCATTCTGACCTTAGAACCCAGCACGTAGCCATCAACACCTGCCAAAATAAACACAAAGACCTAAGCCATGGAAAACCTAGTCCATATCTGGGATCCAGGAATGTCCCAAAATGTACTGACTTAACCTTGCTTTTTTTTTTTTTTTTTTTTTGGCTGTTTTAGTTTTGTTTCTTGGTAATTGTTTTTTGCTTACCAAGGTGTGCCAACCAGGATGTCGTTGTTTGTACATAAAACAAACCAAACCAAACAACAAAACCTGGCAAACCTTGGGGGCTTCCAGATATTGGGTAAGTTCCTTATGCAGACACAGGCTAGCAGTACAGACGTTCTGTTTGGCTTTAAGAATATCTACAGGGCCACTGCCCAACTGTGGCACATGTTTCAATGCCATGTGGGTATAAGTTGACCTCTTCCTTTCTCCTCTGACATGGTGGGGGAGCAACCCAGCAGATCGTTCCTCTGCTTGCTCCTGGTACCATTGAGAAGGGGAAATCTCCCAGCCTGCACTGAGACACAGGGTGTGATATCAGAACCTACCTGGGCAGTCTGGGAGTTGAAAAGCGCATTCCTTCCTTATGGTTTTAATCCTCTTTTATCTAATCTGGTTTCATTTAGATCAATCTTTTGATTTTGGGGAATGACGTCATCTACAATGTATGGGTAGGGTATGCTGAGCTGCTTATAGAGGTCATGTGCTCTCATCAAAAGAATCAGCACGTTTGTATCAAATTGTTATCATGGATATGCTACCAGGGATCTATTTTTTTTTAAATCATAACATTTGCAACCAAAATTATATGTTCGGTATTTTACTTCATTTTCTAAGCATTTAGTTGGCTTACTACTTAGAAAATAATTTCTACGCAGATTAATCCATGAGTCACTCAGGCTACTAACTCTTGTCATGGACATTTAACAACAGGTTCATTGAACGTGTAACAGGATCATGCATGTTCTTACACTCAGAGAGTAGAACATGATAGGATATTTTTCCGCGGATGGTGAAATGAGTCAATTCAAACCAGATTAGATTATAGTTAAGGCGGGTTTATTGAAGAGCCGCTCTCAAGCAGGCAAGCCAATGACCCCCAAGGACCTAGACCAGGGAAGTCACCATGGGGGAGGAGGAGGTAAGGTTGGAAAAAGGGTGTGCACAGGGAGAGAAGAGAAGGAAGAGAGTGAGAGAGACCAAATGTCTAGGTTACATAAGAAAAAGCCTCTGGGGGAAGGGCAGCCCAGGCCTGTAGTAGTATTTTTAAATGATAAATCCCAGCAGTGGGTTCCATGCTACCCATCCCAGTATTTTGGGTTCCTGAATGAAACACACACACACACACACACACACACACACACACACACACACACACACACACACGGCCTTTATATTTTAATATGCCTTAATATGCAATAGTGAGGCCACTGCCTAACCTCAATGTAGTTCACCCACCTCCCTCCAATAATCCCGAGTTATCATTTACTAAACTCTATCTACATTGTACCTTGGCTCTTGTGGACACAGAGTGCTGCCCAACTGGACCACTCTCTGGGCTGCACTCTCCCGGCTCCTTCACATGGTTGTCATGCTGCCCTGTCCTGTACCTTCTCAGGCTGGCCTCTCCTGTCTCCTTCACACTCTCCCACCAAGGCAAATCTCCTTCCTTCTCTCATCCACTCCCAAGCCAGGAAATTCCCCTTCCCTGCTCATCCATTGGCTGCTGGCATCTTTATTTACCAATCAGAACCAACTGGGGGCAGGGTCCCAGAATCTAAATGCAGCCACTCTAGTGCAAACAGTTTTGAGGAAACATGATTAACATTTGTAATGTAAGCAGCTACATAGCCCCCTGGGCTGGAAAGTTCAAAGTTGGGAGCAAGGTAATCCAGGTAAGGACTGAGGGATGCTGGGAGAACCTGGAGGCCAGGGCTGGCTGCTTTGATATGTAAAATATGCACCTGGGTCCCTTGTTGTGTTCAACTTAACTTTATCATTTTCTGCATGTGAGGAAGTCTGCAAGTCCCTCAGCCTCCCTGATTTGAGCCCGGCATGGGACCACTTGCTGTGGCTTGAGTTGGTACATAAAACAACACTCACAATCAGTGTAAAACAAAGCATTCTTATGGACTGGGTAGTTTCAGCCCCCTCTGCCTTCTAATGGAAACTATACTTCTGTTTTATAAGGAAGCCTGGCTGGAATTACCCCACAGTTTCTTGTCGTAAGTAAAGATAAAGTACCACTCTGTTAGCACATTGTAAGATCGAAGACATCTTCCTACCTGACAACCAGGGACACTTTGTCTCTCCAGCTCTCTCTGCATCAAACCCACTCGATAGATCTCAAATCTCCTTGGCCCAAACCAAAGTGCTTAATTTTTTCTTCTCTCAACTTGTTTTCCCAGTGTGTTTTATTGATTTGGTCCGTGCATTGCATAAATCATGTCCATCACGGTTAATGAAGTTTTCCCATCTATTCTTCATATACCTACTATGGAGAAAGTAATCTAGCGGGGGTCTATCTCCATCCACTCCTTAAATAAAGCAAGCCATTCAAAAGCGGGATGTACGGGTTCTGTTGATGAGAAATCTGTTGCAGAGACATAGATTCCATGTGGCCACACAGTTCTGCAGGAGAGTGAGCTGATAACATTGTATCGCCGAGTGCCAGTTTCCTCACACACTAAATAACACTTGGCAATAAAGAAGGGCATATAAAACTTTCATGTCACTTCAATTGCATTATGAATTTCGAAGTGGTCAGGGAAAAAACGTCAGCAGAAGAAAAGAAAGAAATGATTAAATACTTGGCTTTGAAAACATCCTGCTAAGCGAAAGAAGCTAGTTACAAGGTACTGCGTAGGACACGGACCATGCAGGACATGCAGCTGTTAAGAGAATGGATTAGTGATTTGCTCTGTGCTATGCAGGGGTGGTGCATGCTCTCTCTCTCTCTCTCTCTCTCTCTCTCTCTCTCTCTCTCTCTGTGTGTGTGTGTGTGTGTGTGTGTGTGTGTGTGTGTGTGTGTGTGTGTGTGTGTGCACCTGTGTGCAAAATCCTTGGTTTTGGAGACAGACCTGGGACTCTCCGAGGCCAGGCTGGCTGGTTAGCAAGTTCTGGGGAAACACCTGTTACTTCATCTGTACCAAAACTGAATTACAAGCCTCCATGCCTTACCTTCCAGTTCTCAATTTCTATGTAGGTTCTGGGGTTCAAGCTCACACCCTTACACTTGTACATCAAGTGCTGGTACATCACTTAGAATGGGGCAAGATAGTCAGTGCCAGAAATAAGCAGAGAGGGAGAGGGAGAGAGAAAGGGACACACACACATGCACACACACACACACATACACACAGAGAGAGAGAGAGAGAGAGAGAGAGAGAGAGAGAGAGAGAGAGAGAGAGTGCATGTCTCCTGCCAGCATGACATATACCTGTGAAAGCTGAGGCACTTACTTTCTCTGCATTTTCAGAAGAGAGTGACGCACAGCGAAGTCAAATGGCTAAGATCAGGCAGCAGATGGAGAATCAGGATCCAATGTAAACACCGATTAGCTTTACCTCTTTTTCCTCATCTATACTTACTGTCAGCACTGAACCCCCAAAGAATGAGTCACAGGGACATTCAGACACCTTGGTCAGAGCCCTCACATCCCCACACTTCTAAAGACTAAGTAATCAATCACAAGCACCACGAAAATCACAAACATACCCAAAACTTTCTACGTTCCATAAGCTGCTGCTACCTGACGGTATAGTTGCAGGGGAAGTGAATGGCCTTTTCGCCTTCCAGAAATCCTCCTAGACAATTCATTCTTGCGATTATTCCTCGCTAGTCTAGCCCAGCTCTCTGCTTGCCTCTACAATAGCCATCTGTTACTTCCTGCTATGTGTGTACTCTCTCTCTCATACTCTCTCTCTCTATCCCAGCCCTGAGATGTTTTTGAAATATTAGTATGAATCCTAAAGATATATGAGTCAGTTTTGTCCTTTCTCAATGTAGACAGCAATAGAATGCAGACATCTGTGTGCATATGGGGATGTTTAAGGAACTGTTGCTGTGCAGAAGAGTGGCTCGACAGTTGTGTCCCTTTCAGTGGTCAGTGTCACAGCCATGACTTCCTGAATCTGTAGGAGATTCTCTAACCAATGGGGTATTTGCAGTCAGATACATGCATGTATATGTATACACACATATATGTATATGTGTATGCATATGTGTATGTATATGTGTATGTTTATGTATAAGTGTATGTGTACGTGTAAGTATATGTCTAAGTGTGCATGTATGTGTATGTATATGTGTAAGTGTACATGTAAGTCTATGTGTATATGTATGTGTACATGTATGTGTGTATATGTGTATGTGTACATGTAAGTGTATGTGTAAGTGTAAGTGTGTGTGTAAGTGTACATGTAAGTCTATGTGTATGTGTGCATGTACATGTATGTGTACGTGTATGTGTATGTGTACATGTATGTGTAAGTGTACATGTAAGTATATGTGTAAGTGTGCATGTACATGGATGTGGATGTGTAAGTGTACATGTATGTGTATGTGGGTGTGTAAGTGTGCATGTACATTTGTGTATGTGTAAGTGTAAGTGTATGTGTGTGTATGTGTGCGTGCATGTGTATGTGTATGTGTATGTGTAAGAGTGTGTGTATGTATATGTGTATATCTCCACTGCATCTTTTAACCCAGAAAACATTTCAAGCTGGAGACCCTCTGTGCCTCTCATATGGAGCCACTTTTTTCTATACCTGTTTTTCCTCTGCAGAGCGAGGTACCTTTCCCTATCACTCAGGGTCTCCCAAATGCTCCTACCAACTGAATGCCTTTCACCTCTTGGAAATGTGGCATGAGTGGGTTTCCCAGATTCCTTTGTAGCTCAGCATAACCAGTGACTGAGCAATGGGACGCGAACACATTGATAATGTCCATGCCTCCAAGCATAGGCCTACAGCAGACTTTGTGTATCCCAACTCAGCGTCCTTCCTCTCTCTGCCAGCAGGATTCAAGGAGTGAGTGTTCTGGGATGTGGCTAGCTATAGAGTAGCCCTAAACAGAAGAAGATTGGATTCTGAATGACCACATAGAGAGGGGTTCCTTGAACCAGAGCCTACGTTGCAACAAGCATAACAAGCAATACACTTATACACTGTTAGGCAGCCATGAGGACCACTACACTACAGAAACACAATGTAGACTTTTGCATTGTTAAGCAAATAAAGTTGGGCGTATTTAGTAGCAGCAGATGATGCGTCGTGTGTGTTTGTATTAGAGTTATGAACAAAATTTAAATGTGTTGTCCTTTGGATCAGATGTAAATAAGTGTCAATTTCAGGTCTGGAGAGATGGCTCAGCAGTTACGAGCACTGGTATGTCTTCCAGGGGACCTGGATGCAATTCCCAACACCCACCCCTGTGCCTCTCCAGTTCCAGGGTATCCGATGTCCTCCTCTGGCCTCTGTGGGCACTGAATGCACATGGTCATATACATGCATACACTCATACACCTAAAAATTAAAGATTAAAAATCTAAAGATTTTAAAGATTAAAAATCTTAAGAGGAAACGCTAACATCACTTGAAAACTATTTCCATGGTCTTGAAGAAAACTAAAGTACTACCAAATTAATTTATACGGGATTAGGAATTTATCTAACATGATTTATCAATCAATAGATGAAATGTGTTGGAATATTTTGATACCTATCTCAAGGTTTCCTGTCCTATTTGTGAGTCCTCACGAGTTTTGTATGGAGCTTGTTTTGTGATTCTGAATTCCCACAGAAATCAGTTTTGCATTTAATCCAGAATGTTTGGTGGATGTCAGGTATCCATCAATTAATAACACAAATTCGAGCTTTTAAAACCAAAGCCAGGAAGGGATCTGAACAAACAAGGAGGAATTCATGTTTGGAATTCCATAATAGGTTTTCTTTCCTTTTTCTCTTGTGGCTTCTGCTATAGGAAACAGGAAGAAAGGAAATGCATAAACCCAATTCAGTACGGAAACACTGATGATAGATGGAGTTTGGTTGTAGGAAAGCTTGCAGAGAAAACTCGGGCAGGTGTGTGGATGGATGGACAGAGGTGCACTGAGGGCCACAATATGAAAGGAAGAGAAAGACATCGATGAGGTCTTGTCGGGTTCTGCAATTTCAACTGGAGCTGAGAACAGTTTTCCAAGGGGGACCCACGCAGGAGTAAGACAGGTACGTCCTCAAAGAATGGGGGATCATGTTCAAATCCTAACCTAGTCTCGGGCCTGATTAGCCCTCCTTCCTACCTATACAGTATGAAAACTCTTCCTTTGACAGAAACCACCGTCCTGTTTACTCATTAGTCAGGATGCGTTGTCTTCATTTGAAAACGAGCACATTGCTTTAGCCAAATGCAATCTCCTTTGTGCGAACAGTTCCCCATGCCCCATGCTTCCCCACAGTTGGTGCCTAACAGTCGCAGCACCTGTCTGCCTGATAGGGTAACACAGTAAGGGAAGCAGGGTGGCCAGTATGGTCAACTTTGGATTTAGAACAAGTCAGACACGATACCTCTGAGTGTGCCTGTGAGGGTGTTGCCGGGGAGGCTTAACTGAAGTAGAGACCGAGGCCACGAACAAACTACACCGTCCCCATAGGCTGAGATCCTGGACTGAACCACAATCATAAAGCAAACAACGCCGGGAACCTTCCGCTGCTTCCCAACTGTGGGTGCGCCATGAGTCTCCTGCTTCAACCTGCCATCCCACAGTGGACTGTATTCCCAAACTATGAGCCAACAAACGCTTCCTGGAGGTGCTCTTGTCACGTGTTTTGCCATGGCAACGAGAAAAGCAATCCTTCCTGAAGGCTTGAGGCTTGGGACTTTTGTGGGTGCAACGCCTTCGGCCTCAGATTCTCTGCAACTGGCACCGTGCTCGCGCACAGCTTTGCTACACTTGAATGGACTCCTCCATTTTAGTCACTAATTTGTTTAGTTAACTCTCTTCCACGATAGGTCAGTCAGGAATTCCAAGTCCTTGTCTTCAACCGTGTCCTGGCTTTGGCTTTTGAAACTGGTGCTTATGTTAATATTAATGAACAGATTCTTAAAGCCGTAGTTTAAATAAAAAAACTGTCCCATAGGTTCAGACATTTGAACACTTGGTTCCTGGTTAATGACGCTGTTTTGGCGTCTGGAATCTGTCAACAGGGTGCGGCTTTGAAAGCTCAGAGCCAGGGTTGGGGATTTAGTTCAGTGGTAGAGTGCTCGCCTAGTGAGAGCAAGCACAAGGCCCTGGGTTCAGTCCGCAGCCCTCTGTGCTGTGTTTGAAGATGTGAGCACTCAGCTTTCTGCTCCACCCTCCATGCCTGCCCCTCCCTGCTGTGTCTCGCTGCCAGGATGAACTTTTCTTGCTCTTGAGCCAAATGCCAAAATAAACTCTTTTCTATAAATTGCCTTGTTGTTTTATCAGCCACAGAAAAGTTAACTAATATCCTTGGCAGCAATCAATCATTGCGGAATAAATATAGCGCTTTCCTGAAGGAGTTCAGAATCGCAAAACAAGCTTGAGACGAAACGCTTGGGACTCGTAAATAGAACATGCTGCCGTCTCGTTCCCCCCCCACTTTCTCTTGGTCATTTCCCCTTCATCTTTTAACTTTCTTTTCTCTTTTTATTGAAAATAGTTTTCCCCCCTCACACAATATATCCTGATTATGAGTCCCCCAGTTCCTCCGTGCTCCCCCTCCCATTCAGACAAACCCCATTTTCTGTATCTTATTAGCAAACAAATGAACGTTTAAGGGAATATGATATATATTAAAATAATATACGATATAATATAATATATAATGCTAAAACAAAAGCTTACACATTGGAATAGGGCAAAACAAACAAGAAACGAGCCCAAGGGAAGGCACAAACCACAAAGACCCACTCATCTGCACACTATGGAGTCAGTCGCGTAGGAGCACCAACCTGGAAACCATGATGCACATGCAAAGAACTTGTACGGTAAAAGCAGAGAAGAGAAAATATAGAAATAAAAAAAAATTAAGTGAAAAACTTTGACATCACATTATGAGATAAGGAGCCTCCAAAAACACCACTGAATTCATATGTTTGTTGCCCACCTACTGCTGGGCATACGCCATGACCCGGAGGATTAGTGTGCTTCCCCTCAGTGAGACTCCCTTAGAGGAAACTAAATTTTATTTGCAAGTGGTTATCAATTGGGGATATCTCTGGGCTAGGGGTGGGGGCATGTTGTCCCCTTCTCCTTTCATCTCTAGGACCCCATCTGGTACAGACCCTTGCAGGCTCTGTGAGTTCGTATGTGGATCAATCGTGCTGATTTACAAGGCCTTATTTCCTTGATGCCCTCATCTGTCTCTTACCCTTTCCCACCTCTTCTTCTGAGGGGTTCCCGTGAGGCCGGGGGTGGGGGAAGGGGATCTGGTGGAGAAAGCCGGTATAGGGCTGAGTGTTTCAAGGTCTCTCATTCTCTCATGAACGTCTAGCTGTGGGTCTCTGGATTTGTTCCCGTCTGCTGCAGCTTCTCTGTTGATGGCTAAGCAAGGAGCTATGTATAGCAGAATGTCATTAGGGGTCACTTTACTGTTATTTTTGCTTTTACAGCAGAAGTGTTTAGTTTTACCTTGAGTCCCTGGGACGTCTAGTCTTAGGTTCTTCGTCACCCACGCACTATGGAATAGGAGTTCCATCTCATGAAGTGGGCCTTAGCTCAAACCAGTCACTGGTTGGCTACTTCCGAAAGACTGGAGCCTCCATTGTACTAGCATGGTGATGGTTTGGTTGAAAACGGCCCCCGGAGACTCACAGAGAGTGGCATTCATTGTGGCCTTGTTGGAGGAAGTGAGTCACAGGTGGCAGGGCTTTGAAGTTTCAGATGCTCAAGCCAGGCCCAGGGTCTCATTCGCTCCTCCTGCTGCCTGCAGACCCAGGTGTAGAACGCTCGGCTCCTCTCCAGCACCATGTCTGCCTGCGTGCCCCCGTGCTTCCCGCCATGCTAATAAAGAACGGAACCTCTTAACTGTAAGCCAGCCCCTATTCAATGCTTTCCTGTATAAGAGTTCCCTTGGTCTTGATGTCAATTCACATCGATAAAACCCGAAGACACAGGCACGTATCTTGCAGACAGGACACTACTGTAGATCAAGGGGTTTGTGGTTGGGTTGGTATTTACGTTTCTCTTTTAGTAGCCTGCAGAGTACCTCCTTGTATCAGAGACACAAACGTGTAGGGATGAAGGCTCTATGTAGGCATTAGCTTTACTTCTCCATGTTCAATGAGTTGAATGCGTGTTTGGCCATGGGGCCTTGCCATCAGTTTGTAGAGAGAAACCTATAGTCTTAGCAACAGCCTGGGTTGTTTGGGGGTTCTCAAGGAACCAACATCAGGATGTAACCAAATCCTGGCACTGAAAGCTTCGTGTGGTGAAAATGGATAACCAAATGGGACTCTGCCTCCCACATTATTTGGTGATTTCATTTAGATCACTTTCCTCTATGTATATACTTTAAAGAGCTTCTACTGTATTAGGTTTCTATACTACCTAATTTTTGCTGTCTTACTGTGATGGTTTATATATGCTCAGCCCAGGGAGTAGCATGATTAGAGGGTATAGATAGCCCTGCTGGAGTAGGTGTGTCACTGTCTGTGTGGCCTCTAACACTCATTCTAGCTGCCTGGAAGTCGGTATTCTGCTAGCAGCCTTCAGATGAAGATGTGGAACTCGTAGCACTGCCTGCGCCATGCCTGCCTGGATGCCACCATGCTCTTGTCTTTGTGATAATGCACTGAGCCTCTGAACCTGTAAGCCAGCCCCAATTAAATGTTGTGCTTATAAGAGTTGCCTTGGTCATGGTGTCTGTTCACAGCTATAAAACCCTAACTGTCACAGAAACTGGTACCAGGGACTGGGGCATTGCTGTGATAAGTCTGACAATGCTTTTGTTTGGAAGAATGTGGATTTGGGGACTTTGGATTTGGAAAGCCATGGAATGTTTTAAGTGGGGCTTCATGAGCTATCCTAGTAGGAATATAGAAGACTTCGTTGCTGTAAGTGATTTGAACTGTGTTGACCTGACCCAAGAGGTTTCAGAGAAGAATTTCAGTATGCGGTGTAGAATCTGTTTTTGTGGTATTTTGGTGAATAAGTGGCTATTTTTTGCCCTTGTCTGAAGAGTCTGCCTGAGGCTAAGGTAAAGAGAATAATGTTAATCGCATTGAGAAGGGAAGTCTGGAAAAATCCCAACAGAAATTTTGTTCTCTGGTTACATCTCATGAAAAGTGTTTTGAACAAGCGTAGCAAGGGAAAATATAAAATGTATGCTTCAAATATTAAAGGGGCACCAGTAAGTGAGATGGAACTGAATTCTGTGTTCTAGAATAAAACAGATTAAGAGACTTTGGGGCAAGATCCTACCCAGCTAAATTTAGATCCGGGCATGGTGGTGCACACCTTTAATTCCAGGAGATATAGACCTGTTAGTAAAATGATCACAGATTCTAAACACGGTGAGAAAGATTAAATAGGACTCTATACTAGAAATGGACTCCAAGAAAGTAAAGAGACAAAAGAATTAACAAAAACCTTAAGTGGCTTGGTCAGAGACAATCTGAGTGATATGAAAGAGATAGTCACATTAAAATCTGGATTTGCATTTGAATTGCTGTTCCTGTTTATGTGACATGTTACAATACAGACACAGTTATTTAGCTTCTACTTAGGAACTTCTTCATTTCTTAGTCGGTCACAAGGCTTATAGCCACGCCCTCAGCACACACTCCTAATCCCTTGAAAACTCAGAAAACCAGAGACTGAGGGTTTACAAGAAACTAACTTTGAAACCATTGTTTGGGACAGACTTTGCTAAAACTATGTTCCAGTAGACATGAGATATTCATCAAAGCAGTTCTTAAATAAACAAATAAGCCCTGTGGTCAAATACACTTGAGAGTCAGCCCAGGAACATTGGCATATTAGGGACGTTCTAAAGCAGGATACTTCACATCCTGTTTATCTCAATGTTTCATTTAGATATTTTATTATGTTTTATTTTAAATTTATTTTTCCTTCTTTGTGCGCCTAATAATAGTAAAACGCAGTTTAGGAAATTCTGCTGTACTATAAAGATCCAAGAAGTATTCTAGTATAGTATAAAGACTCTTTGGAACAAAGAGGCAGGAGAAAGATAACCCTTTGGGCATAAGCCTTGTCCTCCCTAAACGCGATCTACACACTAAACTTGTCTTTTAGACCATCTTGCTATAGAACGCTGGCCGCCCTTTATCTTAAACTTGTCCCACTTTAGCCTCCCAGTTCTGTATTTCTAGGCGAGAATTACTGCACCAGACTTACCAGGAACTAAAAAGAAGTTGTGGGAGTCACATCATATGCAAGACTTATATTGACCAACCCGACCAACCTACATTTAGTTTTAGACTCCTAGAAGCTGTAGAAAATGTTCTGCTCTATTAGTGGGATATATGTGGGTTTTCTCTTCATGAGTATGAATGCATTCAACCTGGCCTTTTAAAAATTATTTTTGTTTTGTCGTATTTATGAAGACAAGCGGTAGAATATAGCAGCAGCTTCGTGAACCTTGGTCAGGTGAACACCATATTTAGTTCTGTCATTGTGTAACTTCCTAGAGGTGATCTTCAGATGATTGCCCCGCATTTCCACTTACCGCTGTGTAGTTACTTTTTGTTTCTTTGCATGACCAAAGGCAACTTAAGAAAGAAATGACTTTTGGCTTATGTTTCCAGAGGGCTGGATGTCTATTGTGACAGAGAAGGCATAGCATGGCAGTAGGAACAGGAATCTGACAGGACACATATCTCCTTGCCTTTCACAGGGCAGGAGAGAGAGAGAGAGAGAGAGAGAGAGAGAGAGAGAGAGAGAGAGAGAGAGAGAGAGAGAGACAGAGAGAGACAGAGAGGGAGAGGGGAGAGGGAGAGAGGGGAGGGAGAGGAGGGAGAGGGAGGGAGAGGGAGGGAGAGGGAGAGAGAGAGGAGAGAGAGAGAGAGAGAGAGAGAGAGAGAGAGAGAGAGAGAGAGAAGAGTCTGCCTTGCAGCTATAAACTACCAAAGTATGTGTGGTAGTTTGAATATGCTTGGCCCAGGGAGTGGTGTGGCCTTGTTGGAGGAAGTGTGTCATTGTGGGTGTGGGCTTTAAGACCTTCATCCTAGCTGCCTGTAAGCCTGTCTTCTCCTGTCTGACTTCAGAACAACATCCAGAACTCTCAGCTCCCCCTGTATCATGTCTGCCCAGATGCTGCCATTAAATGTTGTCATTTATAAGAGTTGCTTTGGTCATGGTGTCTGTTCACAGCAATAGAAACCCTAGCTCCCAGCGACATAATTCCTCTATCAAAGATCCAAGTTATAAAATTTCCATAACCTCTCTGAACAGAACCACCAAACTAGAGGTTTACTGTTCAAATGGGGGGGGCATTTCTCATTCAACCTACATTCTGTCCCCCAGACAAGCAGTGGAACGAAGCAGCAACTTTATGAGCCTTGGGCAGGTGAACACCATCCCTGGCTCTCCCACTCCATAACTTACTAGAAGTGACTTTAGACAAGTCACTTAGTCTTTTCGAATATATCCTTTCTGGTCTGCCATTAAGCAGCCATCTCTGTGTTTTTGTTTTGTTGTTTTTTGTTTTTGTTTTTGTTTTTGGAAGGGATAAGGTCCTGTCAAAGGCCCACAGAAGAGACCATTTCATCCTGTTCTGAAGGTTTGATTTAGGACTCTGTGTTCTTTGCAGTCCCACCTGGAAACCTATAGGGAAGCCACTTTTGCTGTTTGAGTCGACAGGGATGAGTCATAAAGTGCTCGTTTATTGGTTCAATTAGTGAAGAAGTAAGATTGGTGTCCTGTGTTATCAGTGTGAAATGGGCTATTGATTTAGTCAACTCTCCGAGCTAGGACTGGTCTATTACTATCTCACCTTAACTGATTTAATGGGAATTCCTAGACAAAAGAAGAATCCCCATTAGCACCCTAAATGACCTAGACATAGAGACAAATCTCTACAAGTGATTGATGAATTCATTGTACCAGCCGAATAATAAATATTATGGATCTGCTCTATAACAGCATTCTAGAATACAGTATATATTTTTACATTACCATACTGTTTCCATTGTGTCCAACATGATTAATCAAATACAGCCACAACTTAAATTTGGTAAGAGCTGGTCAAGAATATCATTCAAGACCATTGTTTAACAAAATATATTTTTGGGCCTCCATGGAGGCTCTTAAACCTGCTTATAATATATAGGAATCTCCTTATAAGCTATTTCTAATATTAACCCATAGCCAAGTCAGGGTATGCTAGTTTGGTTTGAAGGGTTAGTTTGCATCAATGTTAATTTTAGGTTTGTAGAATACAAAATCACAACCATGATTCTGAAGAGAAGAGACCAGAGCATCATGGTTATTGAAGAGATTCCATTTCAGAGCCTTGATTCCCCCAGATGCCTTGCCTCCTAGTAGAAGTGAATAGGATGAGTTAATAGCTCTAGGCCATTAGAAAACTGCAGGACAACAAATGCCACCTAGGGAAGGAAGTATCCTGGGTATAAGAATCTGTGGTGATCCTACAGACACTGTGTTGGATTTGCAACTTTTCCATTGATCAAAAGTACCTTCTACCATTTCCTCTGAACCAAACAATATAGCAGGTATGACTGGAAGGCTGGAAAAACCAAAGATCCTCTCTGGACTATCAAGGTCTCTCTACTTAAGACAAAGAAAAGTTGGAGCAAAGAAATAGATGCTAATGAAAACAAGAAGGTAGCACACATAATAAAGGCTGCGAAACTCCTATGGGGATGGAGTTTGTGGGCAAAATCTGGGTAGGGTTTTAGGTGGTTCAGTGGGGAAAATAAATGTCCAACTTTGAAGAGTGGGAAGAGTTAGATTGGAAGTGGTACATCTAATAATTGAGGCGTGTGAAAAGGAGAAACTGCATGTGGACGGTGGTTTCCCATCATCATGTGATCTTAACATACAGCATTTCTAAGAACAAAGTCCAGTGCATGTGTGGACATTCAATCATGGAGAACTTCCCTGAAACAAAAAGGGGAAATTTTTCCTGAAACCAAAAGGGGATTCACACAGGAATATACAATACAAATAAGATAAAGTAAAATCATCCAGTATTTACAGTGTGGGCTCAGGCCTTGTTGGGTGGGATTGTATGGACTGTTAATCTTAGCACTTAGGAGGCAGGGGCAGGTGAGTCTTTCTGAGTTCAAGGCCGCTTGCTTTATATGGTGAATTTTGGCCATCATTGCTACAGAGTAAGACCTTATCTCAAAAAACAAAACAAACAAACAAAAAGTCCACAAAACAGAAATCCAGGAGTTCACTTGATTTTCCTTGGCAACTGCAATAGTTGAGTTTATCCCAGGGTCTAAGGAACCCCTTGATTATGAAAGAAACCCTACTGGTTTCATTATTGAGGTTGTCTCTTAGATAAAGCTTCTTTCTTTCCTTCTTTCTTCCTTTCTTCCTTCCTTTCTCTCTCTCTCTTTCTTTCTTTCTTTCTTTCTTCCTTCCTTCCTTTCTTTCTTTCTTTCTTTCTTTCTTTCTTCCTTCCTTCCTTCCTTCCTTCCTTTCTTTTTTCTTTCTTTCTCTTTCTTTCTTTCTTTCTTTCTTCCTTCCATCTTTCTTTCTTTTTTTCTTTCTTCCTCCCTTCTTTCCTCCTTCCTCCCCTCTTCTTCCTCCCCCTCCTCTTTTGCCTCCTCCTTTCTTCTTCTCCTTGAAGTACAAACCAGAACCTTCTTTGGGCATCAAGATAGAAAGGAGGCAGAAGTTAGTTCTCACCAAATCCCTTGACTGCCAAGAAAGTTACCAGTCATAATAGCCATAATATTGTTTCAGGCTTAGACTCTCCAGGTCTTCATTAATTTTCAAAAATAAAAAGCACAAGTTTTAGGTGATAGGACTAATGACTCTTTCTTCAACCAAACAAAATTCTTTTGGGGCTAGGAAAGGTCTCAGTGTGTAAAGTGCTTGTCACAAAGATGTGAGCACCCAAGTTAGGCTCTTCAGACCCCAGATAGATCTGAATGCAGAAGAGTAAATCTGTGATCCCAGTGGTCCTCCAGAGGCTGCTGGGATAGCCAGCTAGCTTGGCCTCCAGAACAACAAATGAGAGACACTGTCCCAAACACGGTGAAAGGCAAGAATCAACACCAAAGGTTGTCCTTTGATTTCCTGCATGAGCACAGACGTATAAACACCCACATACACATAAAGATTAATACAATTAGAATTATTTAAGGTTCCTAGAGGAACAGAATCAATTTGGTGTGTGTGTGTGTGTGTGTGTGTGTGTGTGTGTGTATACAGATTACTTTCAAATGTAAACATCTGTTTCACACCTGAAGGGCTGAAAATCCAGTAGTTGTTTAATCCTTGATGCTGAATGCCTCAGCAGTTCCGAGGAATCCTATGGTGACTGTCACACAAGGGAGACCCTGACAACGCATAGTTTTTCAGTCAATGAGGCTGGATGTCTCATCAGTTCCAATCTGGCTCCAAACCTCTGCAGAGTTCTTGGCGAGCTCTTGGTCCTTAGTCAAAGATGGAAACTTAGAAATGCTGGTTCTAATATCAGTAAAGGAATCAGCAGGAACAAGAGGATAAATTAACCTGGCAGTGATGTGGAATGACAAGAGAGCAAGAGGGCTTCCATTTTACCATCCTCTGGGACCTAAACAGCATTCCAGACAAAACAGAAACCGTAAGATAAGCTTCAGTCAACATTATCACAAGCATGTATATATGAGAACCATTGGGTTTTAATTTTATCAAATCCATGGTGAATTACCATATCTACCTTTTAATAAAAAAATCCTATTTTCCTATTCCTGCGATAATGATAAAATCCCTTTGGTGATTCCATGTTAGAGGTAAAAAATTCTTAGGATCCCATGTGTAACCAGATTCTTAGATTTTTAAATATTAACTTGGCTAGGAATACTTACTTCCTGTGGAAACACCAAAAAATAGAGATACATACCAAAAGAAAATTAAAGCCATCTGCAGTTTGCTATCTAGAGAAAGCCACAGAGATATATTCTACATACTCTTGATGGGTATTACGGACATATTTTAATTTAACAATAGGATTTTAATATTTTTTGGTATGCTAAGGTTTTTCGTGAACCTTTTAAAGCAAGTTTTAAAATCATGTATATCTCCTCTCACTTGTGAGTTTAGGGAAGAATGAGTTTGGAGCCATACCCGGCGAGCTGCTTAACCTCACTCCAGAAAATGCAAAACCTAATCCAAACGTGACGTCACAAACCGCTGACCTTGCTTGGAAAAAAATGCAGTTGGCTGTAGACGTGGAGAGATATGAAGCCCTTCCGCTGTTCAAATCTGATGGAATTATCAACTCCTATTTTAAGCTTGTTTATAGAACTAAAATAATACTGAACTTAGATATATAAAGGTGATTATGGCAGGAGAAATTTGACCTTTGTGGGGGTTAAATCCTTCCCTCTATAAACAGAAGTCTGGAGTGTTTGAAAATCCATAAGCCAGTCGATTTCTTTTTGATTTATTATAAACCTGAGCAAACAAGCCGGGCGGGCCTATTTTATTTTAAAAGGAAAGTGCCTCAGCTTTCCAAAATATTTTGTGGAGGTGCAGTCGGATGCTGTGAGGTGCGTCATGGCTCTGTTTTGTCCTCATGGCGCTGCCTGGCATCCTCCACACAACCCAACTGCTTCACTGCATTGATGGATCCACTCCCTCCCTTGTGGTCAAGCTGGTTCTTCACCACCCTTCATCCTCATAGCCTGAGGGTCTCAGTCCTGCATCCGTATTTTTATATTTGTTTTCCCATGGGCTGCCCACTATCTCCCATTCCTGTTCCGTCATGACTTTCAGGTTGACCCACCCTGCATTCTCCACGCATCCTCACCCCCACTCCATCATCCAATCCACACTTGCTGTCTTTATCAGGACTGCACTGTCTCTGAGCCTCTGTGACAGATCTTCACTCCGTACGTACCTTGGTTTATATCTCTACTAGCCTCATGGCACAGCCTCATGAACATATCACATGTAAGAGATCAGAGGATCTCTGCTGGCTTACGAATGATTGGGAAGTGCTATGGTTTGAAATTGTCCCCTATGAGCCATGTATTAAAGGTATTATGCTCCAGCCTGTGGCACTACTGAGACACAAGGGAACATTCAAGACATAGAGACTTACAGGAGGCCCTTAGATACCTGGAGGTGTTCCCCTAAAGGGAATAATGAGGCCATAGTCTCCTATCTTTCATGCTCTGGCCTTGAGGTCAGCAGATCTGCACAGCTACTCATGTCTGATGCAATGGGCAACCTTGTCATTGATCACACTATGAATCTCTAAAGCCTTGAGCAAAGCTAACCTTTGGCTCTGTCTCTCTTTTTCTTTGTTGGGAAGCTGAAGACACATGTGTAAGCTCAGTCACTGAGTGTGTTGGGGTCAGGGAGAAAGGCAGAACCCTGGGTTGAGCTGGCCAGCAAGCCTAGTATGACTACAGGATCCAGGAGAGGCTTGGCCTCTACACCCTCACCCATGGTTAGGTAGGATGAACATGACCTGCATCTTTGGTGGAAACAGATGCCCAATTGTGTCCTTTCTTTGATGATCCCCTCTCTCTCTTTCTTTATTCTTTCTCATGTAGGACTAAGGGAAATTATTTTTGTAATGCCATACTTTAAAATTAGAAGAGTGACACAATTTGAGTTTTTGTGTGTATATATTTGTATGAGTGTGCACGTGTGTGTGTATGTGTGCATCTATGTGCTTGTGTGAATTGGGGTCAGACATCCATATTGGCTGTCGTGTGTGTGTGTGTGTGTGTGTGTGTGTGTGTGTGTGTGTGAAAATGCTGATAGTTAAGACATTTTGAGGAAGAAATGTGGAAATCTGTACCAAAGTTTGCAAAACGTTGGCTCCTGAGTTCTACTCCTTGAGATTTTGAAAAACAACATTTTAGGTGTGTCAAATGATATAAGCTCCAGATACAGCATGTATCAGGGGATGGAGAGAGGAGTTCATAACAATAAGACAAAATAGTACAAAAGCCAAACCAGAAACAAGTAATTAGTTAACAAATTGGGGAAATCCAAACCATGAATCGTAAGAAACCATCAGCGTTTGAATGGCAATGATAATAGAAGCCATGGAGAGTCCTGAATTGTAATTCTAGAAACCCTGGGTTCCAACACCACACAAACCAAGTATGGTGGTTCGCAGCTGGAATTCTAACACTTGGGAGAGAGAGGCAGGGATATCAGAAGTGGAAGTTCATCTTCCACTACAAAATGGACTGGGCAGCCTGGGCTACTAGAGACCTTATCTCCAACAAAACTAAAGAAACAAAAGAAACGAGAATAATGGGGTGTTAACTTACCCCTTAGAAACTATAGTTCCTAATACTAATAATGCATGCCCACAAGCATACCCTCAGGCACACATGCACACACATGTGTGCATGGGTGTGCAGCCTTCGGGTGGCTACGTGAGGTGATTGATATGTCAATTAGCATTGTTATGAACATTTCACAATGATGAGAGACACACAGAGAGACAGAGACACTTACGATTGATGAATGAGTTCTCCTCTTAGGAAAGCTGTAAACTGAATATTTGAAGTAGATAATGAGTCGCTTCTTTTTTTTTTTTTTTTTTTTTTTACTCCCCCGCCCCCCTCCATGGGTCACTTCTTGATCAGCATCAAGTTAGGACCAATTAAACAAGGGAGAGCTGAAGTCCAACTTCACTAAAATTTAACAATGCATATCTTGGGTTAGTGAGGATTAGGGGGGATCTTTGTGTTTTGCATGTTCAAATGTTTTTGACTTCTTTGTTTATGAATAAGAATGTGCTATATATGAATCCAGTTGCATTGAAAACCAGTTCTGACTGGTAGTTTCTGTATCACAGGCAACTGTATTTATCTGGGGAGCAGAAGGCTGGGTACAATAACCCTGTAGCTCTGTGTAAGCCAGGTTAAGCCTCATGGTCCTTGTTTGGTTTTTGTGACACAAATAGTTCAGTGGGCTAGTACACATCCTACATCCATTAGGCATATATACACAGACAAAACTTCTCCATTTCTCTTTAAGTATAGGTTAACATGTCTTTGTCTTAAAAAAGTATTTTGGGTTTAAAGACATATTATTCACTGTTAATTATATATGTATAAAATTAATATATAATATGTAATATAAATTAATAATATTAAATATTTAAAAATAAAATAATAAATGTAAGTTAAGGCTTCCTCATTTGGAAATTTGAAGTCTGAGATTTAAATGCACATATACATATATATAATATACATGTGTATATATATATACATATATATATACATATATATAAAATTTTGTGCATATGTGTGTATTCCTGAGCACATACATGTACATCCCATGTAT
Source organism: Rattus rattus (assembly GCF_011064425.1). NCBI lineage: Eukaryota > Metazoa > Chordata > Mammalia > Rodentia > Muridae > Rattus > Rattus rattus. The sequence goes on along the minus strand of NC_046157.1, from coordinate 86,072,416 downwards.
GCAGGTGCCCAACGGAGGACAGAGAATGTTGAAGCCTCTGGAACTAGAGTTACAGAAGGTTGTGAGTTGCCTGACCCAAGCGCTGGGAACTGACCTCAGGTCCTCCGCAAGAGCAGCAAGTACTCTTAACATCTGAGCCATCTCTGTAGAGCCACGGATCTGGAATTCTTGAGAACTGACATCCCCTTAGTGGGAAACTCCATTCCCAAGCTCATGTGGTGGCAGTAACGGTTTCGTATATACTTGACATCACACTATGTGTGTCAGGCGAGTGTGAATAGTGAATGAATTTCATGTTTTAACTTTGTCCTCACCCTTAACACATCCCATTATTGTATACGTAAATATCCCCAAATCCTCAAATGAATCCCTCAAATCTCAAGCTCTCTGGGCTTACACAGTTTGCATGGGAAATCCTCATGATGAACCTTGCATCCTGGTGTTGGAGATGCAACACACGGCCTGTGCAGGCTGTGTAAGCACCACGGCACTGAACTGCATACACAGCAGCCCTGTGTGTACTACTTTGAAAGCCAAACGCTTCAACAGCCACAGTTTTGTGCCTCACTTAGCTTTGTCCCATGGACCACGAAGGCTGGAAGGTGTAGTCTTTGCTCTTTCCTCCTGAGGGTCCTCCTGCTCTATTTTCTCTCTATGTGTTTATATATTTGAATTCCTACATAAAATGTGATTTTTATACCTTCAGAAAACATTATACCTTATATTTTACCCTTAGAATATGAGCATATTTTAATGATTTCAAGGATTTTTTTATAGATTCTTCTAAATGTGCCAGTATTATATGTAAAACAATTAAACCAATAAAGGCATATTTCGAAATTTGGAGAATCTAATGTCTTTCAAATTTGTTCATAAGAAAATAAAAATTTGGAGAAAAGGTGAATTCCTATCCTGACTACTCACATAGTAAAATTGTGAGACATCAAGATATTATGTCTAGAGCTTTTAAAGAGCTAAAAATAACATTAAGAACATTTAGACACCCATGTTCTCTTTGAGGAGGAGCTTAATTGCTCAATTTTATAGAATGAAATATTAGTTATTTTCTCATTTCTTACTTCATGTGTATTTGCAATGAAGTTATAGGGGTTTGGAAGTAGGACACTGAATATTTCTATAGATTTAGCCACGTCCTGACCAAAGCAAATGCGAGTCTCCAGATATTTGTAATTTGCATCCAGAATCCAGAACAGGCATGTAGGAAAGAGGGAGGAGAGGGGGAGAGGGAGAAGGGAAGAGGGAGGGAGAGGGAGAAAAAGGGAGAGAGACAGAGACAGAGGCAGACAGAGACAAAGAGAGAAAGGAGAGAGAGAGAGAGAGAGAGAGAGAGAGAGAGAGAGAGAGCTTCACAGAGTAGAGGAACTGATTCGCAGTGCCGCTGGCTAAGGAAGGAGAGGACAGGCACATGACCTTCTCAGAGGGCAACTGGAGCACAGGCGGTGTGTGTTGCAGTTCTGGATAACCAAGAGCCAGGTAGGTTATTCCTAGATCTACCACAGTGCTAAACATAGAAAGAGCATCTACCACTGTGCTACTTCTCTAGCCCTATGTTACCTCAGATGAGTGCTCCTTGAGAGGGTTCAGTCTGTCCCTAACTGTTTCTCCCTCAGTGTTCATGTGAACTCCGTGTATAAAGTAATCAGAAGAGGGTTCGAGATACATAGGTTATGCACTGAATAAAGGGTCATGACTATTACCATCACCACTACCACCACCATCACCACTAACAACATCACCACAACTACCACCACCAGCACCAATCATCATCACCACCACCACCAGCACCACCACCACCACCACCACCAATCATCATCATCACATTACTACTATTTTTTGTGACCTCTCAAGTCTCAGCCCTCCAGACTCTGTTTTGAGTGTCTAAGCTGAGGAAATCTGTGGGTAGGAAGTTTCTGGGGTATCTTTGAGTGTGTGTAGCAAGGAAAAGACCTGGATCAATACAGCTTGGACTGCCTGCATCCATTCCACCATCATCTTTCTAACCATGTAAGTGAAATCAAATGGAGATTGAAATTAACATTGACGTTAGAACATTAGAATTAAAACCAAAGCCTGTCGGGGTGATGCATGCTGATATGATAACGCCAAGTGGGAAGAGGCAGGAGGACCTTGAGTTCAAGGTCAGCCTGGGCTACACTTTGGAACTAAAGAAATGACTCTACAGTTAAGACTGTGTACTACTCTTGTCAAGGACCTGAATTTGGTTCCCAGTAACCATGTTGGGCAGTTAGTAAATATCTGTAACTCCAACTCCAGCAAATCCAGTGCCTTTAGGTTTGAGGGCACCTGAAATCTTATGTACAAACCAACACACTGATGCACACATACACATAGATTTAAGAATATTAATCATCAAAAACAGATAAACGAATAACTGGGCACTCTCTATGTCTGTTATAGAGTGTTTGCGTGTATAAGTGAAAGCTATGTATGATACTTTGTGTAGTTTGGGGCGGCGCTTTGGAGAAGTAATTAGGTTTGGATGAGGGCATGTAGACGGGGCATCCAACATTGACGTTATAGTGTTCGTATTCCTAGGGAAAGAAGAAACCAGCAGGCAAGCTCTTCCTTTCCCCTCTCTCCCCTTCCTTTCTCCCCTCTCCTCAGCGAGAAGGCCTCATTAGAACATGAGCATGCTTGTTGTCCAGTATACTGCAAGAACAAGTGCCTGTCATTCGTGTTAACTGTCTAGGGCACTTTGTGACAGAGCCCCAGCTGACTAGGACAGTGCCTACACTCACGGGTCACCAGGGAGTTACATGCCCCTTACCTTGCTTTGCCTGCATTAGGGCTTGGTAGCATGGTCTGCTCTTCAGGTGACATTAGGTCCCTTCACACCAATGCTTTGAGCTTCTCATCAGTACATCACTAACTCACTGTCTGCAGTCTCAGCTCCATTTCCTGTATCTCAGGATCAAAAAAGGGTAGAATTTTTGGATAAGTAAAGGACAGGAACTCCAATACTAATTTCCTGCAGAAAAATAAGGAGATATTATAAGTACTGGCAAGATAGTACATGGAACATTAAAAACATGGTAGAAATATCAGAATTGATGAAGTCAGGTAGTTAAACTTTGGATCATCAGTCTGGTGAATGCACATTTTGACCATGTTGGACCTGCACGCTGTGTATAGACACAGTCTTTTTTGTTCTCATATCAGTGATGTTATTATTAGAACATATTTCATTTTTTTAAGTGTTTCTTCAAAAATGTTGCTTAGACTAGAAAGCTGTTGGCTAGCTGTCTTCTATTTGATTTTCTTCCTACCATCTGAGACATTCCACAGAGACATTTGACACGGACCCATGACTGGTAAAGGAACACTTGAATGCTGGTTCCAGGACCTTAAAATGTAAGACTCTGGGGTTTAGGCCTAAATAAGGCACTGACATCAGAACGCTGGCTGGAAACAGATGCCTGATGCTGTCTGTTGTTTGCCCAATAAGCACCGTTGAGAACCTGTAAAGCTGTGTTCACAGCATTTCCATGATTCTCCACAGGTAGAGTTCATCTATCTTGTGCTTGTTTTGATATTTGGAAAATAGTTTGTGTTTAACTTCATAAAAGAAGATTACTTTGAGCGAAACGGGGGCACATTAACCACTGGCTGTCATTAAAAAATTATCCTGTATTACTATGCATATTAATGGGATTCTGTGTGACATTTACATATGAGCACACACGGCGCACTGGCAGAATCCTGTCCCTCATTTTTCATATGCCCTCAAGCTTGTCTCAATCCCTAAGTCATGTGGCCTAGGTCATCAACATTCCTGCCTCAGTTTCCACAAAGCTTATCAATGTGTCTGGCCTATTTCACTTAACGCAATGTTCCTCAGTTCCACCCATTTTACTGCAAAATGATAAACTGTCTTCCTTTTTAGTGACTGGATAATACTCCACTGCATGCACACATCACATATCACCTTCGTATTCACCATTTGCCTATTGGTGGGTTCCAAGGCTGATTCCTAATCTTAGCTATCAAGAATAGCGTTTGTTGTAATAAGCACAGCTATGAGAGTTTCTACTCTGTGCTGATGTCATTTCCCTTGGTTCTTATACAGGATTGGGACCTGGGGTTCAAATGGTAGTTCTGTTTTTAGCCTTCAAGCCCTGTTCTTCACGATGTTGTACTGACATGTCCACCAACAGTATGTAGAAGTTCCTTGTATTTCCAAGTTGTTGCTAACATTCTTTTTTATTAATTTTTCATATATACATATATATATATTTCTTATGCATTTTACATCACCCTCACTACTCTCCTCAGGGTTACCCCCTCCTACAACACTTTCACGCACCACCCACTCATAGCCATTATAGCTGGCATGAGTTTGTCCCTCCCTGTCATTTTGACTTGCATTTCTTTGATATCTAAAGAGAGTGACTCCCCCTACTTGTTCCACAAGTGTGTTTTTCTATGAGATGTGTCTATTCACATCCTTTACTTATTTCTTTTTTTTTTAAGAATATGAGTTCTAAAGAATATGAGTACACTGTCGCTGTCTTCATATACACCAGACAAGGGCATTGGATCCCATTGCAGATGGTTGTGAGCCACCATGTGGTAACTGGGAATTGAACTCAGGACCTCTTGAAGAGCAGTCGGGTGCTCTTAACCTCTGAGCCATCTCTCCAGTCATCCTTTTCCTATTTCTAAATTGCATGCTTTCCCGTTAACTTTTTGAGTTCTTTAATATTATGTAGATTTATTAGCCCTGTCTCAGAAGAACAGTTGGCAAATATTTTCCTCCATTCTGCATGTGATGTCTTCACTCTGCTGACTCCTCTCATGGCTGTGTAGAGGCCAAGTTTAATGTGATTCTCTTCATTTCCTTTTTTTTAAAAATTTCCTTTGTTTTTCTGTATGTATGTATGTATGCATGTGCATGTGCATGTGTGTATGTGTTCATATATGTTTGCTTTATGCCAATGCCATACTTCTTACCTTGGTACTATAACTCCAGTTTGATATGAAAACAGGTACCATCACATCTCTACCATATCTTAGCCTTTTGGCTCAGGATGACTCTGGGTATTCACGTCTTCATCCTTATGGCTTGATGGGTTGGTTTATTGAAGCTTTTCTTCCTTGTGTTTCTTCTGTGGGGTTTGTATTTCAGTGCACTTTCACTTCGGTGCATAGGAATCCCTGCAACACCCTTTGTGCAGCTAGGACAATGAACACGAATTCCTCCTGCTCTGATTACATGATCAGGAGTTTAGTTTTTCATTCATTTCTGTGCTCAGTATTCCTGGCTGGCAGTTAATTGTGTTTCAGGGTTTGGAACACAGCATCCTACTTTCTCCCGGGTTCTTGAGTTCTATGGGGGAAAAAAAATCCGTTGTTATGCAAATGGCTATGATAGCCTTTAAGACAGAATGGCTCAGCTCTCTTGTGGATTTGGGAATCTTTTTGTCATATTTACTTTTTTATATTTTAAATGCATTCTTTGAGAATGTCATACATGTACCCAATGGATTTTGATCACATCAATCCCTTGTCTCCTTACTCTACCCAGAGTGCATTCCACATCCCTTCTCGGCTTCATGTCCTCTTGCTTTCATAACCCACTGAGTCCAATCGGTGTTTCTCGTGGGAACTGGGCCATCCACTGGACATGCACAATCTACCAGGGGCCACAGTCACATCAACCATCTTTAGCTTTTCAGCTAGGGGTAGGAGCGCATCAGCTCTTTACCCTCTGAATAGTTTGTAAACTCCATGAGCACTTTCTCTGGAGACCACTGTTCAACGTCTTCATTAAAACAGACTCTAATGAGGCTCTACAGCAGCTGTCTATTCCAAACATTCTCAGGTGCTTAAGTGTTATTCGCTGTGCTTTTACCAGACAGGTATTAAATCTACTGCTTATCAGACTTAAAAGCATATGATTCCTTTGTCTTTCAAAGTAGTTGTCTTTATCAACTTTGCAATAGTAGTCCTCTGTCCATCAAGTTGCCTCTCTAACACTAACATTTTCTGAGTTTGAAAAAAATCGCTGGTAATTGGTGTTATTTTCTCAAGCTGCCAAGACCTCACTAGGTTCTGTTGTGTGACAGATTAACTATAGTATCCTTTCAGGTCACATGACTTGGGTCTTATCAGCCTGTTATGCAAGGATGTCAACACCTTTCCTATGATTGGAGCCAATCTGGGGCTATTATTTCATTGCATACATTTTCTACATCATTAACTTCCTCCTCTTTGTCTTTGAGTATTCCGGAACCCTAGATTTTCCTTTCTTTCAGCGGTATTCCTAAAGTCTTTAGCTCATTGCTTCTTTCTTTCTTTATGTCTGGTCTGTCTGTCTGTCACTGGATATTACAAAAAAATCTGTCTTCCAGTCAGATAGTTCTTGCCCAGTGCCATTTGTTGCTGGAGGTTTTTTATTAGACTTATTGAAACTTTCTTTTACCAAAATCTTCTCTTTGCTGAATTTCTCATTTAAATACTTCTAACTGCATTCTTTAAAGTAATCACCTCCAGACATTTCTTTTTCATCTTAATTTTTAATTTTTGTTTTTCGGTGTGTGTGTGAGTGTGTGCATGGTGGTATGTACAACATAATGCAATTGCCCACAGAGGCCAAAAGGCGGTGTCAGATTCCTTGCAGCTGGAGTTACAGGCAGTTGTGAGCCGCTCAAAGTGGGTGCTGGGAACTGAACTCAGGTCCTCTGCAAAAGTGGTTCTTGCTCTTGACTACTGACCCATGTCTCCATCTCCACCTTTAAGACTAGATCCATGTTGACTTCTTTGGGATCTGTGACTAAACGGCTCCTCTGTCCTTTTGGAGCTGTCATGTTCCTAAGCTCATTTCCCTACCATTTACTTTTGTGTGTCTCGGCATCAAGAGTTTATCCTCTGTGGATCTGTATTTCCCACTCTTATGGGAGGAGGGCTTTTAGTAAGTAGCTTTCACTTGAAGATGTATCTTAGCATGTCCGTTTGTAATGTGATATTGCCAATGAAGTCTAATCTCCCTGTAGGTTCTTTGGCTGTGGCTAATGAATCCGGGCAGAGCTGGAGAAACCCACCTCTGTATGTTATGCATGAGAGGGAACACTGCCACAGTTCAGGCAACTGTGGTGCAGATACCAGTGGGTAGGCGGGAGCTCATGGTAGGCGTGTCATGCTCCTTCAGGTCACTGAAGCTTCTTTGGACATTGTTGATGTTGATGATGCTAAGACACTATTAGCAACCATGGTGCCAGTCAGAAGCCTAAAGCCCTTGTCTTCCTGAGCAGACAGCAGTACTGCCTCTGGGACTATATCATAAGCGGTATATGTGTCAGGAACTCAAGTGCTTTTTTTGTGATGCTCTGTCTTAGTTAGGGTTTTGCTGCTGTGAACAGACACCATGGCCAAGGTAACTCTAATAAGAACAGCATAAAATTGGGACTGGCTTACAGGTTCAGAGTTTTAGTTCATCATCATCAAGACAGGAACATGGCAGCGTCCAAGCAGGTATGGTGCAAGAGGAGGTGAGAGTTTTAACATCTTCATCTGAAGGCCACCAGGAGAAGACTGGCCACTCCCACATGGCTAGGAGGAGGGTCTTATTGTCCACTTCTACAGTGACACACCTCCTCCCACAAGGCCACACCTCCTACAATAAGAGCACACCTTCTAATAGTGCCAAACCCTGGGCCAAACATACTCAAACCACCACACACATACACAGTCCTAATTGTCATTGTCCTGAGTGTTCAGACAGACTAGAAGCATGGCAGCCACAGAATCATATACATGGGGTGATAGCAGTAAAAATGGCATTCTTCTCTACAGTGTCAGTTTACATTGGAGGAGGGAAGACGTTGGTGGAGCCAGTCTTTCTTCCCAAGTCTCTTAGCTGTAGATGTGACCAGGAGGAAGATAACTCCTTAAGGTAACTCCTAAAGATAACTCCTTTAGTTAAAGGATTGCTCAAGTCTCCTCAGCAGGATTCTGTGGGTAGGAAAACACTAGGAGTTAAAGTTTTTATTCCCCATTCAGTCAAAATCATCATCCGAGTCTAGCACAGGGTGAGTGGCAGGATGCTAGTATGCCTCTTTAAGTCCTGGTACTGGCTGGAATCAACACAAGGCTTACCATATCCTTGCCATTATATAGGTACCACTCTGATCTCCTAGTTCTGAAAGATTGTACCTTCCATTTCCCTTCGTTTCCCATCACTGATTCCCTACAGTGCAGGAAAGTTAGTATGCTTGGGTCACAGTTATTCTGCTGGACCAAGGTGGATTCCTAAGGGATCTATTGTTCAAGTCAACCAAGTAGAGTGGGCCAGCCATGGGACTGTATAGGAGTCTCTGACCTACAGAGTAGTCTAATCTCACCAAATAGATTATTTCTCACTAGCGCTCACTACAGCACCCTGGGTGTTCATAGAAAAGCAATATGGGATCTTTTTGCCAAGGCAGAGTTGCAGTTCATGTACCCAAGTGTGCCATTAGTCTGTGATAACTGCCCATCTGTCATTCCAGTGTCTATGTTGATAGAGCCTGTGTGTGTGTGTGTGTGTGTGTGTGTGTATGATATATGGTGTGTGTGTGTATGATATATGGTGTATGTGTGCATATGTGTGTGGTGTGAGTATGTAGAATGTGTGCATGTGTGTCATATATGGTGTGTGTGTGTGGGTGGTGTGGCATATATGGTGTGTGGTATGTGTGTGTGCGTGAGTGTGTGATGTGAGTATGTGTGGGCGTGTGATATATGGTGTTTGTGTGCATGTGTGTGTGGTGTGTACATGTAGAATGTGTGCATGTATGGCATATATGGGGTGTTTGTGTGTGTGTGTGTGTGGTATGTGTGTGTTTCGTATATGTGTGGTATGAGTGTGTGTGATGCATATGTGTGTATGAGTGTGTTGTATATGGTGTGCGTGTGGTAGTGTGTATATATGTGTGTGTATGTGTGTGTGTGTGTGTGTGTGAGAGAGAGAGAGAGAGAGAGAGAGAGAGAGAGAGAGAGAGAGAGATTATTCCTCAGGAACCTGACTTCTAGGCTTCTCTGCTTGGATCTGCAGCAGTGAACACTCTCCAGTTTATTATTTTATTCAATAACACATGTTTTGTGTTCCAGATGAGGACGTGCAGAGTGCTGGGAGGTCATGGCTTCCAATTATCTGCTAAGGGTTTTGTTTTGTTTTGTTTTCTAGCTGCTGTGTCATGGGTTTGGCTCACATTGAGCCTGACTTCAATAAAACCCCTGGATCCTTTCACAGGACTCCTGCCAAGCCACAGCTCCTCCTTCAATATTTGTGGGACTGATAGTTTTAAAAATAACATTCACATCTTCTCAAATTGTAAAAGCAATGCACAATAATTGTAGGATTTCAACGGTGCAGTCAAGTGAACATTTCCTTTCACTGAGAAGTATTTTTATTAATTCTTTGAAAATTTCAGACAGTGTGTTTTGCTGTTTGCCTCTCCCCTCAATTCCTCTCAGATCTACTCTGGCCTCCATACCCACCCAATTCTGTGTTTTTTCTCTCTCTTTTTAAAAATCCATCAAGTCCAATTTGTGTTGGCCAACTACGCTTGGGTGTGGAGCCCGCCCCAGGGGTGATAGAACTTAAGAGGAATGACTATCCAGATTTGCCTTCAGAGGGCACTCTAGAGATTGCTGGGGTGAGCAAAGCTCAAATTCCAACAGAAGCCAGGCCAGTGTGATAAAGGGTTAAAGAGACAGTAGGGAGTGGGGGAGACACTAGGACAAGAGTACTGACTGCCTTTACTCAGGATGCTCTGTCCCCTCCTGGTTATCTATTAGCTCTAACGAAGGCCTCCGCATCTGAAACCTATCTGCATTCAGACAACATTGTGGTGCAGAATTTTAGACAGCACATACACACTGGCCTACAATTTCTGGTGGCCAACGGTCTCACACTATTCAAACTTGGTGGGTCCTCCTGGTGGATGTCCTTCTTGCCTTCTCTCTTTTCTGTGTCTCTCAAAACACTGTGTTCAGTGTCTCTGAATTACAACTGGTAATGACTTGTGATCCCTGGCTCTAGACATCCTTGCACAGCAAAACTTGCCTGTTGGTCCCCTCTAGTCTCTCGTCTCCGCTCTACCCTCCTCCTTCTTGTTTTCCTCACAGCATTCTCATTCCCAACACTGAGGAAACTGAGTTGGCTGAGATCTCTGCCTGGACCTCAGTCCTTTTACACATCATCCTTCCAAACTCAGCACTCCCAGCAAGATCACATCCAAAAATCCCCTCCCTTAGCCATGCTCCCTGCTCAGCTTTTATAGTCAGAATGACTCAGGATGAAATCCAGCCTCGCATGTTATCAGTGATGCAACCCCATGGAAGATTGCTTTAACCTCGGGGACATTTATTTTCCACAGTGATCCTATGGAAAGCCATAATGCTTCCTTGAAAATAAGATTATATATACATATATACATAAATAATGTACACACACACACATGCACGTGGACACACACACACACACACACACACACACACACTCACTCACTCACTTAGGAATTTGAAGCCTAGTGATGGTGTTATACTTGATTGTAAACATTAGTTCATGCTTATGATTTGTTGCTCTCTACAATGTGACAAGGACACAGAAGTCATGTAAATATGCTTCTGGGATGTAGAAAAATAAAACATCAGATAATAAGTGAAAAAGGGTAAGTTGGACAAAGGTTCCAAGATCTCCTTCTGGTAGCGGTGCAGAGAAACGATCCTACTTGAGACAGGAAAGACTAGGCTACCCTACCTTTCTTTTCCCTGTCTTACTCCAGAAAGCCATTGGTATCAACATGAGCCTTCTACATGGTGTTGGTTTTAGTAACCACTTATTTAAAATCCTTTGTATTTCAATTTTTTAAATAGGTAAGAAAGACAATTTTCAACTCAGCCTTCTTGGAAATGCTTTTTCCCCCCATTGGAAAATTTCCCTCAGGTTTTCCACTAGCTGACCAGTCCCTGGTCAATTAGAATAACAAACATTGGTGGCCAGGTACTCACCTGGACCTTTCAAATGAAGCTCTGCCAAATTCTCCCACCAAGAAATACCACAGCACCTGTGAGGGTGTTGTATGAGACTACTGTGTGTTTATAAACAAAAAAACTAAAAAAAAAAAAAAAAAAAAACAGTTCAATGGAAAGAATTTAAAATGTCTCTTACTGGGTGCCGTGATAGTTCAGTGGCAAGATAACGGTGGTTGTAGCACACACATTTAACCACAGTACTGGGGAGGCAGAGGCAGGTGGGTCTCTGAGTTCAAGGCCAGCCGCATCTACAGAGCAAGTTCCGGGACAGTCAAGGCTACACAAAGAAATCCTATCTCAAAATTCTTTTTTTTTTTTTCAAAAATGCTATCCTTTGCTCTCCACATATCATAGCAATCATGCCCAAACACACAAATCAGACACAATAATAATAATATAATAACAATAACAACAGATAGTCATATATTTAACACTTCTTTTTAAAAACATCCATTTTTCTGTTTGTCACTCTGCATACTCTACCAGATGTATGGAATATTGACTGAATTTTTGAAGTCCTCATTTGGAATCTCATAATAACTACTCACTCTCTGTCACCTCTAGTGATGGTTATGTTAATTTTGGTGATAAAGGACATTGAAAATGACTTGAGCAGCAAGGATACCAGTTGTCGCACATAAGATGGTGTCTAGAGACAGATGGTCCAGCAGCTTGCTAATGGTTGGGTTTGGAGGAAGCAGTTCTACTGCTGTTTGTCCTGGTCATATGATAGCTGCCATCACATCCCTTCACAGCAGAAAGTATCTGTGTCTGTCTGTCTGTCTGTCTGTTATCTATCTGTCTGTCATTCTTTCTTTTCTGACAACTTACCTAGGAGGGTGAACTTTCAGTTGGTTCCCTCTTACTTCCATTGGTTACACACTTGAGCCCAAGCCGAAGGAAGTAATGGGATAATTATGGTTAGGACAACATGAGCAGTCACATGAGCAGTCAAGTATGGGGAAAGGCATTGATGCCTGTTGAGCAGCATCTAGTTGTAGCGCAGACCAATGTCCTTACCTTTACTTGTGTTAACATCCATCTCAGCCCCATAAGCACCTGTTGTTACTCCTCTAAATGAGAGTACTCCCTCTCAAATGGGGGCTCATACGAGTAGGAAGTGAATAAAACTTCCAAGGCTCAGGAAGTAAACGAAAGTTACAAGTCTCAGAAGCCTTTGGAAACTTCCCAAATTGTCCCGGACCTTCCCTAAGATTGCATATACAGTAATAAATGCTGGAGAGAGGAGACTCTCAGGTAGGCTCGGCTTCTCTAGGCTGTGCCTGCAATGCAGCTGTTGTTGGGCATAACCACTGTTGATGCAGGATTTTCAGAGATGTAAATGCCTTGGAGTTATCCGTGCTTTTGTCATACCTTATCTATATTCCTATAAGTAATTCCAATAACTCACTGGCTGACTAAGCTAGGAAGGCTTAAGTAGAGAAGTAGGGCATTGAATATGATCAAAATACATTGTATGAAATCCTCAAAGAATTAGTAACGTCGTATATATTTGAAAACTAAGAACTTAATTCTTAGATTCTTTTGCATGCCTTATTCAAATCCTACCAACTTCCTCACAGATGACCTTCTTTGTTATGGAATCAAACTTAGGATAGAACAGTATATTTGCTTAGTATATGCAGCATTCTGCGTTCAAATATTGTCATTGCAGGCCAGAGAGATGGCTGAGGTAGTGAAGGCATTTATTCTCAAGCCTCATGAACGAAGTTGGTCCCTGGGACCCACATGAGAGAAAGAGAGAACTGACTCCCACAGGTCCACAGGTTCTGACCTTCACATGCCAACCATGACATATGTACCAACACACACTATACTGGTGGATTTTATGTGTCAACTTGACACAAGCTAAAGTTATCACAGAGAAAGGAGCTTCAGTTGAGAAAATGCCTCCATGAGACCCAGCTGTAAGGCATTTTCTCAACTAGTAATCAAGGGGGAGGACCCAACCCATTGTGGGTGGTGCCGTCCCTGGGCTGGAATTCTTGGGTTCTATAAGAGAGCAAGCTGAGCAAGCCAGGGGAAGCAAGTCAGTAAGTAACATCCCTCCATGGCCTCTGCATCAGCTCCTGCTTCCTGACCTGTGTGAGTTCCAGTCCTGACTTCCTTTGGTGATGAACAGCAACGTGGAAGTGTGAGCTGAATAAACCCTTTCCTCCCCAACTTGATTCTTGGTGATGATGTTTGTGCAGGAATAGAAACCCTGGCTAAGACACACACACACACACACACACACACACACACACACACACACACACACACACACACACGTTAAAACATGAAGTAAATTAAAAAAAATTAGCCAAAAGATCTTTCATTGCTTTAAACAAACTACAGAATGAGGGAAACCCCGTGTACATACAGCTTCTAGAGGAGGTAATCTTCTCTAATTACTGCTGTAAATCAGGCTTCTATTCTGTGATCTGGTTCCATTACTAAACGTTCATATGTATTATCCCATTTGGCCCTTACGAAAACTCAGTGGGGTGGGTGCTATTCTTCTTAGCCTCACTTTATACATAATAAACTAAGACTAAAGACGCTTTGTCACTTAGCTGGTAAGAGTTATAGTAAAAGCCAGATAGAGGCCTTCGTATAACATATCACGGAAAACCATTACTGTGATAATATAGTTGACATAGCTAATGGAGGAAGAAAGGGGTCATTTCAACCGACAGATGTGGAAGAGCGCTGTCCATGCTGGCATGGAAGGAACGAAGGCCTGGACAACAGGCTAGCTGGCCATGCTGCATCCCCCGTCAGGAAGTAGAGGGAGATAGATGTGGCACTCAGCTTGTTTTCTCTTTTGAATTCAGGACTCCAGCCCAGGGAGTGGTTTCCTGCCACCTGAGTGTAGGGTGCATGTTCCCACCTCAGTTGATTTAATCATGATAACTCCCTACAAACACTGCAAGAGAGACTCGTCTCTATGGCCATTCTAGATTCTGTCAAGCTGACCCACATGTACTATCCGTAAATATAATGTTTTACAAGAAACTGCAGAGGGATTATTAGGTCGTTTTCTTTTATATTTTTTTTGTAGTTATTTTCTTAAACTCTGGTCCCTATGGATCCAAAGATGACCCTGAATTGATTCTCTCACCTCCACTTATCAAACACAGTTGTGTACCACTGTACCTGAATCGTGGTGGTTTTCTTTATGTTATGGTGAGAGGAGTCCATGAGATCATGGTTACTCCTTTCAGATGTGCTTTGGAGAGCTGTAATCTTTGCATCCAACTGTTTTTAAAGTGAGAAGGATGACTTCCCTGGGGCTGTGTGACTTTTACTAAAACAGAACTGAAGGTCCTGACACCTGGTCTCAAACTCCTTTCCTGTCTCATGTACCAGGGTGACAGGTCCAGGCTCAGGCTATAAATGATAAATAGATATGGTTAGTCATCCATTCCTCTCACCGTGAGCCTCTGCCCAAGGACTCGAATGCTGGAAGAGCAGAGGCAGAGGAAGAAAGAACAAAGGTGAACTGGCCGAGTGCTACGGAGGCTCATGTGACAGGCTGGCGTGTCCCCAACATGAGATGTTCTAAATGTGTCTCAGACACAGTCACCTAAGTTCCAGTTAATGGACAGTGAGGAGAAACAATAAAATATCCACCCAGACAAGAAAAAAAAACCCCACAGTTGCCCTCAGCTTTGAACTTACAACTTTTGTTTCCTCTTGCTAGCCAACACATTAGTCCAAGGAACCACTTCACATTGGAACATTTCTGCTGAGAATGTACGTTCACGGCCACGGGTTTAGAGTTACGGTTACCGGGTGAAAGCTTTCAGTACAATCAGGTAGTAGTCCTTTTTTTTTTTTTTTAAAGGAGTTACTCCAAGTAGTTAAGGGGTAGATGTGGCAACTTGCAAGAGCAGTTCATAGCACTGTAGTTGTATTCTTGCATAATGCACTCAGAAAACACACCGGGTCCCTACATGCATCAGACCTCTGTCCTCTGCATCTGAAAGGGATGATGTGTATGAAGCTACAGCTCCTGTGAAGTAATATCAGTATGCAGAGTTTACATTCACTGTCAGTCAGGAGCCATTTAGTAGTCTGTATATTAATCCTAAGGAGTGTAGAGGGCAATAGATAAAATATGGCTGAGGAGTGGTTAAAACATAGCTGAGACTATCACACACACTCATTAGATGTATTCTTTCCCGTAATTTTACTGTCTGTCTGTCTGTCAGTCTGCTTGTCTGCTCTCTCTCTTTCTTTCTCTATCTATCTATCATCTATCTATCTATCTATCTATCTATCTATCTATCTATCTATCTATCTATCTATCTATCTATCTCTTTGTGTGTGAGTATGTGTGTGTGTTTGTGTGTCTATATGGCTATAGCAGGGGTACGATGTGCTGTGTGTGTGTGTGTGTGTGTGTGTGTGTGTGTGTGTTAGCAGAGAAACGAGAGTTGAGTCATTTATGTTCCAGATGCTGTCACAGCCCAACCTCCCTGCAAAGTTACCATGCTCCCATAATCCCCCTGTTCTAAGTCGAGTGGGTCCCAGATTTCCCATGGCCATCCATGTGGCCCAGCTGAAAGGCTATTTCAGAGTGTTCTAAATCAGGTTTTGTGCTTTGGCAAAGGAATGAAACCTCTTTTCTAATATTACTTCTGTGGGAAAGTGTTTTCTGAACTCCAAACAACTCCACTTACAAATACATTTTTGGAATATGACCCACTTATATGCTGAGGACTGCCTGTTCTTGAGGGGTGGGGAAACTTCCCATGTGCAGCTGTATTTTGTTTAAAATGTATAATGTGCTTGCAATGTTTCTTTCAGGAAGGGTTGGCTTTGCAGCTTTAAATCCTATATAGGATTTAAGGATAGAAAGAGACTTCTGCAGATACTCTCAAATTTATCTTATCTGAAATGGTCAAGGCCAACTAAGGTATTGTGTATTGAATCTTGGTACAACTTTGTCTTAAACCCAAGTTATTCTTTTTGCCTTCACAGTATGTGTGTGTATATGTGTGTGTGTGCAAGTGCACATGTGTGCACACAGGTATATGTATGTTTATAAATGAGTAGGTACACAGGTATGCGTGTGAGTGTCCATGCATGTATGTGCACATGTGTGTGCATGCATGTGTGCATGTATATGTATGTTCATACATGAGTAGCTACACAGGTATATGAATGTCCATGCATACGTGCGTGTACATGCGTGTGTGTGTGTGTGTGTGTGTGTGTGTGTGTGTGCATATGCATGAAGATCAGAAGACACTCTTGGCTGTTGTTTTGCAAGTGCTGTATGCCTTGATATTTTTTCTAAGGCAGTGTCTCTTAGTGACCTGGAAATCATCAAGAAGCTGGAATTACATTGTTCCCAAAGATGGGTTTCTAAAGGAGATGGACCAGCGCTGGGATTACAAGCATGTGCTACTTATCATGTCTAGATTTTTTTAAAATGTGGGTTTGAGGATCAAACTCAAATACTCAAACTTCTAAAGCAAGCACTTTACTCATTGAACCATCCCCCCATCCTTCCATTAACGTAAAAAATATTTCATTCTTGAACTGTGTCACAGAGCGCATGAGGGATAGGATTTTATAATCTAAATATTTTTAAAAGCTCTCCAGAAAGTCCCAGTAGAGACAGCTCTGAACAAGGTATCCACTGGTTCTCTAATCACTTCATTCATTCATTCACTCACTCACTCATTCATTCATTCACTCACTCACTCACTCATTCATTCATTCATTCATTCATTCAATCTTTCATCATATACCAAATCTATTTGTGGCACAGGTGTGGGGAGATAAAGACAGAAAGACAGAAAAATCATGAGTGTTGTACAAAGACACATGACACACAGAGCTGATGATACTGATGGGTGGGATTTGGGGGACAGAAGTTATGGAGGCCTCATAGGTGAGCTTATAAAAAAGCAAGCCATGGAGTGGCAGACCACCTGGATTCAAACCACTTATGACCTTGGGACCTCTACCACGTGGCGTATCCTTTCTCTCTCTCTCAGTTTTGGCAATGGGAAAGTTGGAGCAGGGCGGTTTACTATGTCGGAGTGCAGCTGGGCATAATAAGAGTGTTGCTGTAAGTAAGATGCTTAGCCCGGTTCCCACCTTGGGAAACTACTATGGACATCAACAATGCTGGCACAGGTAAAGTGCTTGGAGGAGTGGCTTACACTTTAGCATGCACTAGGATCATCCGTAAATCTCATTAGATTATTCAAGGCTTTAGGTCCAACTCCAAATTCCTAAGAGCCAATCGATGGAAAATGGACCAAGGAATGTCTATCTACTTCCTGGATAACAATTGCACAGCATGGAAGATTGAAAGTAGTAAGTGTAGTAAGTTAGAGGCTAGAAAAATGGCTCAACAGTCCAGAGTACCCTTTGCTCTTCCTGAGGACCTCACAGTTTCCAGCACCTACAACAGGCAGCTTATAACCACTCATATTTCCAGCTCGTGTGGTTCGGGTCTGGTTCTTCTGTCACCGCTGGGATCTGCACTCACATTCATACAAGACATACAGATACCCATTCATACACACAATTCAAAACAGTGGAATTATATCTCTTTTAAAAAGAAAGAAGGGTTGTCCAGGATCAGGGAGAAACTGGAGAAGAGTCAGCATGAATGGTAGCTACCATCCCCATTCAAGTTCAGATGCTCTTTAAAAGAAACCGAATAGGAGGACCCACTATCACCCAATAGCACCTTAGCTCAAGTTGATTGGTCAGAGTCATCTGTCACTAGGTCAATTCTGATGTCCCCAAAAGATTGGTCTATCTCCTTTAGAAACCTACCATAACAATGACTCATCAGAATTAGTGGATATCCACTCCTGTCACCCAGATTCTCATGAGGGGATGACCTCACCATAGGATTTGCAGCTCTCCAATCACACCTGGAACCTTGTGCTAGTATTTACACACTCACACTCCCAAACCCAACATGTTTTAAGTTTTCATTTGTAGACATTCGGATATACAGTAGCATGGTGTGGAGAGAGGGCTCAGTCCTTGCTGGTTCAGTTCCCAACACTGACTACAGGCAGCTTATGACCACCTGTAACTCCAGTTCTAGAAGTTTGACACCTCTGGCTTCTGCTGGCACCTGCCTTCATGCAAACACATTCCCCACCCCCACCCCATACAGACACAAACATATACATAATTAAAAATAAAAACAAATCTTAAAAATACAATAAAAACAGGTGGCATAATTTATTGTAAAGGACCATTAAAAAACAAAACACAACTCACATATTTCTGAGTTTTGTGAGTTTTCCCCTTGGGTAAACCAGGAAATCCACATATTTCAGCTTAAGAAATATCTGAGCTCTGGTTCCTCATGGTTCCTATTTTATGAAGGAAGAGGCACAGAACAGTTGGACTACTGGTCACTGTGTCTGGCATTGCCAACTACTGGCGTGTTAACTGTACAACTTTACATTCTCTGGA
Organism: Rattus rattus; assembly: GCF_011064425.1. Lineage (NCBI taxonomy): Eukaryota > Metazoa > Chordata > Mammalia > Rodentia > Muridae > Rattus > Rattus rattus. The sequence goes on along the minus strand of NC_046157.1, from coordinate 86,053,894 downwards.
GTCCACCCCAGAGCCAAGTCAGATTTGGTATGAGCACTGGTGGCTTTTATCCCGGTGTGGAGAGCGTGGGGCCACTGAAAAGGCTGATGTGACTATTTTGGGCATGGCACGAGGTAGCAAATGGAAAAACAGACATCAGAGACAGCCAGTTTTCCTTTGCTGTCTGAACAATGATGTGGATGCCCCTTGCCACGGGAAGGAGTGGTACTGTGGTGGGGGAAAGAGGTCTCACTGACTGCTGTATCAGGAGGGGGAGGAGAAAGCGAAGGGGAAGAGGAAGAGGGGAAGGAGTAGAGGAGGGAAGGAAGGAAATGAGGATTGAGAGAGAGAGAGAGAGAGAGAGAGAGAGAGAGAGAGAGAGAGAGAGCGGAAGGAGGAGGAGGAAGAGAAGGGAAGGGAAGGGAAGAGAAGGGACTTTAGGATATGAAAAAGTCATGCAACAGTAGAAAATGTTCTGGCAGGTAGAATTTGTAGAGAGACCCCCAGGCTGTGTCTTTCTATGAAGGCAGAAATAACTTCTGTTTTGCAGTTGCCTTCTTGCCATGTAGATAATGTTCTTAACAAATTAATGAGTCCTGTGTTCTACAGTGTTCAGTCGGGAGCAACGCAGTGCCTGCAGTCTTAACTCTCCCCTACATCATCCCTGGTGCCTTGGGAAGTCCTTCTTCCCCCTGTCCTCTTGCTGTGTGATGCCTGACTGTCTCCTTCTAGTGTTTCCTCTGATATCAGACAATGAGCAACAAATCCAACTTGATCCGAGTCCCAGTTTCATGTCTGTTACTTTGATAATATCTTCAGACTGAAAGCATCTTAAGAAAGGAAAGGGTTAATGGCTGCTTATAGGTGACAGTGTGTTTCCAAGGGAAGTCAGAGCCAGGAACTTGAAGCAGATGTCATGGAGGAATACTGCTTGTGGGCTGGCTTACAGGCCAGCTTATACTCAGCTATCTTTCTTATAAAGTTGGAAAGCACCTGCGTGGGGATTGTAACACCCATAGTGAGCTAGGCTCTCTTGTTTGGAAAGTTCTACAGTTGACTCTCTTCTCAGACAACCCTAGGCTGTGTTAAATGCCTAAATAAAGCTAATTAGGGCGATCTCCTGCCTTTGGTTGTTGGACATATACTAGAAATTTCTTGAGTTGTTAGAAACATGCTTATCTTTCTTGTTATTTATTTACTTATTTATTTAGCAGGGATTGTGTGTATTTCCCCCACTCATGATGTCCAGGAAAGTCACTAGAGCAGTTGAGCGCAATCAAAAGTTTCCAAGAAGATCATTCACCCTGTTCTCTGATTGAGTGATGTCTCCCTGGCTCTGAACCCCACTCTCAGTGTTTAAGAGTATTATACCTTCCTTCATGTTCCTTTCCAAAAACTGACGATAAATATATTTGGGTAAGTTACTAGCCTTATCTCTGGGATAGTTTGATGTAATGGACATTCTAAGGAGATATCAAATGGTACAGGGGCAGTGGGGGTAGGAAGATGGGTAATGTGCAAACAGTGAGGACCTGAGTTTGATTGTCTCGGTTCTGGTGTCCCTAGGCTCTCAGCTCCTTCAAAGTTATAAGTATTTAGGAAAGATTTACATGGGATATGAGATATTCAACACACTGCATGCAGATGTCTATGCAGTCTTGGCACATGACATGAAATAATTCTCATAATTTGGATGTAAGAATTTTACTGAACACAGAGAAATTATGCAGTGAATCTCTTTTGGAGTGTTAGAGTATTCACCAGTAAAATATCTGAACTATACAAACTATTAAGAATAGCAAATTCAACATGCATAACTTAGTCTTTTTTGTTTGTTTTTATTGGATATTTTTTATTTATTTACATTTCAAATTTTATTCCCTTCCCGGTTTCCCATCCATAAACCCTTTATCCCATCCCTTCCCCCTTCTTCTATGAGGGTGTTCCCCAACCCATCTACCCACCCCTTTCCCACCTCCCCACCCTTACATTCCCTTCCACTGGGGGTTAGGGGTTCAAGCCTTGGCAAGACCAAGGGCATCTCCTCCCATTGGTGGCCAGCAAAGCCATCCTCTGCTACATATGCAGCTGGAGCCATGGGTCTGTCCATGTGTACTCTTTGGATGGTGGTTTAGTCCCTGGGAGCTCTGGTTGCTTGGTATTGTTGTTTTTATGGGGTTACAAGCCCCTTCCGCTCCTTCAATCCTTTCTCTATCTCCTCCAATAGGGACCCCATTCTCAGTTCAATGGTTGGCTGTGAGCGTCCGCCTCTGTATTTGTCATGCACTGGCAGAGCCTCTCAGGAGACAGCTATATCAGTCTCTTGTCAGCTTGCACTTGTTGGCATCAGCAGTATTGTCTTGGTTTCCGGTCTATATATGAGATGGATCCCCCAAGTGGGGCAGTCTCTGGATGGCCTTTACGAAGAGAGCACCAAAGGAGAGTATTGCTAAAGAATGGACAAAAATATGAACCTCCTGTGGATAATGGAGCTGTATACTCTCACTGTCAGAGGAAGGGAGTGGCTGTGGGAGCAGGGAAAGAAGTGTGAGAAGTCAAGGCTGTGGGATTATAGGCACACGATGTGTATAAGCTCAAGTTCTCCCTAGACAGTGACGGATGCAGAAATAAAGTACAAAATGGTGTACAATTGTATGTAATTACAGATTTGCACACACATATATACACTCTCAGCCCTTTTATCTAGAAGGCCTTGGGCTTGGCCCACTGTAACAGCATTAAACCATATTGTCCAACACTTATATTTTAGCTTTTAATTACCATCCTTCATGAAATAAAAACAATAGCAAAAACAGAGCTTCTCAAAGACATGGCTGTCTCTAAGACTCGACCAAATATTCTTCTGCCAGAAAGGAGAGAATATTTATTAGGCCTGGAGGCATATGCCTTTAATCCCAGCACTTGGGAAGGGAGAGAGGAAGAAAGTAGAACACACTCAAGTGTGGGTGTGTCTAAGGCTTAGTATGTAATTACATACAACTGTACACCATTTTGCACTTTATTTCTACGTAAGTACGTATTTGCCACTGTATAGTGAGAACTCCATCGTACAACCATAGTATCTTACATACAACATGGGGAAGAGCAAAACCCAGCTGAAAGCAGGCACGGAGCTAAAGGCTTTGCAGCAGTCATACTGCTGAAGAATATTGCCATAGGAATGTTGAGACCAAAGTACCAACCACCAAAAGGACATTATTGGTTTCTATTTTGTCAAAATTAAATACTTTTGTACTCAGTTGTGAAGGCAGAGTCAAGAGAGAGAAGAGAGAATTCACAGACTGGGAGAGGATATTGCATACTGCTTATCAGAAGGTCCCCTAGACTAGACTCTTCAAGGGCTGTAACAACTCCGTGTAGGCGACAAACAGTCTGAATAAAGCCTGGGCGGAAGCCAAAAGCCAATACCCAATGAGATGTTAAGTCTAACATAATATATCCAGTGATTTTTTTTTAAATGAGAAAAGCTATAAAATGGTGAAGTCAATCAAACAACTAAGCAAATGCGAATTCGTGTTCATGGATAGAATGAAAGACTATTATCAAGATGCCAGTTCTTTCTGTGGGGACTGTAGAGATGTCTCATCAGGTAAAATGTCTGTGCTTCAAGTGTGAAGAGTAGAGTTTTGACTCCCAGAGTCCAGCCATGTGTTCAAGGGAGAGACCTACCTTAATATAAAATATGGAAAAACAATGTGGAAGGCACATCAATGAAGACCTCTGGCCTCCATATGCACACACACACACACACACACACACACACACACACACACACTCACATTCAAAACCAGTTCATTTCAACTTGGTCTATATATCTAATGTAATTCCCCCAATTCCCAATACATTATTTTGCGTAGTTTAACAAACTAATTCTAAAGTTTCTTTCATCTAATTGCCCTTCCAATACTACGGGGAATAGAAATGGCAAAGGGAGCCTTCTTATCTTATTCTGTATCTTACAACGGAGCTTTCAAGTACTCAGTGTGATACTAACTGTGAGTGTCCAAAGTGCCTTTGCCATGTTGAGGCTCATTCCTTCTGTTTTTATTTTTTGAGAGATTTTCCTTTATCTTGAGAAGTTAATGAATTTTGTCAAGTGCTTTTCCTGGACCTATTAAAATTTATTAAAACCTATTGCTAATCAGTTGGTTCTGTCTTTTATTATGCCACTGTGCTGATCATAGTTAAATGTGCCTTTCTAACCTCACATCATAGGTGTAAAGTCCACCTGATTGTGGTGAGTGGTATCTTGAATGTATCATTGAGTTTATTGTCGTGTTCTACTGGGTAGTAGTCTCTTGACCCTCTCCATCATGGACACTTTTCTGAGGCTTCCTTTAGTGTGTGTGTGTGCGCACATGTGCTTTTGTCTGGTTTGACCACCAGAGTATAAGTTGAGAAGTCTTTTTCTATTTGAAAATGTTTTTGATCCTTTGAAAAGAATGTATGCGTGAGTTCTTCTTTAAGTGTGTTGTAGACTTCAAAGTCATTATGTCCTGACCTTTTTTAGTAAGAAATGGAATGCCAGTAAATGCTGTGGTGTAGATAGACCTTGAAAACATTATGTCAAGTGAAAGAAGCCATGCTCAAGAGGTCTCATATTACATGAATTAATTTGCAGGAAATGTCCACATAGGCAAGGCCAAAGAGACAGAAAACAGACAAATGGTTTACAGCACATTGGTGTAGAGGTAGGGAATTAAAGGTGACTACGTAATGGGTATGAGGTTTCTTCTTGGGCTTAAAAGTCTTCTAAAATTAGATACCAACGATGCTATATATGTACCAAAAGTCCAACAAATTGTACACTTTGAAAACGAATAGTTATGCACAGTTTCCTTAATGTAAAAAAATTTAAATGTTGAAATCACATATTGACATGAGAAAAAAAATATTTATCCATGAAAATGTTATCAAACACCATTGAGTTTGATCATCCAGGTTCATTAAAATAATTTTGCTCTATAGATAATTATAGAGATATTTAACATCAAGCTGTTTGGGGAGCCAAACTAGCCTCAGCAACCTTAGTAATCTAGTCTCAAACTAAAAATGAAATGGATTGTAAATAATATTAGACTCCTCAGATGGCAAATGAAGCTCACATTCACCATGTAATAACTATTGAGGGGCTAGCCTTGGCAAATGGAGCTCACATTCACCGTGTAATAACTATCGAGGGGCTAGCCTTGTCAAGCAGGGGTGAGCGTGTGGGAGGGAGGGGGCTTATCTACCGCCAGTGTCTAGATTTGGATTTAGCTATTCCATTAGTAGCCTTGGAAAAGTCTTTCACTTACTCTTTCTGCCCTTCCATCCTTCCTTTCCTCCCTACCATCCCCTCTTCCCTATGTTTTATTTATAGGGTGTCTGTGTGTATGTGTGTACACATGTCCATGCCAAGATCCACATATGGAAATTGGAGGACACAGGTCAAAGATGGGTATCTCCCAAGAGCCAAACATCGTGTGGAGCTTTAGAACTCCCATGGAAGAGCTCGGAAAGGGATCGAGGGCTGCGAACTGGGACAGAAACTCTACAGGAAGGCCGACAGAGTCAACAAATCTGGACTGTTGGCACCTCTCAGAGACTGAACCACCAACCGAAGAGCATACATGTGCTGGACCCTCTACACATATGTAGCAGATGTGGGTTCTGAACAACGGGAGTGGGGGCTATCCCTAAAGCTGTTGCCTGTCTGTAGAATACATTGCTCTTACCGGGATGCCTTGTCTGGTCTCAGTGAGAGACGATGTCCCTAACCCTGCATAGACTTGATGTGCCAGGGTTTGGGGGGGGGGTACAAAGAAGGAGTTTCATCCTCTAGAGGAGAAGAAGATGGGATGAAGGGCTGGGAGAAGGGGAGCCGGAGAGAGGGCAGCGATCAGGATGTAAAGCGAACAAATAAAGAAAGGAGAGAGAGAGAGAAAAGAAATCTGAAACCCCCGAATTGGGTGTCTCCTTTTGTACTTTTGGAGATCAAACTGAAATCCTCTGGCTTGGCAGCAAGCACCATCACTTACTGAGCTGCACACTGGCTCTCTTCTACGTAATTCCTATGGGTTAACATTTTCTATCTATCTAATGTAGTTACAGGTTGCGTTCAATGAGTTGATCTATACAAAGTGATTTTCACAGAGCCTGGATTATAGGTTGTGCTCAGTAAATTCTAACAGAACTTACGATCTTACTGTTGCTGTTCATGTTAGCTGTCCATAGATCTTCCTCCTGCTCTACAAAATATATTCCAGATCAGCCCCACAAAGTATTTTTCTCTAATCATTACCATTAGCTTTACTTATGGAAATATATCTGCTTTTTAAAAATGAACCAAATGAAGACAGGTTGGCCTCTTGGCTTTTACCTTCCAGTCAACACACAAACTGCCCAATGCAGAATTTGTCTCTGTAGCAAAAGGGGAAATATGTGGTTGTGAAAACTTAAGGAAATAATCTAGAAAAGTAAAACTATCCATATCTGGGTGATAGGAGAAAGGCCACGTGGATTTTTTTTTTAAAATAGTGAACACACACTTAATGTTACTATATACCAGCCAAAGAGCATTTATGTGTATGATCTCCTTCAATTTTAGTATATGTGCTGCCGAAGCGAGCACATGATCTCCTTCAAATTGATCATTAAAATTGTGTCTTTCAGGCTGGGGAGATGGCTCAGTGCATAAAGAACTTGCAACTCAAGCATGAGGACCTGAGTTTGAACTCCCAGAGCCCATATAAAGCCAAGGAGAGTACATTTGCAATCCCACTACATCCACAGTGGGATGGGAGGCAGAGACAAGAAAATCCCGGGAAAGTGGCCAGCCTGGAACACACAGAGAAACAGGGTAGACGGTGAAGACTAGCACCCGAGGTGGTCCTCTGGCATTCACACATGTGACACCATCCATGAGAGCCCACATTAACACATACCATATGGGAACAAAAATGTGCTTCTCTGATTTCCCAAAATGTTTTCAAAAACGTATTCTGCAATTAAAAATTTTATTTTATGTAAATATATAGTCACAAAAATTGGACCTCCTTACGATCAAAGCCAACGCACTGGTGAGTTAAGAGTTGCTGTAGTGAGATTATGTGGAAAGCGTTGAAGCTATATTGCCTGAAAAGCAGAAGCTCCAGGTGCACTGGACACGATGGCTACCTTCCTAGGTTTCAAAAATAGTGCATTGGAAGAGGAATTGAGCTTGATTTCTGTGAAGACTTTCAATGTGAGCTATAGCCTGTGAGAGAAAATTCTAGAGATGTTTTGCGCCATATAAGAACGTCCTTTGAAAAAAAAAATTCTCTCCCAAATGGCAAATCAGTCAAATGAACAAACACTTACGATGCGTGTGTTCAAAGCATGATGGCGTCGAAGATCATTTCCAACTCTGAAATGTTTATTTAATTTTGTATTTATATTTAATGTAGATTAAGCAGAAAGAAGAGCCAAGCCCCCCCTCTTTCACACACACACACACACACACACACACACAGAGAGAGAGAGAGAGAGAGAGAGAGAGAGAGAGAGAGAGAGAAGACAGACAAACAGACAGACACAGAGACAGAGAGGGACAGAGACAAGACAGAGAGGCAGAAAGACAGACACACACAGAGACAGACACAGACACAGACACACAGAGAGGCAGAAAGAGACAGAGAAAATCAGAAACAGACAGACAGACACATGGGCAGAAGACAAAAACACACACACAGATACACAAAGGGGGTGGGGGGGGGAGAGAGAGAGAGAGAGCAGAAAGACAGAGAGACAACAGAGAGAGAGAGAACAGGCAGAAAGACACAGAGACAGAGTCAGATACAGCAGAGACAGGCAGACACACACACACACAGAGAGAGAGAGAGAGAGAGAGAGAGAGAGAGAGAGAGAGAGAGAGAGAGAGAGAGGATGACTACTTTGTGTTATTACTTCAATGCAGTTTTAATACTGTTATTAAGAACCAACAAAGTGGATTCTAAATGCAAGAAAAGGCCCAAGTATGCAACAGTGAGAAAGGCGATATGACATGGGACTTATTTCTATCTGCCATTCTCTCTGCTTTGAGGTTGGTCTCCACTGTCTTTCAGTTTCCACCGTCTCTGAACTCTAACCATTTTGGGTCATTGATGTACTCTTGCCACGAGATTCAGTCCTGTCCCTGTCTGTGCCACCATAAGCTACAGGCTTCCTTGTTCTTGAGTTGCCTAATTTTGAAGAATCTTCAGAATGGTTCATCTGGTTAAGAGGTAAATCCTCCCTGCATCCAGTTTCACTTCCGACACACCTCTTCCCCTTTTACCCTGTATAAATTCTAGCCTCCCATTTCCTAGGGACCCAGTCGCTTACTTAATAGGAATCCTTGAAGTCCTCTCTCCCAGGTCTGGTGGCAGTGAGTCTTGCCTGACAAAACTGCGAAACTGGCTCAGGGCACCTTCAGTGGTGTGGGCAGGGCTCACCCAGAGCCCCAGCCAGAGGGCGCCAGCACCCACCAAGCATAGTCGCTCTTAAGCACTCAAGAGTGGCTTCCAGACAGTTCCTTAGTTAGCCAGAGGTCGACCTGTGGGAGAAAACAATCTCCCAGTCCTACGGACCAGTTTCTTCGCTGCCCTTTTATTTTTTAGTATCCTTGTATCTTGTATGCAGATGCTTAGCTCCAAGAGCAATCTCACCCCTCTTTAACGCCCCCCTCAAAAAAAAAAAAAAAAAAAAAAAGCCCTCACGGGGGGATGGGGGAGATGACCCTGGAGCCTCTTCTTTGGAAAAGGCATTGCCTTTGGGGACAGGCTTCTGTGTCAGGTTCCCGCAAAGGGTCCAGCCCGCCTGCGATTGCAAACGAGGGGTGTGCAGCTGAGCGCCGGGTGGAAGCCCAAGAGGTGGAGGTGGGGTGAGGGACCCAGAAGGACGACTGGTCAGGAGGGAGGCGACCAAAGGAGACCAGGCAGGGGCTTTGGCTTCCCTGGGGTCTGATTGGAGGTTGGCCCGATGAGTCGGAGCTGGGGGCGCGCCCATCTCCACTGGCTTGGGTGAGAGCCGCCGGCTCGGCCCCTCCCCGGAGCCGCTTTGTCCCGGGTGACGGCGGTGGAGGTTGCGGGAGCACCAGCAGGAGGCACAGCCCGGGTGACCCTGCGACCCGGAGAGCGGGAGGCGGCGCTCAGTGCGCACGGTTCCACGCCCAGGCCCGCGGGCACCGCGCTCACCCCGGCCGTCAGGTGAGGAGGCAGAGCCGCGCCCGCAGCCTGCTGCCCCGAGGACCCTCGAGCCGCCACCACTGTCACCGCCGCCACAGCGGCGCATCGCAGACGTCCTGCAGGTCGGTTACGTAACGGCGCAGGCCCCATCGACCCCGTACCCTGTCCCACCAGGGCTGAACACCTGGGTGCCAGGGGACCCGGGTAATGGGAATCAAGTACCGCCGGGCTTAGGGATAGGGCTGGAGCAGCGAGAGATCTTCTCTCCTGACCAGTCCCCAAAGCATCCCCAGGGACAAGTCTCCCATGACCCCCCTCTAGGAGGCGCTAGTCTCCAAAAGCCCCTTCCCCATCTTTACTGGCCAAGGGTCCACCTTCCCAGGTGCAGCAGCAGGTGCATAGGGACTTGGAGGATCCAGAGTGAACTCCAGTGACCCCGGGATTTGGGCTTAGAGAAGGAGTTAGGAGAGACCAACATCATCGCAGTGAGTAAAGGAGAAAATGAGGAGACCCCTGTCTTCCCAGGCTTTACCGAATTTCTTAGGGAGGGACAAAGGGGCTTTTGGGCACAGCGGGCTGAGAATTGTCCTGCCTGGGCTTAGCCAGCTTGGGTCATCTAAAAATAACTTCAAGTTTGAAAAGTGACATGGACAGGAGCGCGGTGTGCCGGGTTCGTCGTGCCTGTGGGGTGTTTCTCTCCAGAAGTCATCAGAGGGGACAAGGCAGTGTTAGCTGCCTGATCCCTCTCGTCTGCCTCTGCATCTCGCTGGTTTCCAGGGTGCCTTGGTTTGACTTTTGGTTAATGATTTATTCTCCAAGGCCTTGCTGTCTGTCCTTTATTTATTTATTTTTTCTTATCCCGGATGGATTCAACAAGACTGCATGCTTTGGCACGTTCTGTTTCTTAGGCTGGGATAGAAGTGGTCAGCCGAGGATTATTACACCCACTGCCAACACTGTATTAAAACCTCACTTTAGCAAAAAAAACAATAACCACAAAACCCGTTTCTAGTTTCTCTTAAATTACGTACTCCTATCATTTTCCACGGGTGGGAAGAAAAGGATGCTAAAGTATTCTTTTGTATAGAGGGTCTTTAGGAACAGTGAAGCATGTTTACAACACGACTTAACGGGCACACCTCCATTGTCCTTGATTATAGTAGGATCAAAATACAGGACGAGGGAGTCATGTCCATGGGGCAGATCTTGTTGACCAGGGTATCATGAAGATGGATGTTAGGTAGGAAGAGTCAAGAAGCAGGCCAGCATGGGCCGTGGGGCACAGGAGTGAACACTTGGCAGTTTTTCAGTACCCGCATTGATTTCCCTCTTCGCCTTATGGAGCTATTACACCACATATGACCGGTCATTGAGCTCAATTAGCCTGAAACAGGAGTTGCGATTGGCGTCCCAATGCACTGTAAATTGAACCGGCCTTTACCGAGCACCTCTTACCTGAATGTGGGCCAGAGAACTCGGGGAGGGAGAAGCGTTCTCCACAAAAGTGGCCAGATTCTAAGATCTTAGTAAACGCTTAGAGGTCTGTGCCCTTCATAACCCACCTAAATCTTGGAGGATGCGGCTCTCTCCAGTGAGGAACATTTAACAGGAGTGGGAACTCGAGAGCTTTTTCGTTCGCAAGTACTCATTACACTTGCATAACTGTTTGCCGCTTGCCAGATACAGCGCGAGCAGCACTCTTTTTGCCCAGTCCAGCTTTGACAGTGGCAGAGGTTGTGCGCTCCCATTCCTTTAATTCTCTGTGCCGGTTGATGAAACAACTATTTATTGAGAGCCTGCTGTGTGCCATGCAGGCTCTGTGCTAGGAGCTAAAAGAACAAGGCCCTATACTTCCCAGAAAAGAATCGAGCAGAAAATAAATGTTAGTGAATCAGCCTAGAGAGCATTTAGTGTGGAGAGGAAGGAGCAAGGTCAGTGGGAGCCAAGAGATGGGAGGGTGGAAGGAATCTAGAAGAGTCTGCCAGAGAGTACACATTTGGACTGGGTCCCAATGGGTGGTTGGCATTCTCCAGAGAAGGCACCAGGCATTCTGTGTAGAAAGAACTGCATACGCGCACAAAGGAAAAGTTACGTTCAAGAGCACCTAGTTTGGAGATGACAACTGAGGAGGATGTGGTGAACTGGGACCTTAAACATATTCTATTGAAAGGGAGAGACCATGCGGTCTCTAATAGGAGAGATGGCTTGGTCTCATATTTTTGCAAAAGTGACTTTGGAGGACGTTAGGGAAGTGGAGCTATGAAGACTAACTCGGGGGTTAGGCCATTGGTCCGATTCAGGCCCCTCTATTTCCTTCCGAATCATGGAGTGTGTATGAAGCAGGTGCCAGGGCAACAGAAGCAAGATCTGTAGACAGTCTTTTCAGGGCAAGTGGGTGACATTTTTGTCACCAGGTGGGGACTGGTGGAGAAGGAGACACTTTGATGTGTAGAGACACAGCCAGGCTTTGGCTGTAATGAGAATGGCAGGTTTGAAAGGGACTGTGAATTTTGCTTTTGAATATCAAAACAAGGTTCTTTCTGTTTTCAAAGGTCACATCTTCATTCCTGGAACTGTCTCCTACTCTAGTTTAAGTTCATTCCCAAGGCTACTATAGCATTGCCTCTGGAGAAGAGGGAGGTGAATTCCACGGTAGGATATTGTCCCTGCCTTTAACCCCCAAAGTGAACATTTTAGCTCAGTTATTTGAATACCGCTTGTGGCGATCATTAGAGTGAGTGGCATTTATTCACTGCCTGCGGTTAGCCCAGTGAATCCTGCCGCTTACCTTAGGTGGCCCTGTCATTAGTCTCACATAATTGACAGGGAAACCAAAGCTAAAAACATAATAGGTTGTCCAGAGTGCACAGTTAATAAGAGGCGCGCCCAGTGTTGGAGCCCAGGTCCTGAACAAGATTGTCATTCATCAGTGTGGATTAATACCATTGGTACAATCCCTTCCCTAGGTTTGGATACTTGCAGTGGATACCACAGAAAAGAGCTAGGCTGAGTTAGGAGTCTTAGTTTTCCCTTGGGCTGTGTGTTTATTATGCATGTACAGCGAAACACTCACAATTTCCTATCTCCTGTCAGGCTGGGTTATTTTCTTTTATTGTAAAAGTTATCATTTTCAATGTGTATGCATGTGAACATGTGTGTGTGGAGTGTGTGTGTGTGAGTGTGTGTGTGTGTGTGAGTGTGTGTGTGTGGTGTGTGTGTGTGTGTGTGTGTGTGTGTGTGTGTGTGAGGGTGTGTGTGTGTGTGTGTGTGTGTGTGTGTGTGTGTGTGTGTGTGAGTGTGTGTGTGTGTGTGTGAGAGAGAGAGAGAGAGAGAGAGAGAGAGAGAGAGAGAGAGTGTGTGTGTGTGTGTGTGGTGTGTGTGAGTGTGTGTGTGTGAGTGTGTGTGTGTGTGTGTGTGTGTTTGCACACACACACATGTTTGGGGCAACAGAGGTCAGAGATCGGGAAGCCACTGAGCTAGAACTGCATGCGTGCCTACTGTGGGTGTAGGAACTGAACATGGATTCTGTGGAAGAGCAGCAAGCACTTGCAACTGCTGAGTACCTTCTCCAGCCTGGGTTATTTTGAGTCTGTGCAGTAATGACAGAAGAAAGGCTAGGCGGTCTGTAAGTAATATTTTGATCTGAAGTCCCACCGTCCTGTTGAAGGTTCGTCTACTAGTGTGAACGGCTTGGTATGACTTACTTAGAAGTACAGAGACAATGGGAGTGCCTTAATGCTGAGAAGCCTGCTTGGGTACCAAATTAGAGGAATATCCCATAGACAATGATCACATTCTTTCCTTCAGACATGTTACTCTTTGAATGTATCTTCATTATGGAAAAAACTGGGACAGTCAGTAAGCGTGGAATGAAGTAGTTGTGGGAATCAAAACAGGGACCAGAAACTGCATATGAGTTGGCTTGAAAATACCCTAGAATTTAGGCCACACCCTTCACCCCCAGGACAACAGATGCATACAAAGGAAAGGTAGAGTGTCCCCAAGGATGCTTTACTCTTCTGTAAATGTTTGCTTGAAATTATGTGCACACATATGTATGTGTGTCCATGTGTGCATGTATGGATGTCAACCATGGGTAGTCATCCTCAGGAACACTAACCACCTCCTTGGAGACAGGGCCTCTCCTCAGCCTGGAGCTCAGCAATTAGGTTTGACTGCTGACCCAGTGAGCCACAGGGACCCTCCTGCCTCTACCTCCTCAGTCCTGGGACTCCAAGTGCCTGCTAGCACACTGGCATCTACTCACCACACAGACTGATGCATTTCCCTAGTGCTCCTACCACAAAGTTTGTTAAGACCCACTCCTGCATCGAGTAATGAACGAGTAGCATTCTCTCACAGGGGGATCTACTGAGACTACAAAAACATACATCCCGGGGTTGGGGATTTAGCTCAGTGGTAGAGCACTTGCCTAGCAAGCGCAAGGCCCTGGGTTCGTCCCCAGCTCCGAAAAAAAGAAAAAAAAAATACATCCCATTAAACGCCTTTCAACACACGAGTCAAAGAAGACACGGAATGACTCCCTTTGTTGTGGAACCTCCGTCTGCCTTTTATTTTTCCTAATTCATTCTTTCTCTGCTGACAAAATGCTTTATTGTCCTTACATTTTTTTTCCCTCATGCTATGGATTTCCAAGTGTTCTGCATTATAGATTAACTTCAGCAACCCAGTTAACGAGTCGAAACACCTTTTGAACTTAGCTGAAGTCATTGTGGAAAAGAATAAGGGAATTCTGGTACTTTCTAGAAGTCGCAGAAGTGCTTCCAGAAGGCGCTCGCTTTTTCTGAGGTCCGTGGTGTGCACAGCAATGTCTCCTATAATGGGGAAGGAAGACTGTAATTTCATGTCTGAGCTCCCTGGGCTCAACTCACTCTGAAACAAGAGAGAAAACGCAGAATTTCCAAGTTGTGGAGCACACACATTAAGAGACATTTGAATGCTCATCGTTGGGCCAAAGAATAAATCTCAAGAGTTGTGAACTAGACCACAGCTTTTATTTCCTTAGTTCTTTGATGGAATAACTGCTTTGTTCTGACAGACTTATTCTGCCATATTATATATATTCGGAGGCCATGAGCCACACTGTAATAGCTCTTTCTATTAGAGTGTTGGGAATGGGCAAAAAAAAAAAAAAAAAAAAAAAAAAAAAGATTGGCCTTGCTAGGAATCCTAGGATTCCAGTCCTGGTGCAGTTACTTCCCAGTTATGTGACCTTGAACTTCCCATTGACCTAGCAGTTGTTGGAGCTGGCACTTGAAGATTGCTGAACCCTGTTTCAACACTTTGTTCGGCCAGTTTTATTCATCATCTTCCCCAGACCTTAGAAGACCTGGGGAAAATGTATAAGTGTTACTATCTACAGATGACACACGCTGGGAGGTCTCAGGGAGAAGCCACCTAGTGCCAGGTCTTTGAGTTGCAGTTTAGGACAACAGTCCCCTACCTTGAGAGATTTGAGGGAGACTGGGCTCCACCCAGTGTGTGCACTAAGGAATAGAATGCTCTGTACAGATGTTAAGGATAACCGGCACAGTAAGGACCTCTAAGAGTGGGGTCTGGTAGAGTTACCATGTCTGTGAGGTGAGGAAGATACTCCGTGTCTAAAAAGACATTTATGTCCAGACTGAAGAGATGGCTCAGTGATTAAGTACACCAACTGCTCTTCCAGAGGACCCAGGTTCAACTCCCGATATGACAGCTCTAACCATCTGTAACTCCAATTCCAAGGGATCAAGCACCCTCTTCTTGCCTTTACAGGCACCACATGGACATGCTGCACACAAATATGTGCAGGTGAAACACTCATACATAGTCAATAAAAAATTATGTCATGCATAAAGAAAACTGCTTCTACTTGCTCTGCTCCCCGGTACAAAGAACCCTTTTCCTTCAGGATTAGCTTTTTTTTGTCAATAACATGAGTGGACCAGTCGAGGTCAAGGATGGTCAGCTGTGGAACCAGGTCTGGCTCATGGAGAGGAAGGAGAACGTGGTCTATAAGAATGAGGTGGCTGCCACGGGGTGTTTCAGTATAAACAGAAGCCGAAAACCAAAGTCGAGGCTGAGGAATGGATAGGGATGGTACCGAGAACAAGAAGAGGGCGCCATTACCAGGTTTCCCATCAGGTATAAGTGACAGGCAGGACATAAAGTCAGAATAGGGAGGCTGGGACTATCTCCCATTGTCTATTGAGATCTGTCTACATTGCCCGAGTTTTGTTTTTTTTTTTTTTGTTTTTTATGTATTTGTTTTTCTCTGACATATATGTTTCCTATAAAGTTTTAGAAAATACAAGAAAATTATGGAAAAGGTAAAATCGCATATTACTATGAGCAATGCCGTGACTTCTAACATTTTGATGTTTTTCCGTCCAGCCTTTTCTGATTGTATGTTTTTATGGAATGAGGGTCATAATGTGCAGAGAACTTTGCTTCCCACATATTTCTCCAAACATCTAAAATAACTTATCATGAGGTGTCAGTGATCGTGCTGAACACCTCTGGGTGGGAGTGCACATGTTTGTGCATGTGAGTGTTCGGGTGCATGATGCATACACACTCAGAAGCCAAAGGTCAGTGTTAGGCATTTTCTTTAATTGTTCTCTACCTTGTTTCTTCTTCTCTCGCTAAACCCAAAGCTTACCCTTTCAAAGAGACTAGACCAGGGCTCCTTCTATCTCTACATTTTTCCTAGACCTGGGGTTACAGACATGCACTGTCACACCTGGATTTTACCTGGGAGCTGGGGATCCAAACTCAGGTCCTCATGCTTGTGCGGTAAGGACGTTAACCCACGTAGTCATCTCACTAGCTCATGAGCACTTGTTTCGGTAGGTATAGAAGGCTTAAATAAAACTAGAAATATTTATTTTATTATCTTTAATTCTGTGTATGTGTGTCTATGTACATGAGTTCAGGTGCTTTTGAAGGCTAGAAGAGAGCATCAAACGCCTCAGATCTAGTGATATAGGCTGTTGTGAGCAGCAAGCACCAAACTCCAGTCTTCTGCAAGAGAAGCAAGCATTCTGAACCATGGAGTCATCATTTCTCTAGATTCCTTGAGCACATTTATTTGTATGTGGTGTGTGTGTGTGTGTGTGTGTGTGTGTGTGTGTGTGTGTATGTGTGGTGTGTGTGTGTTTCAGATTTGTTTCTAAGCCCAATTCTTAAGATTCTCCCTAAATAACTGATACTACATTTATTTATTTGTGTGTAGATGTGTGTACATGTTTGATAGCATGTGTATGTACACACACACACACACACACACACACACACACACACACACACACCCCGTCTGTGCAGAAGCCAACATTGAATGCCTTCCTTAGTTTCTTTCTGCCTTAGATTTTGTGACAGGGTCTCTCGGTGAACACAGTTGGCAAGCTCCTTGTATCCTTCTGCCTCTGTAAGCCACCATGGTTTTGCAGGCACTTGTTTCTTTTCAATGAATGTGAAGTCATGAACAACCTCATAAAGCAGTGCATGAGACATCGGCTGTCACCTCTGTTCAGTTTGTAAACCCTCATCATGTGAAGATAAGAACCAGATGATGTCAGTGCTTTGTAGAGACGGCCCCACTCCTGGAAATATTTGAGCCCAATAGTACAAGAAAGTTAGACTTTCTCTGGAGAACTTAAGGATGGTGGATAGAAACTTGATGGAGTTCACACACTTGAGTGCTTATTATTAGGTCCAATGGACTGGACGGTGTCCCTTCTGGTGGCTGTTATTAACAACTGGTCATGTGGGTGCCTTGACACATAGGAGGTTGATCTGGGTAGCTGTTGATGTAGCTCCGTTGTGGTTCTGAAGTATCTGCTTCACAGAGAATTGTCTCCCTGGGTCCTTGTTTCAGCAAAAATCGTTTCTGATTCTTGGAACATGACCAAGGATGGGAGCTCATGTACTGAAGTTCTGCTGTGTCCCTTGACTTAGGTTGACTCCTTTCCTTCCTTGTAGACAGGCTGCAGATATACATACCTACATTTGTGGACTCAATGTATTAGCATACCATTCTAAAATACATTTTACTATAATTACCTGTTTATTTTGAACAGTAGGGTCAGACATTTCTGCCACAGAACCAGAAGGATCTCAGAGGACAGTGTGGGGCAATAGGATTTTCCTTCTACTATATGTGTTCTGAGGAGTGAATACAGGTCATCAAGCTTTCTGACAAGCACTTTTACCCAGTGAACCGTCTTACTGGCCTGCGTACTATTTTGAATAAAGATGTAGGATAAATAGGTGGGCTCTTTTAAAAATAATACTCAGATGTTCTCTATTTAAAATTTTAGTTTGATTGCTAATCAAGTTAGTGTTTCCAAGAGTTCCTGAATTCACTGTCACCATCCTAAGTATTTTGATTAAATTGGACGATTAAACCAAGATAAACAGTGACTTTGAATTATTTTCTCCCATAAAACTGTCTGAAGGCATACTTAATATAATTATTTTATTTGACCTATGGAACTACTAAAGCTAAGAGCCCAGTAAGTATGTATTGCCAGGAAATATCTAATATCGGTCAGTGTCTAATTTCATTCTTTTATAAATTAATTTCTTTTAGGTAAGCATACAAATTATCAGCATGCTCGAACATATATGCCATGAGACTTTGTTGCCAATTGTTTCCCTCCACTGACCAATTCCAACACACACACACACACACACACACACACACACACACACACACACACACACAAACACCACAGTTTATACTTGTCTTCGGAGTTTTGCTAATTTCTCAAGAATGGAATTATTCATTTGATCCCAAGTATCATGTGTAAATTTCAGGACAGAGAGCGATAAATTCCCATCAACTGGTGGGTAGCTAAAACAAAGGTTTATTTGCCAGAGCAAAAATCTCTTAGTTCCTAGGAGTGAAACCAAAGCAGTAATGTGTGAATATGTTAAGTTATTCCTCCTGTGGACATCTGTATGCTCAGTTCATCTTGTATGACATACAAACATCTGTAAACATACATGATTAGATGTGGCCAGGGAAGTCTTCCACAGCTAGAATGCTCCAGGCATGTTCATTTGAGGCCCTTTCTTTACTGATTCATTTGCCTCCTGGTGATTTCTGCTCCCCACACAGCTGTTGTTTCACAGTAAACTTGTGAACATTTGACAAGGTGACATTCAGGGGGAGCACTGAGTGGAAATGCTTGCCTGGTCAGATTTCTCAAAGACTTTCCTTTTGACCTCTCAGTGTCACAGCACAGGAAGAGGCTGTGGGAATTCTTGGCTGGTTCCCTTGGATGTTGGTTTCCTTGCAGTGTTGTGAGATTATCATGGGCGAGGAGATGCAATTTCTTTCTCAATTTGTTTGTAGCCACCCAAGGTCTTCGGGAATGTTAGCAAGGTGTTCCCAGTCCCCTGTGTACAGACAAGCCGAGAAAGATCGGCTGATCAGGAGGAAATGAGAATGAGAGATAACCTGAGCAGCAGTCATTGCTTCTGTTAGAGCTATATGACCTCGACCTTCAGCCATACCCATATTTCTCCTGTTTTGTAAATAACCGCTGAGAAGATTAACAGGCAAGTCTGTGACATTGAATTTAGAATGGCTTTGGATGCAGCGCCATTTTGGACTAGTGAATTAATGACTTGCACAGGACACAGGTCAGTCCACAGTGGTCCTGGAGGGAGCCCAGGTTTTGTGTGTCTCTCTCCCTATTCCTCCGTGGTTCTGTTTATTAACAATAACCAGTCTCAAGGAAGCACAATGGTTAGAGAGGGAAGAGTGGGTATGAGTAACGGAATGATCATCAGGAGCTTTGAACTTGGAACTTTCCCAGGGATTTGTTCCTCATGATACCCTTGGTTTTATTCTTTAAAATATTTCAAATTCTACCCTCTAAGTATGACTTCATATTTCCCCAAAATTTCTAATATCACCTTATCTTAAGTGATAAGGACCAAATTCACCTCATGTTCAACGAATTCTTATTACCAATCATGGAAACCCTTATTTTAGCTTAACCACTGCAGTGTTTCAACTACCACCCTTGGCATTGTCTTGTTGTTTTCTCTCTCTCTCTCTCTCTCTCTCTCTCTCTCTCTCTCTTCTCTCTTTTCCGGAGCTGGGGACCGAACCCAGGGCCTTGCGCTTGCTAGGCAAGCCCTCTACCACTGAGCTAAATCCCCAACCCCTTGGCATTGTCTTACAAGCCACGATAAAATATGAGCTTATGAGGTTGTGTTATACAAATAAAATTAGAGATAGTGTTTTCATGAAGAACCGGGGCTATTTTTTATGACAGCATAATTTACGAGGGTATGTCTTAGATGAAAGAAAATCTAGAATATAATACAGGTTAGAAACATTTGCTGGCTGTCTGGGGGCCCAGGATGCACCTCTAAGATGATCACATGGGCACCTCTCACTCCATCCCCCACTGACTGCGAGCTCCCTTTGATTTTTTCTACATCTCAGAGCCAAGGTTTCATATCCTGGCCGAGTTCTCACCCTTCCTTTTCTCAATGACATTACCTCCTTCTACCTTGTTCACACATACTCATTCCAGGGTCCCTAATGTTTAAAAACTAAAAAATCTTTTTTCCTTCCCCCCAAATTAAAAAAAACTTAATAGTTACTTGAATCCAGTTGATGAACTTATATCTAGCCTAAATTTATTACCTATTTGATAAGAGATCATCTCTGAGGTAATGGGTTTTTTTAGTCAGTTTTTTATGCTTATTTTTATTAATTAATTATTTTACTTTACATTCCAATTGCCCACATCCTCCTGTCCTCCCTTTCTCCTCTAAAAAGGGGAGGCCTCCCACGGATATCAACCCACCTTGGCATATAAAGTTGCAGTGGGACTAGGGCATCTTCTCCTGTTGTGGCTAGATGAGGCAGCCCAGTTAGGTGAAAGGGATCCAAAGGCAGGCAGGGCAGTTAGAGACAGTCCCTGGTCCTGCTGTTAGGAATTCCACAGAAAGACCAAGCTGCACAGCTGTTGTAGATGTGCAGAGGGCCTAAGCCTGTCCTATGTATGCTCTCTCTTTGGTGGTTTGGTCCTTGTGGGCCCCTATGGGCCCCAGTTAGTTGATTCTGAGTTTCCTTGTGGTGTCTTGACTGCCCTTATCCAGTTATATTGTAAAAATGTGTTAACCCGCTCCCCTGTTAAATCAGTTAAGTCCCTTTAACAATTTCCCAAAGTACCTATACAATTACATTTCATATACATTCATGTATTCGTGGGCATTCGTGCCATGGGTGTGGAGGGCAGATGTTGTTGTAGGGAACACAGCACGGTAAGTGGAGATGCTTACCAATTTCTGTTTTGAGACAGTCTTTCACTGAACCCAGTGTCTTACTGCTGTGAACAGACACCATGACCAAGGCAACTCTTATAAAGGACATTTCATTGGGCCTAGCTTACAGATTCAGAGGTTCAGTCCATTATTACTAAGGCAGGGAACATGGCAGTGTCCAGACTGGGACGGTGCTGGAGATGGAGCTGAGAGGTCTACATCTTGTTCTGAAGGGAACCAGAAGAAGACTGACTCCTCAGGCAGCTAGGAGGGGAGGAGGGTCTCAAAGTGTACCCCCACAGTGACATACCTCCTCCACACCTACTATAACAATGCCATATCTTCTAATAGTACCACTCTGGGCCAAGCATATTCAAAGCATCATATCCAGAGCTCAACAATTCTGCTAGACTGGCCAGCTAACAAGCCCCAAGGATGTTTCTCTTTCTATCTCCTAGCTCTGAGGTTGCAAGACACATCTTTGATGTGGATGCTAAAGTTCTCTGAACTCAGGTCCTCATGGTTGCATGGTGAGGTCTTCCCCTCCTGAACTATCTCTCTGGCCTTCTTTCATACTTTTGTGGGGCCTTTGACGAATGCTGTGGGAGGATCCCAGGGCTTTGCATAATCCAAGCAGGCAGGTATTTTCTTTCTCTCCTCACTCCCAGCCTTTAAGATATTTAAACACAATATGCTAATACTATCATGAGGTTCCTCTCCCTACACGGTAAGGTTGCTGTCAGTCATGTCTTTTGTCAATCACGGCAAAGTCGATGCTGCCAAATATGTTCATTCCGCTCCCTAATTGCAAATTGACTTTTTATGGCTACTTATTAGCAAACCCCAAGAGACCAATAGAAATCATTGAGACGGGGCTGTTATAGAGACCAGATTTTATTTCTTCAACCTCCTATTGTAACGAATAACAAACCACCAAACTGTTTATAAATAAATCAAAAAGTTATCGTTGTAAATAACAGAGACGCAACTGTATGCAACTTGGTGATAAGGAGTGTTATATGGATGTGTCAGGCCTGATGATGACCAGAACGGTGTCATCTTACTAATGAGAGCCACCCTGAGCACAGTATGGCTGTGAGAGATTTCAACTGGACAGTGTCCCATCTCTATCCTTAGAACCGTTTTTCTTCCGTCAGTTTCATCCTTCTGGAGTCCCTCTACCCCAATCCTCAAAGGAACCACCATTCTTTATTAAATCTGTGCTTACCATGGCAAATACATCCTCTAATACATGTACACCTAGTCTATTCACATATGTGTTCATTAGTTTACCCCATACGGGGTGACAAATATCGTGCTAGTCACTGGGATGCAAAACCCAACAGGACTGAATGGCTTTCTACAGTTCAAATAGAGTTCGGGAGATGCCCGGCTTCTTGTACATTTGCCTGTACCTAGCCCTGGATGTTAAGTCCCTAAAGCTGAAGGAAAGTAGCTGCTCCTTCATCCTTGTGAGGGCTGCAGCACGTGTGAGAAAGAGCCTGCAGGTCTTCCCTGGGCTAATGGGAAAATGAACCGACTATCCATTATAACCATTTTAAATAATGCAGAAGCCGAGCACCAAGGCTGTCAACACTTTCAGATGTCTTTGTTCTCTTCGCATAATTGTTAAGTATAAAAATAAGTTGAGGCTGAGGAGACGGATGATCAGTTAAGTTCACTTTCTGTTCTAGCAAAAGACCTGAGTTTGGTTTTCCAGAACCTACACTGGATGGCTCAGAACTTCGAGTAACTCCAGCTCCAGGGGATTTAATACATTTGACCTCTGAGGGCACCTGAACACACACACACACACACACACACACACACACACACACACACACACACACACACTGCATAGTTTAAATTTACCTGTTTTGTTTGCCTTGTTCATATCAATAAACCTGTTCTTTCGAGAATGTACCTTATACTCACTGATGGTCCAAAACCAAACCCCAGGTATGATTAATAGCAGTAACAAAATTCCAAGGCAGACGAACCAAGGGATCCTATGTCTCTAATTCAAATGGTTTTGGAATGCCCCTGTCCTGGTAGGCATTATGAGCTTGTTCTGTTTGATGGGGCTTGGATAGAAACACTTGACAGGAAACATCGACTATGTGTTTACCGGGCAGCCACTAAGTACCAGCCTTGCCGGCAGGTCTCCAGGAGAAACATTGTTTCTGTTCTAAGATTGTTTAGATGAGGACACCGAACTTCAGGGAGCTTGACCAACTCAGTTTACTTTCTCAGGAGGTGAATCCAGAACACAACAGTGGTGTCTTTGTCTCCACAGCCCAGTGGGATATGCGGTTATTCATGGAGTTGTGGAATAGAATTTCTGTCCAATCAGTTTCAATGCCTAGCTTGTTACTTTATGACAACTGTAAACTAGGACCAGCATGCTCTGTGCTGCCTAAATACACTCCTTAGAGGAAATAGTCACATGATTTTCATGTTTGATTGATGCCATTGCTATTTTAGCAGTTGTAGACTGGCAAGAATGGCTGATGGTCTTTCTAACTAAAAGGCTGTGTGGCTTGATACATTGTTAGAGAAGAGGTGTGGGCTTGTGTGGAGAAACCATGGGATTCGAGGAGCATCTCAAGTCGTGGACCCTCTGAGTTGCACTTTTTAGTGTCCAACGCAGACTGAGGATAGAAGGTGACAGATTGCAAAGTGCCATTAATCATCTGGGTATTAAATGCCAGTGATTTGAGTGGGATTGTTTTTATGATATCACCTTCATTTGGCTAGAACACGTTGGATCTGGTGACTTTAGAGAAATTATATGACCTTGGTTTTTATGTCTGCACATACTTAAATATTCCTATAATAAAACCATTAGAATAAAATTGGAAATGGAAGCAGCAGATATTTTTCCTAAAAGTTAATATGTTAAATTTTCAAACTTGAGCATAATAAATTACTCAGCATACACACCTGCTGCAGTCCCCTCAAAAGAAATAAAATACTTTGCAGTCACCAGATGCTGACCCATCCATCAAGATCTGGTCCACCCACAAGAATCTAGCTTCACTCACAAAGGTCTGACCCGCCCACTATGATCTGATCCATCTACCAGGGCCTGGCCCCACCCACCAGGACCTGGCCCCACCCACCAGAGCCTGGCCACGCCCACCAGAGCCTGGCCCACCCACTGTTGTCTGGCCCCATCCACCAGGATCAGTCTAGTTCACCCACCTCAAGTCAAGGTTAAGGTATGGATGTCTTCCTGTTGCAAGGGAAGCTTGAAGTCTGGCCCTGTGAGGGTGCCTCATTGTGGCAATTCTGTACACATCTCACTGCTCAGTCCAAATGGGTGCCTTTAGTCCAGAGCTTCTCAACCTTCCTGGTGCAGCGACCTTTCAATTCAGTTCCTCATGTTGTGGTGACCCATTCCTTATCATGATCTGATAATCCATACCTAATGGTGTGAATGGGGATTAGGAAGATACGCAGGCCCCACCTGAGCAGGGAAAGTACTGACTATATCGGAATTTAAAAGACTTCTGACTGCTAAGGTCTTAGAGCCTTCCCCAGATGACTGCATTTGTTGCTCTTCTGAGGAAGGCAAGCCGCTCTGCTCTTGTGTGTAGAAAGTCAGGAGCGAGTACCTGGCAGTCCGTTTTCAGCTCTCTGGTACTGCTTACGTCTTTAGTCCTCAGAACAGTGAGCAGAAGACAGTGGGTGCGAGCGAAGGAGATGAGAGACCAATTTTAAAGAACTTGGGCATGGCATGGGACTCATGTGCCAAAGCTGTGGAGAGCTGGCAAGGAGGTGGGTTAAAAGCAAAGCTGAGGGAATTAGAGAAGCTAATTTTTACTCAATGAGTCTAAGTGCCTGCTGTGTGTGCCTGGGGGCCTGAGGATGATCCTAGCATCCAGGTATGGACTGGGCATGCTCCTGCAAGCATTGGTAATCTCAGCCTTGTGGGGGCGGGGAGTGGATGGGAGTGGGGGTAGATGGGGGAAGAGGGATAGAGTGAAAGGGTGGGGTGGGCTGGAGGGATAAAATGAAGGGGTGGGGTGGGGTGGGAGTAATGGAGTTGGAGTATGGGATGGGTGGATACAGTGTTACAGGAGAGGGATGGGTACAGTGTTGGGGGTGTGGCTAAAGTGTTGGAGGGTGAATACAAAATAGCAGGAAGGGGCGGGCACTCTCAGAACAGTGACAAGCTGTAAAAACAGGGAAAGGTTGCCAGTCCCATCAGATAAGCCATCCTTTTTGCACCTGTCTGGTGAAGTCTTGGGAGAAGGGATCCATCTGTCTTGCTGTCCTTAGAAAGAGAGCTGTCCTTGCAAAGGGTCATACATTAAAAATAACTTAGAGGCAAGAGTGACCAGATCCCACTGTGAAAAGACTATCATGAGCATATGAAGACGTTCGATAAGCTTGTGTGTCAGGCTCTTGCTCAGGATGACTGTGAAGCTGCAGAATGCCTCTAGCATTAGAGATGACAGAAGCTCCCATAGCTCTTGCCAAAAGGTAGCTCTCAACTTAAAAATGCACATGAAAGGGCTGGGAAAAGTATGTCCTGCTCCTACAGAGAACCCACGGTTAATACCCAGTGCTCACACCAGGAGGCTCCCAACGGCCCGGAACTCCAGCTTCAGGGGATCCAACGCCCTCTTCTGGCCTCCACGGGCATTGAGCCCACATGGTACACACACAGACACAGTTAAAATGAATACATCTTCAAAATAAAAATAAACAGTGGTCATCATAGCAATGTGTCGAAAAGACTGGAACATTCAGAGAGGGAAAGAGCTGACAGAAACCTTTAAGGACATAAATAGGAAGCAGCCGGCAGCAGGTGGAGGGCCAGCCTCTCCTGGGAAATCCCGGCCAGCTTGAAGATCCCAACTCTATGGACCTTGAAGTTCTCCCTGTGAAGGCTGCAGGGAACTAATTACATGAAATGACAAGGGATACCTAGCGGCAACTTGCAGTACCACATTCCTACAGATTTTATGAAAATAAAGGATATTACCTTCATTAAATGTAAATCAAATTAAAACAGTGACATATGCAGGAATAGACTTATATGTGTATGTTTATTTGGGTAAATATATATATACATATATACATATATATACATATATATGTATGTGTGTGTATATATATATATATATGCATGTATGTAGGTGTGTGTGTGAGCATGTGTGTGGCTATGAGCTCCTTTGTACACTTGTGGAGGCCAAATGTAAGTGTCTCCCTCTAGCATGTTCTACCTTAATTCCTTGAGATATTGTCTTGCAATGAATATCTGCTCAGTGAGTGTCATTTGTGTTTGTAATAATACGTATCTGGCTCTGATATGTGTAAGGTGTGATTCATTCCCTCACCCAGTCCCCATGACACTTGGCGCTCCATACACAGCACTGCATCTCCTCCGAGCTTGACAGATGGGGAAACTGAGTCACAAAGAGGTTAACTAATTCCCCCCGGGGCCCCACAGCTGATAAGAAGCACAACTGGAATTCAAAGACAAGAAGAGTGCTTGGCACCTGTGGCTTTTAACTCTGCTTGGTGCTCATTTCCGTGCATGGTACACAAAATGGTACAGGTGGAAATTTATAAAAATCATAAATTACGTCTTAAGAATTTATGCAAAAGGGGACACTCATACTTTTGGTTCCTGGTTTTCAGATGTTTGCTTTTTATTGCCAGTAGCACCCCCACAGAGCCCATGTACCCTTAAGGACCTGAGCGAGAAGAGAAAGGAAGGAGTCCAAACATGCTTCTGATCACATTGAGGCAGCCAAGTTATATGCGATGACTACATCTTCAATAACACATAGGTTTACAAAGAAGTGCAGAATGTGTTGGGCAGGGGAAGGGGTGCCTGCTCTACCACACTTATGAAAGTGCAGGTTACTTTGCCAATATACATGGGAGTTTTGCTTCTTACTCAAACCAATTCAACAGCAGCCATGTGCTTTACAATTTGTATCAGTTGTGTTACTGTATTCAACATCCCCTCCTACAATACTGTATTCACCCCACCAACACTTTATCCACACCCCCAA